>NW_021604695.1:2961775-2987629 GCF_004785775.1 Grammomys surdaster | reverse complement strand
AGAGAGAGAGAGAGAGAGAGAGAGAGAGAGAGAGAGAGAGAGAGAGAATAGAGAAGTAGAGGCCATGAACACGTGGAGAGAGAGGGAGAAGGGGGATAGGGAGAGGGGGCAAGGGATGAGAGGACAGTGGGAGTAGGAAGGCAGAGAGCAGGAGAGAGCAGAGGGGGTAAGCAGCCCCTTTTATAGTGAGTCAGGCACACCTGGCTGTTGCTAGGTAACTGTGGGATGGAGCCTAGACAAAATGCTAACAATATTTGCTGCTACAGCTCTTTGGTAATTTCTCCAAAATGGGATTTCACAACCTGTATCTTTTCTGTTTCTTCATTTCACAATTCCATAGCAGGAGAATGGCCTGCCTTCATTTATTTATTGTGTGTGTTGGGGAGGGGTGGGTTCACACATGGCATGATGTGCTTGTGCCACTGCACACACATGGTGATCAGAACTCACAGAAGTTGGTTCTTTCTTTATCACTGAGTTCGGGTCATCTATGTCAGGACCAGAGCAGGACTTCGACTTCTCTCTCTTCTGCTCCATCCCAGATCCCACCTAGACAGGCCTCAGCCGTTTTATGCCCTTGTCATTTCACACATAAGTTGCTGGGAACCTGACTGAGGGTCACTGGGCCCTCTCCACAGTGTTCTTCCCATCACATGGCCCAGGACACTTTAGGACTGAGCTCCAGGTATTTCCCAGGACAGGAATCTGGCACGTCTAGAGGCGTGATGCGTGTGATACCTGGCACGAGGCAGGCACTCAGTGTTCGGCTGAGAGGGTGGGGTGGGGTGGCGGGGCAGTGGGGTTTAGAGACCTGGTTCTGAACAGGGTCTGGCCTCATGACAGGAACGTTTGGCCTGAATCTTTGGAACAGACTGCAAGAGGCTACGGTGACCGACGAACTGGAACAGGTGGCAAGACTGGAGAAGAAGCTCGACGTAACTGGTGCCACCCTCAAGCACTCCTTCCTAGAGCTGGAGTGAGTCCCTGTAGCCAACCTGGGGGCTCCCTGGCCCCAGCCTGGTATGGGGTGGTAAGTTTAGGGTCTGAAGGCAACCTGTGGCCCCATTCAGCCGTCTCAGTGCCAAAACCAAGCAGTCAGGAATGTTGTACTTTATAAAAAGAAACGAAAGGCCAGGAATATGTTTGGTGGTGGTGCTGGAGGTATGATGTGGGGGAAGGGGGTGCCTCTGTGGGCCCATGCTGAGGCATCCCTTCCCCCTGAGGTACCAGCCATAGTATAGAATAGTTTATTTAGGGCATGGGGAGGGGAGTTGAGGGAGTAGAGACAGAGAAAGGCAAAGAGAGAGAGAGAGAGAGAGAGAGAGAGAGAGAGAGAGAGAGAGAGGAGTAGAGGCCAGCCATGAGCATGTGGAGAGAGAGGTCGGGAGGGGAATGGGGGGAGGGGGAGGGGGGAAGAGGGTAAAGGAGCCAGAGGAGAAGAGAAGAGAGCAAGAGTGAGAAGTGGGGCAAGCAGCCCCTTTTATAGTGAGTCAGGCACACTTGGCTGTTGCCAGGTAACTATGGAGTGGAGCCTAGACTAAATGACAACAGGAAGAGCAGCCCAGATGGAGCCCCGCAGAGTGGCATCTGTAGAGGTCATTACCACATGGCAGGGGGATGCCCAGGCCTACCAAGGTCCTGAGCAGACATGTGATGCGTGGGGGAGGGAGGGCTGTTCCTCCGGATATTGCTTCTCTCCAGCTTCCTTCCCACTACATTTTTATTCTTCAAATTTCACTTTTTTTTTTTTTTAAAATTGCTGGGCATGGTTTTGCATGCCTTTAATTCTAGCACTCAGGAGGCAGAGGCAGGCCGATCTCCATGAGTTCAAGGCCAGCTTGGTCTACAGCGTTCCAAGACAGCCGGAGCTACAACAGAGGGACTCGATTTTTTTTTTTTTTTGTCTCGTTCATCTGTTGATGGCTGGAGTTGTGGCTCGGTGCCTCTCAGGACAAGGCCTTTGGTTATATCTGGCACCATCACACATAGATCTAACCTGAGAGAAACCACAAGGGGAGATGGATATGTAAATTTATAGCTGAGGTTCATCTGATAATTGTTGGGAATATAGTAATTGTTCAGAGGTTGGCCACCTGACTGGATTAAATGAGGAAGACTTCCTGGGAGATATTGCAGAGTTGGTTTTGACATGTGAGTAGGAGTTTTTCAGGTGCCCATGGCATCTTTATGGTGTCGGTGGTTTCATCGAGGTGAACTTCTCTTTGGAGGGGCAGGCTTGTTATGGAAGATTAGAGAACAAGGTGAGACAGAGCTTCCCTGGGCTGGGGATGTTTAAACATCCTGCCAGGGAGGTCTAGTTGAGCTCGAATGAACGGAAACACAGAGCATCTTGGACCAGTACATCTGGGCCTTGTTCATGTTACACAGTGCTTGCTCAGTCCTGGGGCCTGGAGGCAGGGCAGGAAAGGTTGGAGAAGGTCAGACCCAGAAAGGGAAGGTCCTCTGCATGAGTGGGGGGCAGATGGAAGTGAAGTGGGAGGCGCATGTTGTGAAGGAAGCTTTTCACAGCAAGGAATTGGCTGAAGCTCTGGTGTACCAGCGACGCGAGCAGGCAGCACTGATGGCCCTTCTGCACGGGAGAGCTGAGAAAGAAGCTGAGGCATGGTCCAGGCTAAAGCAGATGTCCCTCATATCCCCATGGGCCAAAACATCTTCTATTGAAGACATCGAGGAGAGCTGGAACCGATGGACTGAGGATAAACAGGTGAGGACAGTCTGGGGAGGGAAGAGGACCCTGGCTTCTGGCTTTTGTTCTTCCCTTGTGACTTATGCAGGCAAGCAGAATTGTGGGAGCTGCATACAAGCCCAAGGTGCGTGTTCGGAACCCCAAACTCCTGACCTCCAGAGCGCAGTTTAACTGGATGAGGCAGCAGGTGAGGAAGAGAGATTGCTTCTGAGAGGTCAGGGCCATCAGAGGCCTTCAGACACAGGTCACTGGACTTATGGCGGGGTGGTCCTCCTATGGCCTTTTCTGTCTGTAGCGCCTAGGCACCATTACAGTCTTTAGCTATTCATTTACAGATTAACTGCCCCTCGTACCCATGAGTGTAGATGATAAAGGGTAGGTATGAGGTGTATGGGTACACCAGGTGCACAAGTGGTGATACATAGGAGTGGCTCTCTGAGGTGGAGAAGGGGAAACCAGAGACCTTAACAAGCCAGTCAAACTCCATCTCTTGCCTGCACACACCCTGTCTAGCCTCTCCCACCTATGTGACTCAGGGTATTATGAGAGCTCTCATGATGCCAAAGACTACATGCCTATTGTATACCAGGTTTGTATGAGAGGGTTCTGGAGGTTGCTTAAGGCCCAGCTTGGGGAGTGCTAATGCGAGACCTAAGGCAGGTGCGGGGAGCTCTGTGTCAGGCCCCACTTGAGGTCTAACTCATGCCTTTGCTTGAAAGTTCAGAAAAGTCCTGGTGCCAGAACCACCTCACAGAAAAGTGTAAGGAGGAGAGAGTGGGGAGGCGGGCCTGCTGAGGGCTGTGCGGGGCCCACAGCTGTGGTCTTTAGTGCAGCCACAGCACTAGAGATTTACTCTGCATGGGAAGACTGAGGGTACTCCCTTGCTGCAAGCCCATTCTTGATCTCCAGTACTGCCAGCTCCTGCAAGCCCTCACCTTCTGTTCTGCTCCCAGATCTCTCCTCAGGTCTACCAATGCCTGTCTTTCACCGACCTTAAGCCGATCCAACAGCCTGACTTCCTGATGCATAAGATCCTGGACCAAGAAGGCCGGCACATCCGTTGGGTGGCCAGTGATATCCGGAGTGAAAGGGAGTCTTTCCGGGGTCAGATCATCACAGACATGGCAGCTGGCAGCTCACCTGCTGCCACACACTCCTCCCTCTCCATGATTTCTGTGGGACTATCACCCTCTAACTGGTCTACCTCCCTGAAGCCCCTTTCCTCCACCTCCTTCCTGAGGCCTTCATCAGCCTCTCCTGTCCATTCTAGTTCTTCTACACCACCACAGACCTTGGGTCTGCCCCGAAGAACTCAGAGACCTCAAGGCCAGATGTCTCCTTCTTGAAGCATCTGAAACCCGGGGGAGCCACCCTCATGTCCTCTCTGAAGTAGAGCTCCCACCTTGTGTATTGAGGTGTACATTTTTCTCTCTATTCTGTAGCAGGTGACCTATAGTGTCTTGCATGTCCCTGGCTTACTCCCTGCCAGGCTGGGAAGATGCAGCCCTTTCCTCTCATACTGCTTCTCTGGGGATAACTCCAGCTGTCTTGTGGCTCTGCACAATTCTGGAGAAGAAAAGAAAATAAATATTCTCCTGCATTAGAGTCCTACAGGTGACACAGCTGGGCTATGTCTCTCACCCTCTTAGGTCCCTGCTATGCTATGGGACAGGTCACAATGCCTGGAAAGGCCTTAAACAGTCAGAGAAGGGTCTGTACGTCAGGATTCCTGGTGCTTTGACTACCATGCAGCAGGCCCACCGCACTAGGGCTCTGTGTAGCATGACAGGAAGATCATACGGTAGGGATGCCTGATGGATCAGCAGCCTGATTCAGCCTCACAGAAGTCATTCTGTGCTGAGTGTCTGCTTGTCCTTTGTCCCTGATGTCTGTCTTCCTTGGCCATCAGCCCCAGCTCTAGTGTTTGGAAGCTGCTCTGTGCCTCGTGTCAAGGATATCTGAGTATGTAAGCAGATGGGTCTTACTCTGGATTTGAAGCATCCTTCTTGGCCAGAGCACCTGTCCCCAGCTCTGTCTGGTTCATTCCTTTCAGAAGGCTAACTGTGGGCTGTATGTGGAATCCTAGACACAGAAGATTCTATTCAAAGGCCGTGAAGCATGAAGTCCCATCAACTTGAACAGAGGCCCTTTGGGGAACACAGCTTGTGGCTCTGGGCAGAGCAGAGTTGTCAGAGCTCATTCTTGCCAGGGATGTGGCATCAGACCACCTCCTAGCAGCCCAAGCATCAGGATTAGCAGAGCCGAGGCCTTCTTTGGAGCCAGCCAGAGGCAGTGGGCTCGAGGCTCAGCAGTAGTACAGGAAGGAAGGGTCAAAGGAACTAGAACCTCTTAGGCCTCAAGGTTTAGACTGAGTCTCCACAACTCACAGGGCTGGAGGACCTAGGTCCCCAAGCTCCTCACAGAGGGTCCCTTTATGTACCCTTGACTTTGTATATGTCTTTGTGTTGTATGTGTGTGTTCTCATGTATGTAGGCACACATAGTGTGCCAGTGCTTGTTCATGTGTGCATGAGCACATGCAGGCCCAAGGTTGATGCGAGGTGTTTTCTTTCCTTTATATAGAGGTGAGGTTGCCCTCTGATCCCAGAGTTCACTGATCTATGGGTCCTGGAATCTGACCTCTGGTTCCCATGCTTACATGGCAAGTGTTTTGCCCACCAAGCCATGTCCCTCATGTACATGTCTTACGTGTGGAATGTGCTGGATCCTGGGTCAGGTGTTGTGGGAGTGGGTTGATGAGACAGAAGTTTGAAACTATACTCCTGGCTAGCATACCAAGTGGTCTTGGGGGCTTCTGAGAACCTCAGTGTCTGGGGGTGGCCGTACTCTGAGGCAGACCAGCTTACACTTCAAGTCCAAAGTAGGGGCCATTTACATTGTAGACCATTGTTCAGGAAGACAAGCCTACACTAATAGATCTTAAAGCAAGACCCAGGGCACTGGTGGCTTGTGCCTCAACAGCAGCTTGAGAGTCATTTGCTTTTGAGCAAACTGACCTTTGCCGCCCTTCCTTTCATGTGCGCAGCCATATTCATAAGTAACTACTAATCTAGAAAAATCTTCCTCAGTTGGAGGTGTGTCAGGGTTCTCTAGAACATGTTCCTAACTTTTCTAGTGCTACAACCCTTTAATATAGTTCCTCATGATATGGTGACCTCCCAAAACCATAAAATTATTTTTGTTACTATTTCATAACTGTAATTTCATCACTGCTATGAATCATAATTTAAATATTGGCTATGTAGGATATCTGACATGTGACTCCTTTGGAAAGGTTGGTTGACCCCCCTCCCAAGGGGTCAGGACCCACAGGTCGAGAACCACTGCAGTAGTGGACCAGACCCAATAGAACATATACACAGGACTTATATATGGTTTTACTCAATATTGTCAAAATAGTTCAACAGCAGCTCTCTCATACTCAAGGGGGCTGAGAAGAACCTGGTAGCTTTCGTTAGTCGCTTGGTCCTTTAGGACAGGAGCCTCAGCAGGCAGAGTTGCCCAGCAATGGCTGACTTAGACCAGAGAGCCTGAGAACCCCATTGTTCCCCAGTCCTAATGGCGAAGGGCCTGGAGGGTTCCTGGAGAGCCATTGGCTCTCAACCCAAGCTGGGAGCCTGGAAAAAGCTGGTTCTAAAATCAGGGAAGGAGCAAGCAGCAGCCAACGTGAATGTAACTCAGTGTGAGAGGGAGGAGCAAACGGGTCTTCTTTCCTCTCTATCTGGGCAGCTGTGAAAAAAAATGTCACGCACATTTGGGGTGGGTCTTCTTACATCAGTTAAGGCAATCCAGACAGTTCCTCACGGATGTACCCTACATTAGGGTGACCTAATGTAGACAATGGGTCCCTTCTACATGTGACAAGTTGACATTTAAAACAAACCATCACAGCCCATCCCTTGACACAGAAACACATCACCTCAGAAACCACAGCCTTCCACTCCTCGACGCCAAAGTCTTGTGTTTATTTTATAATGTAAAATATAGTCTAAAACAAATTATTATATATCGATGGATGTTTTGCCTGCATATATCTTCTGTGTGTCGTGTGTGGGCAGTGCCGATGGAAGTCAGATCCCCCAGGACTGGAGTTAGAGATGGTTGTGAACCTTCGTGTGGGTTCTGGGAATCCAGCCTGGGTGAGCACGCTTACTGCTGAGGCTTCTCTCCAGCCCCAAATATAGCCTAACTTTAAAAGCTCCCCAGATATCCCCAAATCTCTTGACTATAAGCTCCTATGGATGTATAAAGAACAAACTACATTCTTTCAGCATACTATATTACCAAGTAAATTACACTCCTTATTCCAAAAGAGAAAAAGAAAATCATAGCAAATGAACAAACACACCAAAGCAAAAGAAATTCCAGCAGAGAAAAGACAAAATATTGCCGCTCCGATGACCAGCAACTGGAGCTGACGATATAATGTTCTAGGCATCAGAGAACTTGGCTTCTAAATCCCTTGAGAAGAGCTTTGTCTTTTAGTGTCCCACAGCTTAAATATGATTATATAATTTTATAATACAACCACTGATGTCTCAATCAACATGACATAATAAATAAAACACAACCATCTCCTTAATATATGCATAAGTGTATTCTCTACACATAGGATAAAAACATGCCAGTTGCAATCCTCATTTCTGTAACTGGTCACATGACCTTAGCTGGTATTTATGCCTCCCATTTTTCTTCCACTCTCAGTAAGCACCTCAGTAGGTCTTGGCATTTTAGTTGGAGAGTTTATTCAAATCTTCATTCCTCAAAGGGTCTAGGCCATCTATCATCCTTCCTGCATTGGTTTGTTCTAGTTTTTCAGTGACTTTAATTGTATTTCTTAGATCCTTCCAAGTGTGGAGAGGTAGTCCAATTCTCCTCCGTTAGTCTGGATCAATGGCACCACCTAACACCGTTGACTTGAGGGCACTATGAGCCCAAAGTGTCCAGGAGGAAGTTTTAGCCTCCACTTCAATGGAATGTTTATTGTGCCTCATGCTGGAAGCATTATGTATAGGAAAAGCAAATCCATAACCAGAATAGGAATCTATTCCAGAAAGGACAAAATACTGCCCTTTCCCTGACAGAAATGGCCCAGCGTAGTCAACTTGCCACCAGGTCACTGGCTGGCTCCCTTTCTCATCTCTGGACAAAGTAAGCAAAAAGAAGCGACTTTGGTGATAAAACTGACCAACTCTGCATGGTCGTAAGCGATCTAAATGTTTCTAAGTGTGCGCTGGAAGAGAGTCATCTTTGTAGTAGTTAAAGATCTCAAGTTTCAGAAAGCCAAACCCCAACCTTCATTAGACAACCCACGTTTTGGCTGACTTACAACGCAAATTAATTACGACCATAAAAGGATGTCTGCAGTTAAACTGATTGAGAATGAATGGGATCCTATAATCTGGGGCTGGAGCTGTGTAGGAGGACTCTGAGGAGGTTGGAGGTGGTCTGATGCGCTCATGCTGTTGAATGCAATAATCTCCCAACTCTTCACAGAGGATGCATTTCCACCCCTTCCCAATTCCTACCTCCTGCAGTGTTGCAGCTCGCTGCACTTGCCTGAGGGAATTAATCCTGTGTGTAGAACAGGCAATGACTTTCCCTGAAGTAGACAGCAGACAAGTGAATGCTTGCTTCCCTCAGGTCCCACCCATCATTACTACCAGACCAATAACCACTCTTAGACTAAGCAAGCTACAAAGGTGAGGTAGACTGTGTGGACCAAGAAGAGGTAGATCACATCCCACTTCTGATTCTATAATTTGCTGTACTAGAGTTTTCTAGAGGAACAGAACCCACCAACCAGCACGCACCCACACAGGCATGTGCACACAGGCATGTACACACACACACACACACACACACACACACACACACACACACAGTTATTAAATCAGCTTATGCAATAGGATAGTCAACAACAGCAGTCTCAAGCCTGACAGACCAAGAGCCCAGTGGTTACTCAGTCGATGAGGTAAAGTGTCTCAGCAGGTCCTATTCTTGAAGAGCTACTGGTCCTAAGCCCATATTGGAAGCTGACCAGAAAAACTGCTTCTGATATCAGCAGAGGAGTCAGCAGTGGAGCAGTGGGGTAAATTAACTCCTTGGCAAGAGGAAAGGCCAAGTAAGTAAAGTGAACAGTCTTCCCTTTCCCTTTTGTGATGATTTGAATGAGAATGGACTCCGCAGGGCATTCTCTCACGTTTGAATGCTTGATCCTTAGTGGAACTGTTTGGGAAGGATTAGGAGGTGTGGCTTTTTTGGAGAAAGTGTCTCACCAGGGATGGGCTTTGAGGTTTCAAAAGCCCTCACCAGGCCAGTCTGTCTCTTGATCTCTGCCTGCTTCCTGCAGATCAGGATGTAAAGCTCTCAGCTACTGCTCCAGTGCCACACACTTTCTGTTTCCTACCACCATGATGATCACAGACTAACCCTCTAAAGTTGTTATCAAGTCCCCAGTTAAATGTGTTCTCATGTAAGAGTTGCTTTGGTCATGGTGTCTCTACACAGCGATAGAATAGTAAGATACCTCTCTTTTTAAAATCTGGGCTGCTAAGAGAAAGTGCCACCCACATTCTGGGTATGATAAAACAATTCCCCACAGGATGTAGAAAATTTCTCGATTGAGGCTCCCTAATCAGGTGATTCTAAGTTGTGGCAAGTTGACTTTTAGAATCAACCATTACAGGAGGTGAACAAGATCTCCTGTGTGTGGGGTCCAGATCAGGTCTCTTCTGGGGATCACAGAAGCTCGTGACCACTGCTCCTTGAGCTATGGTGCCCATCTGTCCCTGGCAGAGATACTGAAAGGAAGGCGTGGCTGAACTCAGGGGTAGATGGCTCTGACCAGAGCTTCTGGATCTTGGCTCCTCCTGGCTCCTCTGTGGAGATCCTAGCCTCTGTCTTTGCTCTCACTCAAGCCTGGACTGGGTTGGGGAGTCTGGGATCACTTTTCCAGGGTAGGCTTCTCCTGGGCCAGGTCAGGGTGTGACTCTGAGCCATAGGGTCCAGGGAACACTGAGCCCCCTCCCCCCTGTTCTCACACAGGTAGCAACAAGCAATGGTCTTAGCTGTGGTGACAATAATGACAGGCACTGAGCGCTTGCTGTGCAACAATTCTTAGACACTGGGTCTGATATTATCCCAACCTTCCAGATGAAGAGACCAAGGCACAGAAAGGCTGAGTCTTTTGTCCAAGGGTCACATAGGTGGTTTAAGGTAAAGTTGGGATTTGAACTCAAGAAGACTGACTGCGGAACCTATTTTTTAAAAAAATGCTAGTCTTTAGTGCCTGCCTTTAGTTATAGCACACAGGAGGCAGAGACAGATCTCTGAGGCCAGTCTGGTCAACAGAGTTCCAGGACATCCAGGACCACACTACAGAGAAACTTTGTCTGGAAAAAAATTTTTCTTCAAAATTTTATGTATATGGACAGTCTGCTTGCATATATGTCTCTATACCATGTGTCTCTGCAGTGCCTAAAGAAGCCAAAAGAGGGTGCTGGGTCGTCTGGAACTGGAGTTGGACAGTTGTTAGTAGCCATGTGGGTGCTGGGGATCTGGGGTCCTCTGGAGGAGCAAACAGTGTTCTTAACCACTGAGCCCCTGAACCTTAAAAAATTGATACAAAAAGCAAAACTTCCAGTCTATGTCATTGTCTTGACTCTCTGGGGCATCATGCCATGAGTGGGGTGGGGGTGGAGCTGTGGAGAGGCAAATGCCCAACGCTTATGGGCTGTAGTGATGACATTCTACGAGATAACAAGCACATGACTTCAGGGGACAGTTGCATCAAGCCAAAACTCAGATACTCTTGTGTTCAGCCAGCTCAAGGTGTTACAGTTCCTCCACATGGCCAGATGAGGGAGGCATATTCTTTCTTGAAAATTTTTCAGTAAGACCAAGAGATGAGACAGGTTTCAGAGCTGGGCTCATGAGGACAACTGATCTGCCAGCACACAGCTCTCAGGGTTGCCTGCCAATAGCTCTCTGGTGTCTACTGATGGCTCTATGCCTCCAGACTCAGCCAAATCATCTGGACCTCTTTAACGTTGGAATGTTATCTGCCAGGCAAGAGAAGCAGCTACATTCCCTACCCCCCAGTGTTGGGAAACAAACTCAGCTGACTAGGAGCTGAAGTGTTGGGCACAGGACACAGTAGGACAGTGCAGGTGGGTGTGAGAACAGAGCATCCCTGGAATTCCCATATTCTTATTTGTGGTTGTAAGCTTGTGGTCACCCCGAGGAGTTTGTCAGCCTCAGAGTTTCTGGCCTCTAGCGCCACCTGGTGGCTGTTCTCATCAAGGACTTGTCCTCAGAGCTTTGCACACTGAGCTATGTTCCCAACAGATCAATTTTATGAATTAGGAAACAAGCTCAGAGGGCATCTGTAATTCACCCACAGCACACTCTGGATTCTGAAGCCGGGTGTGCCGAGAAGACAAACAGGCCATCTGGGGTAATCCACTGGTTACTATCGTGAGCTGTGGAATTACAGGGAGAGAGTCATTGCTTCTATATATGAAAAAAAAAATCTGCCTTGAAATTTATTTTAATAAACAAGTCTCTGTTTTGTCATGTTTGCATTTTGTTAATAATACAGACTTTCCCTATGTAACTTATTCCCACGTATGCTAGCTGAGCACTGAACCTGCCATTCTCCTGCCTCAGCTTCTGAGTTGCTGGGCTTGGCGGCATGCTACCATGCCTGTCTTAGCAGATAGTTCTTTCAGGGTCAGTTGGGGCGTTCATATTTTTTTTTTTTTAAAACTCTTTCAACCTCCCCTGCAGAGAAAATGAAAATGAAAAACAAAGCAACAACCTGACCATGTCATCGTGGAAGCGGTAGTGTGTTACAGACGTCCCACGGAGGCCCAAGCACTCTGTGGGGTTTTATTTCCCGAGTGCTGATTAGTTGTGGGTTTGTGTTAATCACCATCCACTGCAAAAAAAAAAAGCTTAATGAGAGCTAAGAGATGTGCATAAGAAGTCACTGGTTCGATGCTAGCCCCACTTAGCAGAGTCACCTTAGCAGGCTCTCCCCTGGGCTTGCGTCTTGTCCAGCCACGGATTCTTGACCCCATGTGGGTTTCGACCTGTAGAGTGGACCTTAAATCCATCCAGAAAGTAGTTGGTTACGCTCATGATATTGATGGCACAATTGCAGCAGTGGGCGTGTCTTGTGAGGCCAGTCTTTATCACAGTTCACACCTGGGTGAGACGGGGTGACTACTTTTCAGCTCTGGTAGTGTGTACAGCGACTTCTGTTACTATGAAAGCTAGCCAGTAGGGATGAAGCTTCTGGGTGAATGCCAGTTTGATTTCTCTGAGTTGTGACGACTCAAGTATGTGGTGTCTTCAGCAACAGGACCCTACATCAAGTTCTGGAAGGTAACTCAGAGCACTGACAATACTCTGCGATGTTAGAGAGTCTATAGGACCTTGATGGCCAGTGGCTTCCCAGAGAGGTAACTGGCTCCTGGGCTAGCCTTCTTATTTGTTAGCCCGTGATAGCTAGTAGGCATATTGTTGCCCTTTTGTGGACATCTGAGGGTAGCCTGCCTCTCCTTTATTCTACAGGGGAGAGCAGAGGCTTACAGAGGAAAAGGGACCTATCTAAGGCTACACATGCAGAACCTAGAGCAGGACTGACTCCCAGGCCAGGCAGGTCCCTGAACCGGTCTCATCTCTGCCATTAAACTCACTAGGTGCCTTCCCGGCTCTCCATACAGACTGGTTAACACCGGGCTGGTGTTTTGACCTCTCTGAGTTTCATCTGGAAAATGAGACAGCCCCTCCTGGTAACTCAGATGATTAAAATAAGAAATGGGTGGTACTCTTATCTAGCTTCTGGCTCAGAATCTCTCCAAAAGGAGAAGTGGCTATCTCAGAATCAGGAAAGAAAATCCACAGACCCCTATCCTCTCAAGCAGCCTGTCCACCTGGGCACATGCATTTCTGGGATAGGCACTCTGGCCCTCCACAGTGGCACTATCATAGTGTCCTTTCTTAGGTGGCACCCACTCCTGCCTTCCTGTCTAGGCCAGCTCTCTTAGGACATTTGAGCTAGGGGTTCCTAGGGAAAGCCTCAGGGTCAGAAAGCTCATCTTTCTCTCTTGGTCACAGTCATTCCTCCTTAGTACCAGAGACCCTGAAACCCCAGGGGCTGCCCAGGGCTGGGGTATCAGGGTGGACAGCACAGCAGATGGCCCCAGGCTGCTGGGAGCAGAAGCTGTTTCATGTAACCACAGTCCCTCTAGGAGCTTGGAGTTTTGAGTTTTCTGCCAGTCCTGGGGACTAGTGTTGAGAAAGGAGTGGGTGGGGACCATCCACTGTTGGTCTCAGAATGATGGACAGGTAGCCAGTAGTCTCAGGGTCTCTGTCCAAAGCTGGTATGGAGGAGACAGAGATTGGAGAAGTTGTGGGGAGGGGACTTCCTGCTATCGTTGGTGTGTGCAGGCTCAGATGCAGACTTCATTTGGAGGGAAAAAGACATGGCGTTCCTCACTCACTCAGGGCAGCTCATTAGCTTTCTTTGGACAAGGACCTTGAGCTGACTGTGTAGCCGAGGATGACCTTGAACTTCTCAATCCTCCTGCCTCCACCTCCCAAGTCCTGCTAAGCAGCTCATTCACCATCTCAGCTGCCAGGAACCCTTCACAGCACAGCCAGGGTCTCAGGTTCTCAGGACCAGCAAGTGGAGAAAGCTAGCATCTCCTGGTTAGACAGGGAACCTAAAGGTCAGAGGGTGACCTTCAAGGAAACTCAGTGAGGGAGTATGGGTTGGGGGTGGGGAAGGATGTCTGTCCAGGAGTCTGTGTGTCTCAGTCTGCCCCAATCACACTGGCTTGGCTCCAGAGATTAAGGGGATTAGCTAAATCCCAGAGACTTGATCTGGGTTTATCAGAGGCGCCACTCTGGGGGCCTTGGGGTGACTTGGCATCCTATACCTCCGGGTCTGTCTCAGTGGCTTGGGACACCTGACTATTACCCTGGCTCATGGCCCACATGTCTGAATCAGGCTTGTGGGGTTGAGCGGTGAGGACCTGGGATGACAATGGTGGGGGTTGCCTTAGGGGCCACTTTTGTTTCTCCGATAGAGGCTTCCCCTAAAACAAGGCCTACCCCTGTGCCTTGGTGGACACATCAGCTCCACCGTGACCTGTACCTTCCATCCCAGGGCCGTTGGCTTTGGCAGATGATAGGGAGCAAGCTGGAGGGAAAGCTGGGGAATGAGCAAGCCTGACTACCTGGGCAGGGCTAAGTGCAGTGCAGAGTGTCTGCTGGCTGTAGCCTGTGTCGTCCTATCTGGGGAGGGGTCCATGTGCCGCCACCCCCCAGGGTGGAGCAGGCAAAGCCACTGTCTTCTCCGTGCACAGCTCCATAGTGTCAACTCCCCCACTCCCTGGAATCTTCTGTAACCGTGAGGAGTTGTGGAGGTGTCCCCAAGCATCTCGGGCCCTGGCAGGTCCCAGGTGACTGGCACCTGTACCACAGCTTGCTGGCTAACCCTTGCAAGTGATGCGTCCGTGGGTTATGAGCACGCAGTGGATTATACTTGTTTGTGGATCACGTGAGTGTCTACTTAGAGCATCTCAGGGATTGAACTCAAACCCTGGGAAGGTGGGAACCAAGGTGAGACAAGTGCCTGGGGTGACAAGCAGTAGGACTTACTCCTTGGAAAGTGTCACTGAGAGTAAACACCTGCTTACAACAGTCCTGAACATCTACGACAACCAGGACTCACCTGCCAAAAAAAAAATGCAGGATTTAGATGAATCGAGAGGCAACTTTTATTAAAAGATGTTGAAAATTCAATGTGCCACAGCCGCTCCTGGTCTGTCTGGAAAGGGCACAGAGGGACCATCAAGCAGGTGCTGGGAGGATAGAGCTCCTCCCTAAATCCCAGGTGGGACACGTTTCTAGGTGACACTAATGCAGAGTCAGGTGTTTGTCATACACAGACAATGCACACAAGCTGAGGTTGTAGCTCAGTTGGTAGAGTGCTTGCCCAGCACATACCAAGTCCAGGGTTCCCTGTCCAGCACCACACAAACCAGGAGTGTCTGCAATCTCAGCACTCAAGAGACAGAGCCAGGGGCATCAGAAGTTTAGAGTCGCCATTGGCTGTGTTGTAGCAAGTTCAAGGCCAGCCTGGGGGCCAGGGGAGCTTATTTTTGGGAAAAGCCAAAGAGCCAGAAAAATGTTTCACAAATTTTGGCTGCTGGGCTGAGGTGGACAAGGCAGGAGGGATGTTAGAGTTGTTTTCAGAAGTCCCTTCCACTGCAGAGACCCCAAGGGCCCTGAGGCTGGTGCTGGAGAAACCAAGTTGTCCAGAGGTTTGGCACATGGCCCAGGAGCAGAATCTCCAGCAGGGCAGGGCTACCCAAGGTATCTTCCCTGGAGACAAACCCATTCCCAACTTCTCTACCATGCTAATGCCCAGCTGGGCCCGTGCCAGCCTTTGCCTCCTGCCCTAGTCTGCAGGCTCCAGTTGCCACTGCTCCTGGTTTCCTGGGGCCCTGTTCTGAGTCTTTCCCTCTGAGCGGACTGCTTGTCTTTATTGCCTGCCTGCAGCAGAGGTTGATGGTCACCTCAGTGACTACCCAGCATCCATTTGTGCTATGATATGGGCTGGGACTTGTATGGCCCAAGTCACAGTAGACAGCAACAGTTGGGTACTGTTCTTAGTACTTCTATATGCTCTTAAGTAAATGCTAGCACAGGAACAGACTAAATAACCATGGTGAGGATACACAGGCAAAAGAGGGAGTTTGAGAACTGTATCTGTACTTGGAAAAAAATGAAGTCCAGAGTGGGTGTGTATCTTACCCAGCAGCACACAGCAAATAGTTTGTAAGATCTTGAAACATCACAAGGTGGGCAGGGTTGGGACCTTTCACTTGCCACCTCGTATGGTGAAATAGCTGTCATCCTGTCCCTATTGTACAGATCTGGAGACTGAGGCCCTAGGAGGGTGGGGTCTTGCTGAAGATAATCTATAGGTTGGGTCAGAGGTCTATTTAAATCCAGAGAGATGTCGTCTGGCAGGAGCTAGATTTCTTGGGGTTTGTTCCTGGGACTACTATTTGCTGACTGTGAATTCCATGTCACCTGATTATTCTGAGTGGCCACTGTCCTCCTATGTAGAAAGGGGACAGTTGGGGCTGCTGTTATGAGGAGCCTGGGTGCCCGGCCGGCAATCAATGACCTGTGGTGGTGATCCCAAGCCAGACTTCCCTGCTTCATCATGGCTCAAAGACACTCAGACTTGACTGGGACCAAAGAACACACTTTACACTCTAGGACAGGGGTTCTAGGTGCGAGTCTTTGGGAGGGATCATGGATTCATGTACATGCACATTCAGACTTGTTTTGGACCAAATAATATACTTTATTCTAGGGTAGAGGTTCTTGGTGTGAGTCTTTGGGAAGGGTTACAGAGCCATGCACGCGCACACGGTACAGGCAGGTGAAGCGAGGGTTCCCCCAGTTGCTGGAGATCTTCACCTTGACTGCAGCAAAGCCTCTGGGTGGATGGTTCTGGAAAAGAGCCAGAGAGTGGCTGCTCCCCCACAGGCCTCTGCTCTGCTCAGCAGAGGGGCCTTGGGGGGAAGGGAACTGTCCCATTTCACAGGTGTGAGAGTGGAGTCCTAGAGAGGGGAATGGACTGTCCCAAGGCCACACTATGGCTCAGCATTTGGGGACTAGGAGGGAAGGTGCTGAGGCCAGAAAGCACAGACACAGTGTTGTAGGGAATGCCTCAGCCTTAGAACCTTGGCAGTTCCTTGCCTGTGGGCCCCTCAGCAAGCCACTGTGCCTCTCTGGGCCTCAGTTTTCCCTCTGTAAGATGGGGGTGCGAATAGATGTTCACTAGGATTACTGTGGACATGAAAGAAACTCTTGGGGCCGGATGGATCCTCAGCCCCGGCAATCATGGCTTTTCTGGAAGCTTAGCCCCCTCCCTTCCCTATGCCCAGAGAGAGTAGACATGGTGATTCTCAAGCTCCCTGCCGAGTGCAAAAAGGCAGGGCCAGGCTGGTGGCTCAGGCCTATAATCCTAGCTACTGGTGGGTCCAGCTTGAGCTACATAGCAAAGATTATGTCTCAAAATTAAAAAAGAGGGCTAAGGATGTCTCAGAGGTAGAGCACTTGCCAAACAAGTGTGAGATACTAAATTCATTCCTCAATTCTGCTATACAAACCAAACCAAAATCCAGTGCATATTTTAACCCCCTAGGTATTACAAAAGGGACCCTGAGGCCTGGAACCCAGATCTGTGGCAAGGCTGAGATTCAGGCCAGCATTAGCCAGATCCCAAACTTGGACAGTCTTGTTGACAGCTCATCCAGTCCTGCTTCTGTCTGTCCCCAACTCCTCCTCTCTAGGCCTCAGTTTCCTCTCTTGTAACCTGATCAGGTGCGACTTTGGGCTTCTAGGATAAAGGCTTTAAGTTTGAAGCCAGGAGCCCCACCAGACGGGCACTTTGTGTTCACTTTTGCTATCCAGGAAGAAGATGAAGCAAGAGGACTCCTGGAGGGACAGGAAGTCAGGGAAGACTAACTGAGGTCAGAGGCCTTTCCCTGGGTGCTACTCCGGGCACTGGGTGCTGCTCCATGTCTTTTTAGTTTTCAAGTAAGCCTATGTAGTGCACCTCTTGGGGCTGTAAGGGTCTGGGGGAGCTGCACATGGGGTACACTCAGCAGATGTTCCTCCATGGCTTCCCCAGGTACCTGGAGTGGAAACATCTGGATGATGTTTTCTGGCTGAAACTGGAATGCCCCCAGGAACACCTCCTCCCTGGGCGGGCTCTCCATGCCCTGTGGAACCAGACAATGGAGTCGTGAAATGCTGCAGACTAAGCCGGTCACACTGCTGGGATGGGGGAGGGGCTTCTCATCCAGCCTAGTGTCTGGGACAGGAAGGGGTCTATATCTAACATCACCAGTAGGGATCAGGCTGCTTCTTGTTCCTTCAGACCCCATGCTACTGATAACGCTATGGGATGCTGTAGTATAATGAGGCTCAGTGGTTTCTCTTTTCTCAGAAAAGCCTTAGTTGAACTAGATAGCTGTCTCTGTTGGTTCTGGAAGGCTGAGATGTGCCACAATCTGGCCGTTCCCAATCTAAGCCACATCCCCCCAGCTATATGTATGGGTACTCTCAAGGTTTGGACTAGCACCTTCCAAGATGTTCCCTTCATCCCAGCCTCCCTGCAGTCGTGTGCTCACATAGATGACAAAGTCCTTTGGCGCTGTGTCCAGGCTTCCCGACAGTGAGATGGTCTTGGGAATGTGCTGCAGTGTAATGTTGGACAGGTAGACTTTCTGGGCCAAACGGATGGTCACCTGGCCACGGTCACCGGCAAAGGCCCAGCAGTTCCCAGGTGTCATATTGGGCTAGAAGAGGCAGGTTTGAGGAGGCTGTGCTGTGTGGATGGGGCCCCTCATTCCTTGCTTAACCACGTTTCCTTGACCACCCAGAGGTGCCCATTCTCTCTCTCAGAGCTTAGCTCCAGCAGCCCAGGCAGGGCAGGTGCCAAGTGGGGCACTGTCCTTCTCCGTACCTGCTCATCCAACATTCCTCCCCTCACTCATTCATCCCTTACTCCCAACATTCTTTACCTGCTTTCACTGTTACCCTGAGTCCTAGACTTGGATGTGCCTTCCACTTACAGAGGAGGAAACTGAGGCACAGAGCAGAGGGGTGAGTGGCCTCGGATTGTACAGAGCTGTAAGTGTAACTTGGTAATTTGGCCCTGCAACTGGCTTGCTGTTAACAGCCATGATTTGATCCATAAAGTGAGAAATAGAAGCCCAAGATGGAAAGAGGATGGCCCCACAGCACACAGGGAAGCTATTCATCCAGTAGGTGCTGGGCTTCTTGAAGACATGGTATGCCTCGTCCTGATCTGGAGCTGTGATACTAGGCTAGCAGTTGGGTGGGGGGCGGTGCCTTCTGTAGGGACTGGGACAAAGCAGTTAGCAGGGGGAAAGCATGCCAACCCAGGGGAAGTCAGGTAGGGCTGGTGGCATGAGAAGCTGGAGCCTACTGGCCATGCTTGCAGGTACAGAAGCCTGGCAGAGGTTTTCCCTCAGACCTGACTGCAGTCAGTGTTTCGCAGCCAGACTTGACCCCTGTGTTGCCTGGGCTGTATCACCTGTCTCCCTGGCCAGTGATCTCTGTATTCTGTGATTCTTTTTTCCTGGCCCAGGCCCTCAGTGCCAACTCATTGCCCAGTGGACCTTGCTTGTCCTTGTCCACCCCAATAGGTGGCTTCCCCACTCCTGGGAGGCCACCGTTCTAGATGGGTGCAGGAGTTCCTTGAGGATAGCACCCATAGGCAGATGGCCTGTGGCTGTGGCACAGCCAAGTTGAGGGCTAGGATGAGATCTCAATGGCCTATAGCTGCTTCGGGACATGGGCAGGCTTGTGAACCACTCAGGGCTTCAGTTCCCCCATCTGTAAGGCAGGATTGCAGAGGGGTGAATGTCTGAATGCTGGCTATGCCAAGTCTTGCATGCCCAAGTGATCTGACTTCTCGGCACGGTGTCCTCCTTTGCAAAGGAAGTATATCAAGTCCTACTCAAGGTTGCCTGAAGGTTTCCAGACCCCGAAGTGTCACAGTTGGGTGGGGGTTACTATGACCTTCTCCTGGCAGAGCCCTCCCCATAGCTTCTGGTCTCCATTCGTGTCCGCTCTCTCCCCCAGCTTTCATCCTGTCCACTGCTCCACCTTGACCTTGGCCCATCCCTTTTTCTTGCTGCTAGCTTCAATCCTGCCCCACCTCTGCTGCCAGCTCCTGCTACTAGCCCTCTCCTGGCCATCCCCTACTGCCCCTTGCCCTGCCCCTGCCTCAAGGATCACATCCGGGGGCTGCGCGTAGTTCCACAGTCGGATCCAGTTCCAGTAGGAGCGAGCCTTGTCGTGGTTATACGTGGCTGACGTGTGCTCGAAGTCGATGCTGGCCCCTGTATGGAGGGGGATGTCTCAGCCTCTGAAGGAGGGAGACTTGTTCTGAGGGCGCACTCCTGCTTGGGCTGACTCTCTGCTATCTTTGGAGTTCAGCTGCCACTCAGGGCAATGGAATGAACACCGTAGTAAGTAGTATGAGAGGAGCTTGCCCAGGCTGTGTGTCAGGGAACTAACACATTGGTTTTTCCCAGATACTTGGCTGATATGCTGGGAACAGCTGCAAGTATGTGCAGGGTACCGGGGTGGGGTGGGTTGAAGGCTGGCTTGAAAAACAGTGTTTGTGCAGAGGTATTTACTATTCCCTCTGATCTCACATTTCATTGAAGTCTGAGGTGCCTAGGTCAGTTGGTATTGCCTGGTTGGCCCCTATTCCCACTCTCCAGCATCCCAAAATGCTTTTAGCCCTGTCCCATGGGCAACTTACATATTCATCCTCCTGGCTGAAACGTCCTTCCTTCCTCATTGGGTCTCAACCCAAACGCCTCCCAAGGAAAAGGGTTTCCTCTTCCCTAGCCACCTCCTCCACTCCTCCTGAAGCCAATTTCTGACTGCCATGGATTCCTCTTGCCCCACCCACCCACCCAGACCCCATCAGAGAATCGAAACTCTATCAGGAAGCCAGGTGGGAGCAGAGGTCAGTTTCAAAGCTGCACTTCACAACAGCAGCAGCCTGTGTGTCTTAGGAAGGGTTTCTGAGATAGGTCTGTGGTAGGCCCATGGGGGAGGCAGGTCACTCACCTATGGACTTCAGGGCAAAGTCTGGCTTTTCAATGTAATCACCTTGAATCATCTTCATTATTTTCTGGGTCATTTTTTGCTGAGAAGGCAGAAAACACAGGCCATGCATCATTGGCAAATGACAGGTGGTCTTTGGGTACCTCTGCCACCTTCAGAGGCTGTGTGTGGCCCCAAATAGATGACACAGTCGCTGTACTGTGAGAAAGCCCTGAGACACAAAGTCACCCCTACCCTTTGGGACTGTTGTGAGCTTTCAAGTTCATGTTACAAGATGTCCTATAGAGGTCCCGGAGACTTAGCAAGGTTACAGGCAGGACCTCTGGGAGAAGATAGATCCTTACTACTGTGGGTCGTGGGCAATGTGGTGCCTTTGAGTTTACATTTCCTAAGTCTGTAAGATGGGGTAAAAATTCTGTCTACAGCCATGGCTGTGGAATTCTTTTAAGAGATTAGAGAACTGTGTGAGGCCCTGTTATGTGCAGAACTGTTCTCAGCACACGATGTTCTTTGTCACCTTCTATGACTTTCCAGAGTGATTGGGCAATTGTCACTCCACTTTCAAAGCTTTGGAGCCCATTCAGCTGTGAGAGGCAGAGCCAGCAGCTTACAGGTTCTGGGCCCCTGAGCACTCTTCTGGCCAGGTATAGGAAGACTGCAAAGAAAGCACTGTGCAGTCAGTACTTGGTCAGCCAAGGCCAGCTATTTCTTTTAGACAGCTGCAGTGAAAGCCAGTTCTGTTTCCATAACAGCTGCAATAAGGTCTCCTGTTCCAAGCTCTATTTTTTTTTCAGTCTGATGCTGGTATCTTCTCACAGAGATGTGTGTGTGTGTGTGTGTGTGTGTGTGTGTGTGTGTGTGTGTAAGGACCCCTGCCCATCAGTCTGGACTAGGACAGAAAAGATGCTTTGTGACTGAGTCCTAAGGACTTACACCGTTGCTTGTATCTCTAGGCTCTCTCTCACAAAGTCAACATGTGAGGGTGTCAGGTTACGTGACAGGCCATCTGGGGGTGCTCTGAGTGACGGTGATGATAGTTTGAACATGAAGTGTCCCCCACAGGCTCATTTGATGAAAACATGGTCCATAAGGAGGTGATACTATTTTTTTGGAAGTTCTAGAAACTTTAGGAGTGGGGTTTAACTGGAATAAGTCACTGAGGTGTATCCTTGGACACTATATTTTGCTCTGGCTCTTCCTGTTGTTACTTTGCTCTGCTTCCTGTTGGCCATGAGGTGAATTAAATACCCTCTGCCACGGACTCCAACTGGCCTGGTGTTTTGTCTAAGCCCCCTGGGCCAAGCAAGCAGAGTCTCCTGAAACCCTGATCCCAAAATAATAATCCTCCTTTTAAGTTGTCACACTATGTATTCAGTCTACAATGACAACAGAATAAACACAGAAAATTGGTACCAGAAGAATGAAGTTGTTGCTGTGGCTAAACCTGACCGTATGGTTCTGAAGCCTTTGAAATTGGTTTGTGGGAGGAATTTGAAGAGTTTGGCAATATGGGCTAGAGAAGCCCTAGAATGCTACAAGGCTTATAGCAGAAGTGGAGCTTAGTAATACTGAAGACAAGAATCTGGCCAGACTCCTGACTTTCAGATGGGACAAAGACTCTACCAGGATTTGGTCCTCTACCAAGGACATTCTCGTTGCATTCTGATAAAGAGTGTGTCTATGTTTTTTCCCATGTTCTACTTTAGGGAACTTCCATTTTATGGAAGGCTGAGTTTAACTGTGATGGGATAATTTATCTATTTGGAGAAAGCTCCAAGAAAGTGCAGTATTTAAGCAATGGCATAGTTATTGCTGGCTACTTTTCAGCTAGGCTTGCAGAAAGAATTGGGATCAGAGAGCAGAGGAGAAATATTTGATTTGGCCAGAAAAAGAGCACACTTAAAGTTGTGGGAAATGGTAGCCCTGGATCTTAGATTATTACCATTAAAAATAAATACAATACCTTCCACCAGAACAATAGGAATGGTATCTTAATGATATCGTAAGAACTGGCTAGACCTCACCACAACTGGTACAAGGGTATGGAAGAATAAATTTATTTTAAAGATTCATTCTTGAGAAGAATGTGCCTCTGGGATACCCTGATCACAAAGGATTATGTAAAAAAAAGTGTTTATACAGGGTTTGTTTTTATAAGTTTCAGCTACTTAAGCATTCGGAGGCCACAATAGCTGTGGTCCAAGGAGGCCTGGCTTCTTCTGTAGCTAGCAGCAGGCCCTGGCACCATACATACGATGTTGATTTGTAAATACACAGGATGCAAGAGTTACAGAACTGCAGAGGTTTCCACCCTGATTTTAAAGGAGGGTCTTGGAGGCTAGGTAAAGTACGGTGGGGTCAGAATCCCCAGGCTGATGTGTGAAGCTCTAGGACAGAAGGTTGAGAAGCAGCAGAGAGTCTAGGAAGACAGAGACGCCCTGGTAAGGAAGGTACCACCTGGGTCAGGGGTTTTATATTCATGTGGGACTAGAAGATAAAATGCAAGTCTTTTTTTTTTTTTTTTTTTTTTTTTTTTTGGTTTTTCGAGACAGGGTTTCTCTGTATAGCCCTGGATGTCCTGGAACTCACTCTGTAGACCAGACTGGCCTCAAATTCAGAAATCCACCCCACCTGCCTCTGCCTCCCAAGTGCTGGGATTAAAGGCGTGCACCACCACCGCCCGGCTAAAATGCAAGTCTTAAGAGTCCTCAAATGCATGGTTAGAATTTCCCATTAAGATATTTGGCAAATTTTTGAAGATAAATAGACAAGAATCCAAATAAGATAAAAACTTCTAAGTAAGTCTTATAAAATATTTCAATCTAGGTCTGTCTAAACCAGCTTAATACCTACCAAGTATGAAGTGGTACTTTTGCTTTATCTCTCCTACAAAGCAAAGGGGATTTCCTGACTGATAATTGGAATTATGTGAGATAAATAGAGTTCTTTTATATCATGCCAAGAAAATACTTAAAATTACTAGACATTAAGCAGAAAGATATCAAGTGAGAAAAAGAAAAACAGAAACAGAATACCATAGATAATCCATACATTGAAGTTAGCTGACAAAGATTTTAAAAATAACTATGATTAATATCTTAAATAATGAAAAAGAAAGAAAACATAGACAAATGATAAATTGATGGTAGAATTCAATCTATAAAATAAAAATCTATTGCTGGCTGGGCAGTGGTGGCACACGCCTTTAATCCCAGCACTTGGGAGGCAGAGGCAGGCGGATTTCTGAGTTCGAGGCCACCCTGGTCTACAGAGTGAGTTCCAGGACAGCCAGGACTACACAGAGAAACCCTGTCTCGAAAAATCAAAAAAAAAAAAAAAAGAAAGAAAGAAAGAAAGAAAGAAAATATGTTGAATACAAATTATAAATATACAATACATATTATATATTTAAAATTCTATATACTATATATTTAGAATTCATATTCGATATATAAGATGAATGGTTGATTTTATTTATAGAGTAGTATTACAAATGAGTCTCAAGAAAGTTAAGAAGAAACTGTCAGAACTCAGGTCATAGAGAAAAAGAATAGAAACAACCACAAATGAATCATGTGGGAAGCATTTGGAAGTTACGCTAACAGTCTAGCATAGATACAATCAGAATACAAGAGAGAAAAAAAATCATGGATCAGAAAAAATATTTTAAGAGATAAAAGCTAAGACTTTAAGAAGTTATTGAAAAATACCAATGAATATATTCAATAAAAGTAAAAAACCTCAGGCAGGTTATACTGAATGCATAAAAAATTTATAAAAGTTTCTAGAGTAAAAATAAGGCCATGAACCAAACACTAGATTATATCAAAATGGTGAAGGTTAAGAATGGTGCAACTTTCAGTAGCAGCAGTAAAAGTAGAACATAATGATGGACCTCCTTCAGAATTTTCAGGAGAAACTTTCCTTTCTAAAGTTCTATTCCCAGCAAAACTATCCAAAAAAGGATAGAATAAGCATATTTAAAAACACACACGCTCTCTTGCTCTCTCTGTCTCTGTCTCTGTCTGTCTGTCTGTCTGTCTCTCTCTCTCTCTCTCTCTCTCTCTCTCTCTCACACACACACACACACACACACACACACACACACACACACGTAACTCTCCTCTTATACTCTTTTGCAGGAAGTTATTCTTATTCATGGGGGCAATGTACTCTTTGTCAGAATGAGGGATCAACAAAGACATTGAGTGGTAAAGGCCTGATGGCAGCAACTCACCTCGTCAGACATGGCTTCCATCTCCTGGAGTTTGGCAATGAGCTGGTTCATGCTTCCTCGTAGGTCCTGGATTTCCCCAGTGTGATGTCGGACCTTGTCCTGGTACATCCTTATCAAGGAGGCAAAACAAGAACTGACTGTTTTATGATGTTGCTACCTTTTTGTGAGTAAGCTTTCAAAGAGCAATCTTTAAAACTTTCCACTCTCCTGGTCTACCACTCATAAACCTCAACTTCTTATCCCTAAAACACGACTCCTTTTCTTCTCTTTTGCTTGGAATATTTGTAAGTCCAGCTTAATCCTTTCAAAATATTCATGAGTAATTTTTTTCTAAGAAAGAATGATGTCACCATTTAACAGTTTGTTAGTTAACATTTCTTCCCAGAAACCATTTACTGAGAACTGATTGTGATCCAGGAACTATTAAAGATATTTCATATTTTAAAAAAATTTCTATATACCCAGAACAACATGAAAGCTATGCCTCATCTCACAAACGAGGAGTCAAAGATCCAGAGAAAAGGGGTGACTTGCTTCAGTTCAGTCACATACAATTCACAGGAGTTAGGATTTAAGTCCAGGCTGGTCTGAATGTTGTGCCCATATTGTTGGCTAAGGATATACCCCTGGGCTTTTTAGAGGAAAATAGGACTAATTAATTTTCTCTTACCTCAAGCTCTGCAGTGGACTGTTTATGCTGTCATCCTGATGGAGTATTGAAGAAAGGAGGGATCTTTGTCAGGCGGTCTAATTTGAGCCTGGTGAGAACCTCATCTCTGTGGTCCATCATAGCGTAAATCCATCCATTCATCCACCTTCGTTTTTAATCTCTCACCCATCCACTCACAAACTACACAAATTTGAAGCTTTCCCTCTCTGTATTCATCTATCCATCCATCTATCCTCCTATCCATTCTTCCCCTACTTACACTCCCAGCCAGCCACCCAACACTGATAATGGCAGTTCCCTGTGCTTAGCACGGAAATGGCTATTGTTTGTATCAGTCAGCACTGTCTGCTCTCTTTAGGGGTTCCCAGTACATTTGGGTAGATGCTCATGGTTACAGACAACAGAGGAGAGAGGAAAATGTGACCTCCTTTGCTCTGGAGTGTCTGTAGGTTGTGATCTTTCAGGAGAGAGAGAGAGAGAGAGAGAGAGAGAGAGAGAGAGAGAGAGAGAG
>NW_021604695.1:2924919-2961765 GCF_004785775.1 Grammomys surdaster | reverse complement strand
GAGAGAGAGAGAGAGAGAGAGAGAGAGAGAGAGAGAGAGAGAGAGAGAGAGAGAGAGAGAGGCAGGCTCTGGCCACTGTTTTTTTCTTTCTTTTTCACCAGAAAACAAAGCCTGCTGAGACACACTAGAGCAGAGAGTGGAGAGAGCAGCGTGGTTCCTTATTGTAGGTAGGGGTCTAGAGAAGGGGAGATGGGCCACTGCTGGGCAGAATGACAGTTAAGGAAGCCGTCTGATGGTGGATAGACTGTGTGCAGTCCATGAGAGTCACATGTGCAGGAGAGAGGGGTTCCTGGTGGGCAGAGCGGCAAAGGTAGCAATTTGGATCTGGGATGAGTCAAGAACGAAGAAATCATCCAGATTTGGTGAGATTCAGAGAAACTGCAAAGGGGATATTTCTTGGTTTCAGTAGATCAGTCAGCCATGGGTCCTGGAGGGGCTTACACTCACCTGCCAGACTTCCAGTCTTGATGGTAAGTGCATGGAAAACATCCAGAAGCCTGTGGGTCACGAGAATAAGAATGACCTGCTTAACTCAAAGGCTGAAAGCTTGGGTGCAGGAATTGAGGCGTCTGGGTTAGGTTTGTGTAATTTTGGGAGAAGTTACATAATCTCTGCATAGCTCAGTGTCTGTAAGACAGGAGTAATATCTGCAGCATGCTCAAATGGTGTCCTTTCTGAGATGTGTGTCTCACAAGCTAAACGACACACACCTCCTTCCACCTCGTATTTCAGCTTTGCTGCCTAGTGGGCAAAGAGAAGGCAGGGTGGATCTTATCCGTGTTTTTACAAGCTCTAGGCTGACTTGAGTCTATTATTTAAAAGCCCTTAAAACATATTTGTTGTTCTTAGTTTTCAAAAGTTTTCAAAGCATGTCTTGGCCTCTGCAACTAAATGTTCATTTCTCTTAAGCTGCAGGGCAGTCCTCACAAGACAGGCAGGTTAACTGGCAGCAAGAGGGACAGAGTCATGTCTGTGCTAGAGCCCTGGGCCCCCATCTCACAATGGGCCCAAGCCTGGGGACACCTCCACCTAGGCAGGGCCCTGGAGACTCACCAAAAACACAGAGGACCAGAAGGCCCATCTTTTCGATGAGTTTCTGGCAGAACAACTTGCACCTGAGAAGCAGAATGCCCGCGGTCAGGGTCAGCTGCCGCGTCTGGCAGGTTCCCCTCTCTTTGCTCCATTGTTCCATCTATGTGTCCACTGCCTCTTCCTGTTCCCATCCTTATTCATCTTGCCCTTCTGCTCTAACGCCTCCTCCTCCTCCTAGGACCTCCAGAGTCACCCTCCTCTCCCTGCGATCTTAGCCTGCCCATGGTGGTGGTGGAGGGAGGGAAGACTCCCAGAGGAGCCGTGAAGGAAATGTTTAAAATGTAAAGTGTAACTAGAGGAATGAGGTGGACATCTCAGAAAAGGGATGTAGCAAGCTCAGGGAGACAAGCGGAGGTGGGGTGAAGTCATCCTGGTCAGGAAGAACACTGGCAAAGGAATCACGTGGGAACCTAGGTGGGGGTGCTCGGGGACTGAGAACCCCAGACTTGCAGGCTTGAGTGCACGGAGGGAAGCAGAATGAGGGTGTCTAGGAAGAGAATAGTGGGCCAAGGTTCGTGCTGGGGAGTCAAGCAATGGGGAGCTACAGCGAGTCTGGGTGGGGAATGTGGCAAAAGCCAGACTGAGGATGGCTCATCTGCTCTGACTAGTAGGAAGAGAACAACTGATGAAGGCACTGTCACTGTCCTCACCTCATCCTCCCCTCTCCCCTGTTTACCTGCAGGTGTTAAGGAGGACTTGCTGGGCCTGAGTCCTCAGGAAGCAGGCCAGGTAGGTGAGCCAGGCTGAAGAGGAGACAGGAGGGCAACAAGGAGTTGTACTCTCATTTGGGTCCCATGGTGAGTACTCACAGTCTGTCCTGAGCCTGGGGATACCTTGGAGCTGGGAGATACTCTCGATTTGGTGATTGAGTCCATGATAGTCCTTGGCTCAGAAGTTCATGGCTTATGAGTAAGCCTCTCTTGAAGATGGCAGTTAATAGAGGCTGGCACACTAGGTAGCACAAAAGATGGTGTGTTCCCTGGACACTGGGAACCTAGAGAGGGTTGTGTCCTTGTAGGGTACATTTCTGGAGTGTGGCGTGGTTTAAGTTAGGAAGTGGGGGTTCAGGGTAGATGAGAAGGTATGCATGGGGGAAAGGAGAATGCAGAAGAGGGTAGGTGTATAGCTTGGAAGACTGGTAAATAGCAAAATGGAGAGCCAGAGGACTGATGGATGGACAGAGGGTTGATTGTCTATAGTAACAGATGAAAATATGGGGGAAGCAATGAGTGTCTCAGTGGTTGAGTTAATGGACAGAAGATGGATGGATGAATGGATGGGTAAGGGATGGATGGATGGATGGATGGATGGGTTGGTGGGTAATTGATGGGTGATGGATGGATGGATGGATGGATGGGTGGGTGGGTTAATGGAGTCAAAGTAGAGAAGGTCCTGGGGACTGTTCCTCTTATATCAGCAAGCTTTCCTTTGATTTCTCCCTCCAGGGAGGCTCTACTTGGATTGGGCGGGCAGCCTGTAGCTCCTCGAATACACTGGCATCCAGGGAAGCCTGAGTTCTACAAGAGCCTGGTTTGAAGCTGCTACCCATCCCCTGTACTGTGGTAGTCAAGATAGTTACTCCATATATACATACACATATATCCCAGTATGAAGTGGGCTAGGTTGAGGCCTGGGGTGTTCATGCGGAGAGGCAACAGGAGAGGGTCACCTGCACAGAACATAGATCACAAGGTCCCTGCCAGCCACCGGATGCGGGCTTGCAGAGACCTGGGGTCCCAGGCTCAGTGTATGGGTCTCTGCTGCTCTACCCCCAGCTTCTCACACCAGGCACCACTGAAGGCCCAGGACTCTGTCCTTGCTCACTCATGTTTGCTGGGGCTGCCTCTGCCATTCTGTTGACATAGCTTCGTTGGGCGCCCCTGAGGATGACAAAGTTCACAGTCATATTTTATATCATACAAGATCCTTGGTGCCACTACGTTCCAGACTTAGAAGCTGTGAGCTAGGGACAGATGAGGTCTGGCTGACCTCGAAAAACATTTTTTCTTTGATGAAATGAGGCCCATAGGGGGCCATTCCTACTCTCCTCCTCCCTAGACAGTCATGGTTCTCCGTGACACTACACAGTGACAAGAAGGAAGAGCACAGCACAGCAGGAGCCTGGAATTTGGGAAGCACCAGAGAACTCTCTTGGCCCCTTTTGTTTAGGGAGATAGAAATATCTTCATTTTGTAAGATAACAATCTCTAAACATTTTTTTTATTTGATTCTATGTGTGTGTGTGTTTTTTTTTTCTAAGAAACCATACATCTAGCTGTTGTATTTTGGATACTAAATTCTCCAGATGGGTTAAAGAATTGGTTTCCAGAGTGGTGGTCTCTGGAGGTAGGTCTTTAAGAGGTGAGGCCTAGTAGGAAGTCTGTAGGTCATTGGGCACATATCCTGGAAAGGGATTGTGGGTTTCCCAGTCTTTTCCCCTTTCCCTCTTTGCTTCTTGGCCCCTGAAGTGATTTCTCTTCTATCTATACTTTTGCCATGTCATGCTGTCACAAAAAACCTACAAACAAACAAACAACCAAACACTCGGTCCTTGATTATGGCCTAGGACTTCCAAACCTTTTCTCTTTGTAAGCTGATTATCACAGGTGCTTTGTTATAGTGATAGAACAGTCTCACACAGTGTCCAGCTGTGCTGACCCAGTATTGGCCTTCCTCAAATATAAGATTTGTGCATTCCTGAGGCCTGTGTGGGATGTCAGGGTGATCAGTGCACCTCAAAATAACCAGCATAGAGGCGTTTGTAACTTCCTAATACAAAGACCTGCTCCTTACCCTGACCTCAGCATCACACATGTGTCATATGTACCATGTTACCACACTGCACCTGATAAAACAATCATATGCCAACTTAAAAATTAGGCATGAGACAATAATACAGAAGGATGAACTAAAATGCCCAGGTTTTAAAGAAATTCTTTCTTTCCTCATGGCCTGTTTTTTTTTGAACTTCAAATGGGAATCCCTGTTGCCTGCAACTCAATGGCTCTTGAAAAAGAGGGTATAGATATTTGTTTCCTTGTTCCCAACACTAGCCTGAGGTACAGTAGGGCAGCAAGCATGTGGGGCTGATGCAATACCGCACTCCCAGCTCAGTGTACAGGCTACAGCACACTGTAGGTACACAGTAAATACATGCTAAAATGATGACTGCTTTGTGCTCTGCCATTGCCCAGGAGACCTAGAGAAAGCTACTGTGAGCCTCTCTGTCCTCAGCAGCTACTGATGTAAAGACAGTTGACAAGGCCTGCTTTTCCCCAAAGAACTCTAAATGGGCTGGGGAAAGGCAGGAGCTGGCCTCACCTCCTAGACCTGCCACCGTGGGCTGTATCTTCAGGTAGGGTACACAAGACCCCGGTGTTCCTTGTCCGGGGCATTGACTTTCTTTTTTAAGGACCGAGGATGAGGATGGAGGTCTATGGAAGTCAATGAGGAGGAAGTGGCTGCCACTGCCACCACCACCATTGAGTATTACCTGGAAATGACATGGAATTTACTGGGTCAGGTGGAACTTTCGGCTCTGTGACTTCATAGAGCACTTGGATAGACCCTGAGTCTGTAGCCTGTCATCTGAACTTCTGTCTTAGCTAGGGTTCCATTGCTCTGAAGAAACACCATGACCAAGGCAATGCTGATATGGACAATATTTAACTGGGACTGGCTTACAGGATCAGAGGTTCAGTCCATTATCATCAAGGCAGGAACGTGGCAGCATCCTGGCATGCATGGTGCTGGAGGAGCAGAGAGTTCTACATACACATATTCAGAAGGCAAATAGGAGAAGACTGGCTCCCAAGTGGCTAGGAGGAGGGTCTCAAGGCCCACCCTTACAGTGACACACTTCTTCCAACAAGGCCACACCCACTCTAACAATTGCACACCTCCCAATAGTGCCCATTCCCTTGGCCAAGAATATTCAAAGCACCACAACCTCCCCTCAGATGCTGTTGTGACTTACTTTCCATGTGGAAGATGGGAAGGTTGAAGCTGTAAGCCAGGGAGGGCCAAGGGCCGAGGCTAGGCAAGGATGGAGGTGCCCACCATCAAGCCACCCTCCTTGGTCCTAAGACTCCTTGCTGCCTCAAGCTTCCTGGGCTTACTGCTTTCTCAGGCTGCATGTGAATAGATTTTCTAACGCTGAACTCACTGGCTGGTGTTTGCATCACATAAAATAACATTCTTTATGCGGTTGTTTTAATAAAGTCCCACCTTTTTACTAGGGAAAAAGAAAGCACCATAGTGGAAATGTCTGGTTAGGTTCCCTACCCCTCTTATCCTTGCCTGAAGACAGCCTGACCTTTCTAATTGTGAAGCTGAGAAGAATTCATTTTTACTCTCTGGTGGTCATGGCTCAGAATTGCAGGCTAAGGACCTATGGGAAATGGCATCCCAGGTCCCCAAAGTGGCCTGCCCACAACAACCTAACCATATGGATCTGTTAAATTGCATGGCATAGGGAAGGTGGAGCTAGCAGATGGAACTGCTGGTCAGATGACCTTGAGATGGGGAGAATAGCCTAGATTACCCAGTAGGCTCAGGGCTATCCCAGGGTCCTCACAGGTGACATGTCAGAATACGAAACTCATATTCCAGTCCTGCTGGTTGGAGATGGAGGAGGGGCCAGGATCCAGAAGACCAAGAAATAGCCCTCTCCTGAAGTCTTAGCATAGGACAACAGCTCTGCCAACACCTCTGATTCTCTCCTAGTAAGACTTGTTTAAACTTCTGACCTCTAGCGCTGCATAGTTCAGTTAATAGGCTGCTTGCTTGGCATCCATGAAGCCCTGGCTTCTACCTCCCAGTGCTCAACAAAACGGGACATGTACCTGTACTCCTGGAGCTTGCAAGGTGTGGAGGCAGGATGATCAGAAGTTGAAGGTCATTTCAGTCTACATAGCAAATTGGAGGCTAACCTGTGCTATAATGAGACCTTATATTAAAAAAAGAAAGAAGAAAGATGATAAATCTTTGAGTTACTAAGTGTTGTGACTTGTCTTTGCAGCCCCTTGAGAAGTCTCAGTGAAGGGGAAACTCAAATCCTGATAGTAATTCTTACAAAGCTTTCTAATAGTTCACTTACCCAATGTTATTTAGTGTGTGTTTCAGCTCATGGCATGGGGTTGAGCGTAACACTCCCCTCTTGGGGCTGTCAGCAGAGTACCTGGCATATAGGAGGTGCTTGGCCAACAGGGCTTAGTGTAGTTGCTCAGAGGCTGCAGTTTCTGGAGAAGGTGCTGGTGGAGAAGGAGACTCTCCCTTTGTTTCACTTGGATGTTACCCAAGTGTCCCTTGTGCTGGATGCACTGGAGAAGAGGAAGTATTCATGTTGAAAACAAACACTGAGAGTGGCATTGGTCAATATTTGTATGTCTCTTCACTGTGTGTGATGAGTGTGTGAAAGGTCTTGGGTGGTGGTGGACAAACCAATGCTGAGAGTGGGCTGTTATCAACCTCGGATGCCTCATTCTTTCTGCCTCTGAGATTGGGGTCAGGGGCACTGGCTTCGAGGCAGAGCTATTCCAGGAACACTTGATGGTGTCTGCAGCCCATTAATTCCATAGATACTAGACCTCTCCGATACCAGTTCCACGCTGGTCTGGGCTCCAAGCCTGGTATTTGGGCTGGTGTGGTCAGCAGGATTCATATGGAGCTCTAGAGTAGGACATTCCCCAGGTCACTTGTATTTGTGTCCCAGGTGAATCACTCAGAGGGATAGAAGGAAGTCCAGCCATTGCTTCTTGTGTGGATGTGTATACACATGTGAGTTCATGTGCATTATACCTCTACCCCAGAAAGCAGTCCATTGAATTCACATACACACAGGCACCTCAAATCGCTATCCTAGACTCACAGTCCCTTTCACTCAATAGCCCAACATACTGATCCACAGAACTCTTCACTCCTGTACCCATGAAGTGACGTCATTAACCAAGATGTCACCATGCCATGCCACCTACACACCCTCAGACACCCATTTCCCTCTGATACCAGTCCCCATGACCTTATGTATGTGCATATATAATGGTGCATTTGCAACCTCATGTTCACATAAACGCCATCTTTCCTCTCACACAGGTTGGGATACGCCTACTGAGACAGATGTGAATTTGGAGAGCCCTGGGTCAGCCGCACTGTCTTCTGTTCCCTTTTGAGTGAAGGCTCAGTGTGTAACCAATGTCAGGGCTCAGAGTTGGGGATCAGGGTTCAGATAGCCTCCTGCTCTTACTTAAAGAGTTATGGAAGAGCTTGGAGACACAAGGCTATCCCCCTGCCCTTGGGCACCTCTTGCTCCTGGACCTCGCCTGGGAAACTCTCCTGAAAGTATTCTCCTTCCAGAGAGCTATGGATACTTGAGTGGCAATGGCCCAGCTCCAGGGTCTCAGCAGTTGGCGGCCATGCTTGTGTACGTGGCAGATGCATCCCACAGGGGAATGAAGACACTTGACAAGGCCATGTTTGCAGGGAAAACACTTGCAACCACAAGCAAACTGGCCGCTCCCTGGCTCCTGCTTCATGGTCCTCAGGCGGCAATCGGGGGAGCCTCATAAAGCAGCTGTGCGCTTGTCCTTCAGGCAGAGCTTCTCAAGGCTGAGCATCCTCCATCTTCAGAACCTCTGAGGTAGGAATGAGCTGCGTAGCTGCCTCTCCCTCCGGCCCAAGGGGATGCCATCTCCAGTTACTCCCTTGCAACAGGCTCCACCCGTCCCTTGCTTTGCAGGGAACACTGGCAAGTGCCATATTGACGGACTTCAGCTAGCCCGTCGGAGCACAGGCTCTGCACTCCTGCAATGGGGGTGAAGACCCCCTCTCCCCAGAGCTGGGTACATGTTACCATTAGGCTGGTCTGGTCTAGGGGGAACTAGGCCACCCTCAGGCCATTCTTCATTTGGCTAGATTGACACAGAGATGGGAGTTGCCATGGGTCCTCCCTTGGTACGATCTAGACAGCTGAACACAAGCCTAGTCTGGCAGAAGGGGCTGGACACTTGACTCTAGGTGACTGGACTATAGGGTACTAAGGTAACTGCCTTTCGTACCCCATCATGACCTCATCATTGTCTTCTGATACTGCTTGGGTCTTGCTCCCCTACCTGTGCCACCCCCACCCCCATATCCCCATCTGCTGTCTCAGTTCAGAAAAGGCTACATCTTCTCAAGGCAGATGCAGGTCTTGACTAATTTTAGACTCTCTCATGGTTTCTTACAAAGCAAGTAATTCCCAACACAGCATGCAAATTGTATGTGTTTGGGGTTTGTTTGTAGCAGGGCTCTGACCATTACTCAACATGGGTACAGGCTGGCATGAGACAGGAATGCCTGAGGGTGGGATAGACATTCTGGTCTAGCTCCCTGATGCTTGTTCCTACCCTGGCCCACAGATCCTGGTACAGTGGCTGTGGCAGCCATGGCTGGGGCATGCAGCATAGGCCTGCTTCTGTTGCTGCTGTGGGCTGGGGTCACTGTCTCCTTGCCTGTCATTGTGGTCCGACTCAACAAGGCAGCACTGGATTATGGTAAGAAACCTGCCAACTTGTCACCCAGTGTGTTGGTGAGAGCCAGGTCTGAATGAACACAAGCATCTCAAAGGACTATATATTTTTGATTTTTGTGGTGCTTACAATGGGACTCAGAGCTCGGTGCATGCTGGACCTAGCCCAGGCTGTCCTAGAACTTGTGATACTAGTATTACAGGTGTCCCAGAGGAGGACCTGGGTTTGTAAGTGTCACTGTGTCCTGCTGCTCAGCAGCTAATTAGGGAGTCTGTGGTGATCAGTAGTATAAAAGTGCAAATGTAAACACACAGCTGTGTCCTTGTGTCTTGTGTGAGCACATGCTTAAAAACAACAAAACGAACAAAAAAATCGAGAATTATTTTTAAACATTAAAAAAATTGTGAGGCAGAGTCTCCTTAGGTAGCCCAGGCTAGCCTTGAACTCTCAGTCTTCCTACCCCCAGCCTTCCTGTTTGCTGGTATTACAGGCATGTGCCTGTCCCTGGACCTAGGTCAGCTAACTTGAGAGGCTGACTTTATAACTGTGAGTTCTTGTGAGTTTGGAGTGTCAGGGAGATGTGGTTTGAGCCCTGGGGAGTTTATCTGCCTGTGGCACGTGTAGTGTGTACCTCAAGTGCATGCATGAGCATGTGTGGTGTCTGTGCTCACACATGGACCTAGGAGAGGCGTGTCAAGTTCAGTAAGGTGGAAGCATTTGAAGTTGGATCTCTGTGGGGCTCAGCCACTCAGGGAGGTGGTAGTCAGGGTTGGAGGTACGGGAGTTGGGAAAGGGGGACACAGGTCTCTCCCTTATGGCTTCTCTTCTAGGTGCTTTCAAGTCCTACCCTCTCTCATGAGAAAAAGGCACATTGAGGAAACTGAGGCCCACAGGGAAGGAAAAAGTCACAAAAGTCAAATATTCCAGCACAGAAATCTTTATTTCCTACCAGCTGCCTCTCAGGAAACTTTTGGGGTTCTATCAAAATGGGGGTTGGAGATGCTTCCACAAAGATCAACTTTATCAGAGTGTGAGGGACTCTATCCAGACCAGAGAAGGGGCAGAACACAAAGCCGCGAGCCAGCAGCTTTTCCCAAGGCACACATACAGCTCTCTAGGACCTTGCATCCAGACAGATGGACAGACAAGGAAAGTGGTCAGTGATCCGTGACATAGTATGATTCACACACAGTGGGAATGTATGCCTGGGACAGGGACCTGGGGATGGCCTTCTGAGGTGTCTGCCCTGCCCTCTGCTTGTTCTGTGCAGAACTCCTTTGTCCCTTAGTCTCCCTGGCTCATCTCCTTGTTTGTTCTCAATGGGTGGAAACCTGGCAAGAAACCTTTGCAGCCCACAGCGCTTCCAAGATGGATGGGTGGCTTCTCACAGAGTCCTCCCCACATTACCCTGCAAGCCCCAGAGTGCAGGTCCTGTGCCAGAGAGAACTGTGAACAGAGTCCCCAGCCCAGGTGTGAGTCTCAGCTCAGCCAGGCTGGGGTGGGCATTGTGAACATGGAGGCCACGACCTTTCTATTCTTTGCTTGGAGAAACCGAGGCTCAGATGGGATCACAGAGTTTTCATTATGCTAGCGAGTCTGAGCCAAGTTCTAGCCTCGTGGCTTAATCTCATGGTTCCTTCTAGAACCCTCAGCTCTCTGTTTTATTCCATTGTCTTTTTAAGCCAGGGTCTAGGAGAGGGAGGAGTCATCAGAGCCAGACCTGCTTTTCTCTCAGCCATGTGTCCTCACCTCCCTGTAAGCTGGGCCTAAGGACAGAAGAAAGTGCTCAAAATAGCACCTGGCACACCTGGAGCACCGTGTGGGGATAGCCGCTGTTAGTGTAAAGTCCCGCAGCATCAGCACAAGAAGCATGCATACACACTGACTATTAACAGTGGTCCCAAGAACGCTTCTCGACCTTTTGGCTAAGATCAAGTGTACAGTGGTCCTAAGAGATGAGCATTGTAATCAGTGCCCACGTATCGATGGGGAAAGCGTGGCATGGAGCAGCCATACAGGCAGTGATCAGTAGAGCTGGGATCTGTGTCCAGCACCTGGGTACATATGATCAGGGTTAGGCTGCCCCTCCTCTCTCCTCCCAGGGGATGCCTCCTCAGAAACCAGGATTGGCTAATGGTTCCTTCATCTTGGTGACTTGGGAAAGTCTAGGGACAACTGCCGCTCAGATGAAACCTTGCCAGAGGACTAAGGATTTTACTGTATTGGAGGAACGGAGTGAAGAAGGGGAAGGGGATGGAGGCCATGATGAGTTGGGCACACTGCATGGGCTTGCCTGGTGCAGCCATTCTCCCCGTGTGCCACTCCAAGCTTGTCTCATCTGGTACCTGAATGATCCACCAGAAGGACAAAGCAGGTGATAGGTGGTGGATTCTTCATGCTTGGTGGATCCAGGAACTTGACTTCACCCTGCCCTGACCCCACAGTGTCGGACATTGGGAAAGCCCCTCTCCAGCAGGCCCTCCAGGTCACTATCTCTGATTTCCTGGATCCAAGTGGTGAGGTGCTTCAGTCTACCAGGTGAGTGCGCCCATCCTCCAGAGCGAGTGCTCCAGTCCTCCTGCTGCTAGCTGGAATGTTTGGCTGGCCAAGTCAGTGAGCTTTGACTCACTAGGAGGGGAATCCTAAATGAACTTTGCAGGATAGCCTCATCTGGCAATGTTCTGGACTATCAGATGAGCCCAGGGATCTACGGGTGAGTAAACCTCTCCAGGTTAGAAGGGCCCATCATCAGGGGTGAGGTTATAAGAAGACTTGGCATCCGGTAACCATGGGGTCACCCGGTAACCCTGTATTAGTTCATAAGTTTCTGCTCTTAGGGACTCAGACTGTGCCCCTGGGGTCTACAGATCTAGTAAGAGTATCAGCTTCTTCCTCCAAATGCTTGACACCAAATTTAGACACAATGACAATCCCAGTTTTATCCTCAGCCCCTTAATGCATAAAGACCCCAAAAGGCGGAGACATCCCAAACTCAAACACAGTAGCCACTGTGCCTATCCTTATGGGAATACCAAGTGACTACTGCAAGAGTTTTGGGTGTTCAAGAAATCTGTCTATTGAATTATCAACAAACCTATTTATCTGTCAACTATAATTTTCTCTCTCTTTTTTTCCCCCCGCTCCTGTTTTGTTTGAGTCACGGTCTCTTGCTATGTAGGCTGAGGCTACCCTTAAATTTGTAATCTTCCTGCCCCTGAAACATGGGGATCAAGGGCCTGAGATACTGTGACCAACTTATCATCTATAGTCTTGAATGCTGGAAGATAATACAAACGCTTAAAGACACCAGAACAGAGCACAGGTCAACACACTTGGAACCACAAGTTGGAGAGTGGGTGGAGCCAGAGTGCCAATTTTAGTATGTTATTGGCTAGGACCTTAATAATGCCCTGGATAGGGACCCAACCACTGGGAAGTTGCCCTAGGACCCTTGCTTTCAGCAGCAGGAACATATCCAGGAAGGCAGTGGCAGGATGCAGCAGGCTTAAAGTTGGGTTGTGTGGTGAAACACAAATCCATATCACTCCAGGCTAAAATGAGGCATTTGAAGGTGGGGCCATATTCTGATATCTGAATCATCTTAACCCCACCCCTGCCAGTTGCTGAGAAAGTGACTTTCACTTACACAAAAAGGAAGTCAAGGAGTCGCTGGGAGTGCTGAGCAGCTTGGAAGGGAGGGCATTTCCTGTTGGTGAGGGCCAAAGGTGATATTAGAATCTAAGACTAGAATACTCTGGAAATTTCTGTGTTGCAGGGAACTCAAGTGTCTCTCTTGGACTTCATGTTTACAGGGATATAGTTGGAAACTGTATGTAGTTAGGAACACATATGATCATCTTGCTTGTCCTGCCCGAGACCAGGCCCCTTTGTTTGCCTTTGCACTAGCTGAGTGTCTTGCATGCCTCCCATGCTGGAGAGCTTATCCCCCTTCTCTTGCCAATGGTCCACTCATGAGGAAGCCCTTCTTTATAACATCAACATGTGGGGTTGGCTCAGGGGAGCCTCCCTGAGGTTGCTTCTGTGCTTGATGGGAGTTTCCTTGTCCCTCGGATTCCAACCCTACAGGGTCCAGATTTTGGATGTCCATGTGCCCTTGTTCTCCTTGAAGTTCATTGCTGGCCTTGGGGTCCATTTATCGGCAGCAGCCAATTTCACGATCAAAGTCTTTAGGTGAGTAAATCTCTTTGTCAGTGGGGCAGGAGTTACAGGGTCTCTCCCAGGGAAGAGCAAGGGGAGAGGGTATCTCCATGGCCTTTGCCACCCTCTGGAGGAGTCAGACAGGAGAGAACCCTGGGGACCGTAGTCCTTCCCCAGTATCTGTGCCTCTGGTGGAGATGTCTCCCGTTTCTTTATTTTACTTGAGATGAACCTTGCAGGTGACTGTGAGGGTTTCACTGAATGGATTTGGTGCCTTAATTGTGGTGTTTGGCCTCTTCCACAGTGCCAAGTACAGAGGAGGTGCTCAATAAAGTGTGTTATCAGCATCATTTTTCTGTTCCAGGCAGCTCCCGTGTAACTGCATTTAATGTTAACGTCCTGTCATGCACTGACATTTCATGGAATCTTTTGTCTTTATCGCTTTGCCCAAGCACTGTGAGGTTAGGCTGCTCCTCAGTCCTTTGACGATGAGTGCTCCTCAGGGTTCTGATGTTAGGGTGCTCCGATGTAATGAGTGCTCCCTGGCCCTGTAATAGTATGAATGAGTACCTCTGTGTGTGAGTGCCCCATGACACTGTAATGTGCATTTCCCCAGCACTTAGATGTTCTAGGGGTGATCTCTGTGGCTGGGCACAGAGCTGGTGTTCTCACAAAATGAGATCTTGGAGAGTTCGGCATGGTGCTGTGAAGCAGGCACGAGTTTCCTATCGATTTCACAGAAGGGAGAGCTGAGGCTCACCCTGGCCAGTATCTGGCCCAGAGCCCTGTCATGGGAGCCAGAGGAAGCCTGAGTCATATCCATCTGCTGGGCTGTGACTCTGAGTAGGGACCTCTGGAGGGGTGACCCAGGCTGGGGGATCTGTGCAATCTTTATACACTGGGGTGGGCTCATGTCTGTCTTCTTGCAGTGTCCCCGAGCCCATGGAGCTCGTGCTGCCTGTAGACTTGCTGGCTGATGTGCATGTGGCCCGGGACTCTATTGGGACCCTTGTGCTCAGTGTCCCCACCTGCTCTTCGATCTTCAGTCCAGCCAGCATGCTGGACGGCAGTAATAGGTAGGTTTGTGGGAGCACTGGGTCTCAGGGATTCCTGATACCAAGGCTGTGGCACTGTTACTTGAGTTTCTTACTCAAGCCTTCATCCAATGGCAACAAAGGACCGAGGAGATTCCATCACCACATCTGTTTTATGATTTAGCACAGTGAAGCTCAGAGAGGACCAGGGGCTTGCCCGATGCGTGCATCTTGGTCACTTCCCTCTATCAGCTACCAGCACACACTAATGAGTTACTAGTCTCCAGAACGATATGAAACCAATCGGCCTGGTTGTCAGGGGCCCTTATAGGCCATACCTCCCTGCAGAGGTGGAGAGTACAGGTTTGGGAGGTAGTGCAGGACCAGCTAAGCTCTGTGTGGCAGGTGGCTGTTCAAGCCAGCATCTGAGGCTAACAGCAGCTCCCACTTCCATCTGTCATGTGGATGTCGTTCTTGGACCTTGACAGGAGTCATCTCCATGAACGCCACATTGTTTGACCAGGGGTGTACAAGGGTCCCTATGCCACAGGAAATAAATGGAGGTCCAAAGTACAGGTGATTCAAGGCAGATGGTTTCACCATCCCATGGTGTGGGACTCTCTTCCCGTCCAGCATTATACCTGCTCTTTCCTTAGTGTCTTCCACTCTGAGGTGGCCGAGCACTGGGGAGCCCTAAAAGAACTGTACCAGTCCCACAAAGCTTGACCTTTTCCCCAGAGAGCAGCAAATGCACAGAAGTCCACCCATGCTAGGTCCCTCCTGGCTGCAGAATGGGGCCAGGTGATATAAATACAACTCCAAGAGTGAAGTGGGCTGTGGCTGGGATCAAACCAAAGAGCCACAGCTTCTTCTGGGCCACTGTTGAAGGACACCAACATTCAGACAGGAAACTGAGGTCCAGAGCTAAGCAGATGCTTTCAAAGCATCACAGGCACGGGAGGCAACGTGACAAGTGGACCTGGGATCCCAGCTATACTTCCCACTCCTACCCATCTGAGTAGCCCTTGGGCCAGCTGGCTGAGGACATGGCCACAAAAGGCTATTGCAAGGTTCAGTGTCTGTCTTCTGACTCCTCTGAGCCTGGCCTCAGTTATCACCGTTTTGGCTGCTTCCAAACCTTGAGAAGAAGGATACCCTTCTCTGAGACTCATGCTCCTCCCCTGTGGGAGTGGGTATCACTGTTCTAACACTGCCTGGAGCATGGCATATTCTCAGATGGGCATCTCTGGACTGCTGACTGAGAAAAGAGACTTCTGCTCTAGCTATCTGTGTTCAGCCAAGACCCATGCCCAGGGAACTCAGAACTTTCTGTGCCACTTCCACAGTACCTCCCAGGAGCTGCTGGACCGAGTGCAGGAGCACATCAAAGCTGACCTGAACAACAAGGTAAGGGGCTTCTGGTCGATGGCTTAGCTGGTCGATGAGCAGTGGGGCTTCAGGCCCTGGGGGAGGGGACATTGTATCTTGATGTGCATTTGTGTGCATGTGTTTCAATGCATGTATGTGTACATGTGTGTCATGTGCATGCTTGTACATGTGTGTATCCAAGTATGTGATCGTGACCTCAGCTCCCTCCCCTCAGACTGTGTAATGGACATGTCATCCCTGGATGACAGTACTAATGTGTGAGAGGAATTTAGAACTGGGGATGGCAGAACTAGTCTGTTACGATGGTTAAAACTGTAGGTCTGAACACTGCATGCAGCTAACTTGGTGAGAGTACACTCTTCTTCCCCAGCCTCGCTCAGCCCGCCTATAAGGGGCAGCAGCCAGAGTAAAAGCTTCCTAGTGTGTGTCATTTCTACCCCAGAGGTGATGGCAGTATTCACAGGCTATGAGAGCCCTGGCCTGCTTCTCTACAGCTGTTGGCAGCTTCTCTTGCCTCCTCAGCATGCTCCTCAGAGTGGGTGGAGAGTCAGTCACTTCAAGAAGGAAAACAAAGGGATCCCGGGCTTGGTGATGCAGCCTGGGAGGCCTCTGAGGGGTGATGACAAGGACCTGCAGCCCCGCTGTTCCACCCACATCTCTAAATGGTCCTCACCACAGCTTTCTTTCTTTTGCCACAGCTGTGCTTGCATGTCTATGGCCTGGTCCAGGACCTCAATGTTCACTTGGGCACTTTAATTGGTAAGACCTGGAGCCCAGGGTGTGGGAGGGCTAGGACATTGGGGGCCCTAAGAACCTTCAGAGATGCCTCCCCGCACCTGGAGATGGTGTGGTCTTCTGATTCTAATAGTGTTCTCTTTCCAATTAATCTGAGAAGAAGTAGGCCCCTGGTAAGGCCACTGACCCAGGACTCTCCAAAACACATGGCTGTTCACAGAATCTGGCAACTTCCAGATGACAGAACCAACTCTATGATTCTAGAATCTACCAAGTGCCAAAAATAAAATAAAATAAAACCAAGTGGCTAATCAGTGAGCGATACTTTTAGAGAAACTAAGCCCCATTGATTCTCGGGATCTAGAGCCACTCCTACTGTTAGAGTCTCAGTGTTTTATTGGACAGATCTTCAGATTCTGGGGGATCTTCCTGCAATATTGAAGAATGGCTGGTGAGGTGAAGGGTGTGTGTATGTGTGTGTGTGTGTATGTGTGTGTGTGTGTGTGTGTGTGTCTGGAGGTGTTGAGCCTAAGGCTTGCCTTGGCTATCATGATGTGACTTGTGGGCATGAAGACGTGTGTCTTTTACTTGGATATTTGGATGCTTATTCTACAGACCTCTCAAAAAGGACACATATGTGCCCATCCCCTTGGGGACTGCATGATCATTAGTTCTGACTTCTGAACCTTGACAGTGAAAGCAGGAGGTGAGGACGAGAAAGAGAAGGAGGAGGAAGAGAAGAAAAAGAGAAAGAAGAAGGAAGAAGAGGAAGTGAAAGAATGAAGAAGAGAAATACTAATAATACTAATAATACTAATAATAATAACAAGAAGAAGAAGAAGAAGAAGAAGAAGAAGAAGAAGAAGAAGAAAAAGAAGAGAAAGAAAAGGAAGAAGAAAAAGAAGAAGAAGGAGGAGGAGGAGGAGAAGAAGAAGAAAAAGAAGAAGGAAAAGAAGAAGAAGGAGGAGAAGAAAAAGGAGGAGAAGAAAAAGAAGAAGGAAGAGGAGGAGAAGAAGGAGGAGGAGGAGGAGGAGAAGAAGAAGAAAAAGAAGAAGGAAAAGAAGAAGAAGGAGGAGAAGAAAAAGGAGGAGAAGAAAAAGAAGAAGGAAGAGGAGGAGAAGGAGGAGGAGGAGGAGGAGGAGAAGAAGAAGCAGTAGCAGTAGTAGGAGTAGTAGTTACTGTTGTTGCTGCCGAAGAGCTGCACTGTGTGAACAGCCTGGCCAGTCTCTCACTGAAATACCTGTTGAAACTGAATGGAAATGCCTCGGTGTGCAAGGAGCCGAGTGCTTATCCACAAACTCCAAATGTTACAGAACTCATCCCAGAATTCCTCACTGTCCTCACACTGACCTGTGCTACTGCTTGAGGACATTGGAAGGTGTCTGTGTGGCTTCCTAGACCAGTTGTGGTAGGATCTGAAGGCTAGAGAGCAGGACTGTCCCATCTTCTCAGCCACGGGCACCAGTAGTTAAGGCCTAGTAGCAGAAGCTATTACATGCGGAGACAGGGACATCTCATTTACTTCAAATCTTGCACAATCTTTTCCTTCATAGAACCCATTCAGCCAGGGCTTGCCAAGGGCGTTATCATTTTCCTCATTAGCCATTGCAAAGCTTCATCTGTTTGGGCCCTCCTCCAGCTTTGCCCTGACTCTGGTGTTCTTTCTGTGACACCGTGACTCACCTTGTCAGTTTGACCTTCCGCAAGGATGTTCAGTTGATACAAGGAAGGACAGTGTGAGGGTTGGGGTTGGTCAGGTGATCCAAAGGCTCTGGCTAGCCCAGGGGCACAGGGCAGGACCTTACTTTACCTGCAGTGGGTTCTTGAATGGATAGGCTCTGCTGTCATCCGCCCAGGTTATGATGGGAAAGCATGGCTTAGAGCTATGTCCTCTGTAGGGATGAGCCCAGGCTGCTTTTCGCTTCTCACATCCATCCACTACTCTGGCCACTTTGGAGTCATCTTGTCTCCTTGATTTCTCCTCTCCACCTAACCATCATGTTACCTTAAATAGGAGGTGGCAAGAAGCTGAGGTGACTGGACTGGACTTAAAGGGCACACAGTGGAATTATAGTCACACTGCTCCCATGCTGTGTGACCTTAGGGAAGTCGCTCATCTCTGTGAGCCACACCATTCCACCCAGAAATGAGGGATGAGAATTCCCAGCTCTGGCATGTGTTGGTGTTATGAAACAGCACATGCTCAGGGCCTGGTATCTGACAGGCTTAATAGTCAATGGTGTGCCCTTCTCCTCCTCCTCCTCCTCCTCCTCCTCCTCCTCCTCCTCCTCCTCCTCCTCCTCCTCCTCCTCCTCCTCTTCCTCTTCCTCCTCCTCTACTGCTGCTGCTGCAGGATTGCCTTCAGGTGCCCTGTGTTTGTGTTTATTCCAAAGATCAGCTCTTACCTTTGTCTTTGGTGAATTTAAAACATCTAATAAAGGGATTCTAAGGGGCCATCCCTGGAGGATAATTACATGAAGCTTGCACACCTAGGGTGCACAGTGGGAGAAGCTGTGAGTTTATTGTATTAAAAGGATGTGTAGTGTAAATTGGTGGTGTAGGATTGTATGCATTTTCAGTACATAAAGTGGTGCCCTAATTTGTAGATGTAACATAGAACAGTTAAAGCAAGCTCATTAATATAGCCATACCTCAAATCTTTAGAGTCTATTAAAAAGCACAGCTCAGCTTGGTGGTGGTGGCACATGTCTTTAATCCTATCACTCAAGAGGCAGAGGCAGGTGGATCTCTGTGAGTTCAAGGCCAGCCTGGTCTACAGAGCTAGGTCCAGGACAGCCAGGGCTACACCAAGAAACTCTGTCTTGAAAAACCAAAAACCAGTCCAAACCTACCTACCTACCAACCAACCAACCAACCAACCAACCAAAACCAACAACAGCAACAAAAAAAAAGCACATGTCAAAGGGGTGTATCAGCTAGTCACAGGTTTCCAGAAGGCTGTGTAACAAAAGAAGCACACCTGGGCTCCTGGGCTATATTTTCCATTTCCTAAATATTCACATGACTTTAATGTTCTATTCATTTTTTAAAAACAGGCAGTAATTTGACTTTGTGGAGTCCAGTTCTCTGAGTGCTGACAAATGCAGGACAGTCTACCAGTCTCCAAATCCCTTCTTCTTGCTCCTCCTGCTTTACCTCCAAACTGTGAGACCCACTCACAGACAAGGAAGGGAGCCACACTGTGTTGTTGTCACAATAAAAAACTTCAAAATGTTAGAGAAAATGAAATTAAATCCAGCTGAGACAAAAAGCGGAATGGAGATATATACTTATACATTTACTAATATGTCTTTGTATGTTTTAATACATATAGTTTTATATAAAATAGTAAGTATATTAGTTACATGCCTAAATGTAACAAAACTATACAAAGCACATAGTACTTATCCACAAATGATATTTTATAATGGACATATAAATATATATGAATAGATATGTAAAATATATATACATATTTATACATATAACTATACCTCTAAAAACATGGGCCATTGGGGCCATTGGGGCCATTGGGGCTGGTGGGATGGCTCAACAGTAGGAGGACTGACTGATCTTCTAGAGGACCTGAGTTTGATTCCCAGCACCCACATGGCACACATATGTACAACTATTCCTTGGTTCTAGGGAATTAAATACAATACCTTTTTCTGGGACACATGTGGTATACAGACATATGATCAGGCAAAAACACTTATATGTATAAAAAATAAAATGTTTAAAAACCTCTGGGCCACCCATGGCTTTGAGGGTGGGACTGTGGCTTGAGCTAGACTGTCCATTAGAGGGCTTCTGGCCTGCCGCGCCTGCAGCCATCTCTGGACATGTGCTGCCTACCTTCGAAAGCTTCCCAGGCAGAGGACTCTGACCCAAGAGTAGACTTACAGCCCAGGCCTCTGTGCTCCGCTTCCCTGAGAGCTGCCTTGAGGCTCTGTAAGATGTTAGGTCTGTAATTCCTTGCTCTGGCATTTTAGTTCCTGAAAGGAGACATGTGATTGGGTGAAGAGACCAAAGTTTTGGGAGTAGACTGACTTGTGTATGCCATCTGGGGCAAGAATGAGCCAGCCATACTGTGTGTGTGCATGTGCGTGAACTCTGTGGAGGTGGAAAAGGAGATGGTAGAGGTTAATTGTCTGATTGATCAGTGGGAACTCTCCTTTATTCCCGTGTCCCCTTCTTGCCCCCATTAGATGGTACTTGTGCCTGGATTGAGCCTTTCCCTTCTGCACTTTGGGATCAATGGTCTTTCAATGATTTGGCACATTAGCAAACAAACCTGTTAGAATCGTGTCTGAACCAACCAGTAGGTGGATTCTGGCACATGCCTTTGAGGAGGGCTCACTGGGCTTGGTGACTTTTTGTGGCCTGGTTCTGTCTGAGAAAAGTTGTCAGTAAATTTGCTGGTTTAGTGAGGGGCTGGTGCTCAATGCCTTTCTGTTTTCATGAAGGCCTCAGTCCCGTGGGCCCTGAGTCCCAGATCCGCTACTCCGTGACCAGCATGCCCACCATCACCAGTAACTCTATGTCCCTAGATATCAGAGTAAGTACCTCCTGGTCAGCCTGGTGCTGGCATTGTCGGTGTCCTGAAAGGGTCCTAAGAAGGTGGAGGGTGAAGGGAGGGAGGTTGTTGGTACTACAGGTGGAACTGTAGCCCAAGTCTTTACTGCCAGGCTGGTGCCCTGGAGCCCTGGGTCTGTTACAGGCCCTAGGTTCCTGATGTCCTGCATGTGTGCTCCTGCGTCTATCCAGGCTATTCTCTTCCTGCTGGGCAAGCCCATCCTCCTGCCTCTGCATGGTTCCCACACCTTTGTGTTGCCACGGACTTCGGGTGATGAAGGAGCCATGGCAACTGTGGGGCTCTCCCAGCACCTGTTTGACTGTGCCCTTCTGATGCTTCAGAAGGCTGGTTCGCTCAACCTAGAGATCACAGGGCAGCTGGTGAGGGCTGGGTCTGCCCCCTGGTCTGGTGGCAGGGTGCTCTGTAGTCTATTCTGGGGTCATTCTGTAGATGCAGAGTCGTGGGCAGTGGGCAGCTGGAGTGGGGGATACAGGATGGCTGCTGGAAGGAACCCGTGGGTAAGGAGCCCTACCCATGAGGCCAAGCAGCAGCCTTGATTGTGAAACTGCCTCAAACCTGCCACGATGGGGGCTGATTTCAGAATTCAAAGAACAATCCTCTGAACACCTCTGTGCTGGGCCAGTTCATCCCTGAGGTAGGTGACATTTCCGCTCACTGTAGGCCAGAGGCTCAGGGATTGGGGTGGGGGTTCCATGGGCTCCATCTACCCCAAACATGATGGTTGAGGGATGAGGGGAGGAGGTAGTGGTGGTGGTGATGGTGGTGTCAGTACCTGCCATTTAACCCTCTCTCCTCTGCCCATCTCAGACAGCTAGACTCTCCTCTCTGCATTTGTCTATAGTCTACTGAGCCATTTCTTTCTTTTCTTGTTCCCTCCTTGCCTGTAAGCTCTAGATCAGAGTCAGTGGCACACATCTGTAATCCCAGGACCTGGGAGGTGGGATGATCACCAGCCCAAAGCCAACCTGGGTTTATAGCCAGATCTTGACTTAAAATCAAACAAAATGGCAGCTCAGGCATCCCTCTCTGAGGAGCTCAAGTCTGGCCCAGAGGCCTGGGCTGGAGCCACCTCTGAGTTTAGTCATAACTAGAGGGTGACAGCTTATTAACAGCCAACATGGAAGACTGAGAAGCAGGAATTCGTGCTACCCTCTCCCCCTTTGATGTCCCAGGTGGCTCACCTGTTCCCTGAGCCTACACCAGTGGTACTCAAGGTGCAGCTGGGTGCCACACCCATGGTCACACTCCACACCAGCAACTCCACTCTGCAGCTACAGCCCTTTGTGGAGGTCTTTGCTGCACCCCCAAACTTAGCCTTGCAGTTCCTCTTCTCCCTGGATGTGGTGAGTGATGGGCCAGGTGGGACTGGTCAGGTTGGGGTGACGCTCCTGGAGACCTCATATGTCTCTGTGCTCTCCTCTTTTGCTTTGGTTTATCCACATCTACCTCCTGAACTTGCCAGAACGTTCTGCCCCAGGACCTTGGCACATGTGGAGCTCTCTGCTTACAGCCCTCTCCCTTTGTTTTTGGCATGGCTGCTGCTGCTTTGTTTTCAGTTCTTAGCTTAAGTGTTGAAGCCTTGCTCAGAGCAGCCTTCCTGGGTCAGCCTATGTAAGAAGGTCCCCATCACCCTCTGCCTTTGTGTCAGCCTCCACTTTCTGGAAAGCTCCCGTCTCGTTACTTCTGGAAGCTTCCCCAGGGAAGGGCCCCCACCTATCATCTTTACACTGCCATTGCTTGTAAAGCGCAGAGCTCAGTGAGCTCCATAAACATACATGGTTTGCCAGGTGAGGGAGGGGTGGGCCGCTCCATGACATTCCTTCTCACTTCCTCATGGCGTACAGATGGTGAATCTGGACCTTCAGCTCTTCGTGTCTGAGGCAAAGCTTCGGGGGAGCACATCCATGCTGGGGTGAGTGGGCTTTCTGACTCAGCACTCAGTGATGGGAACCTCAGGGGAAGGTGGCCCACCTTGAGCCTGTCCCTGCTTTTCTTTCAGAGGACTCCAGCTCTCTGTGGCCACCTCCAATGTGGGCTCTGTTGATGTGAGTGGGACGCTGGGCTGCCATAGGCCTTGGAGTGGATGTGGAAGCATGAGAATGACACATATCACATAACTGGGCTTCTCTGGGAAGCCTGGGGACAGTGACCTACCTGGTCTCCATGTGTCCCCACCTCCTTGCCTGTCTGTATGCCTGTAGACTCAGTTCAGCCCTCAGCACTGGTCAGTGGGATGGTCGGCACTGGCTAGTCCTTCATCATGTCATGTGATCAGGCTCCTGCCACCATGCATATAGTCTCTTGTCCCCATGCATCCATGGGATGTGAGTTAGTATACCCAAGCCCTCTACCAGGTGTCAGTTTGCCAGCCTAACTTCCATCTGCCATCCTGCAGTCTGTTGGGCAGCCTTCCTGTTGGTAACTCTGATACCAGGGCTAGAACTCTCTCTGGGCTGCTTGACCCCCAAGGCTGATCTAGTTGGGGATTTGACTGGTGCTCAGCTGGTGTGGGAGATGCACCCTCCCTCCTTCCCTTGATGTGCGTCCGCTTGTATGATTAACTGTGTTCTTCTTCTCCGATGTCTGCTCCCCCCACCCCCACCCAACCCTTGGCCGTGGCTGCAGATGGATCAAGTACACACACTCATAAGCAATATATCCCAGAAGCCCCTGCTGGATCACCTCAATGGTGAGTCCTGCATTCTACTGCTTTGACCCTCTGGTGACCTCTTGAGCCCACACCTCTGTGTCTGTCCATGTCCCCAAGCCCTTCCAGGCTCAAAGGTTAAAGGTTAGTGGTCTTTGGGGTCCATCTGCCTTTGCCTCTTGGTACATATTCATGCAGCTAATGTAGGGTTTTCACAAAGCTCTTGACCTCATTTCAGTTTGCCTTCCATAGGATGAGGACGATCCTGCCTCCCACTCCAGATCCCATAGTGTTCCCAAGCTGCCAGCACAGGGCTGGCTGCAGGTGGAACTCTTCCTTTAACTAACGTGGACTCTTCTGTCTCTCTGCAGCTCTCCTGGGCATGGGAATTGTCCTCCCCAGTGTGCTCAATCTCCATTATGTCTACTCCGAGGTCTTGGTCCATGAGGTAAGAGCCTCTGAGTGACCAGGGAGTCTCTTTATAGGGGAGGAAGTGTCACCCCTCTGAGAGCTTACCCCACGCCTTCCAAGATCACACACCAAACCTTAACTGAAATGTGATGGAGGAGCTAGGACTTGAGAGACCCTCCTGGAAGGGCTCTCTGTTCCTCATCACACCTCACACCAGAGGCTTCAGGGCTTCAGCTGGTTCATGTTCCCGTGTCCTGAGATGGGCCTGGCCCCTTGGTGTCTAAGGTGAATAGTAGAGAGGTTCCTTACAGCCTGTCAGGCAGCTCTGCAGCTGGGAGGATGAACTTGGCAACTCCCTGAACCTTCTGTGATTATTGTCCCTGGGTCTGGAATAAATTCATCCTGACACAGCCAGGATGACACTTTATGATCCCTTTCTGTCTCACCCAGGGAACTTCGAGCAAATTCTCTAAACAGTCTGAGCTCAGGACAGGAAACAGGATCAAGGTCCAAAATCTGGCTGTCCAGGGAGGACGCTTACCCTAGCTCCTTAGAAATGGTGGCCTTAATATTCTGATGATCCGCTCTCATGAAGATGGATAGGCCAGGGTCTGAGGAGATGACTCAGTAGATAAGGACTTGCTGTGTAAGTGTGAACACTCTAGAGTCCCAGTATTCACACTGGTGCTTTGCCTGAAAACCCAGCACCCAGGAAGCAGAAATAGGGGATCTCTAGGGTGAGCTGGCTACACTCACAGGCAAACTCCAGGTTCATCGAGAAGCCCTGCTTTGGTAAACAAGGCAGAGAGCAAGGAGGAAGACATCAGTTGTCTACCCCAAGTCTCTACAGACAGGAATGTGAATCCATGCAATGAATGCACACACCATGCAACATAGACATGAAAAAAAAAAAAGAGGGACAGTCAAACCACAGAGGGATCAGAACTATTGATGGGAATTGTCACAAAACATGTCCCACAACAGCCCAACACGATGGAATTTTCTGCAGTGACTGGAATCTGCGTTGTCCAAAGCTGTCACTTGGCACATGGGACTCTGCAAGTGAAGATCTGAATTTTAATTTTTTTAAAAAAACGTAGCTGGCTATGGTGATACATGCCTGCAGTCTTAGAACTTGGGAGGTGGAGGCAGAAGGATCAGAAATTCAAAGTCACCTTTGGCTACCAGAGAGAGTTCAAGGCTAGTCCAAGGCAGCTCTTCTCCCCTCTCCTAATTAAGAAAATGTGTTAGCCACAGGAGGTTAATGGTTGCCATACAGGACACTGAGCTACCTGTGGATGGGAACTGGGTCTCATTTGTTCTTTACTGACTCTCTGGTGTCTACTGTAGGGTTAGGTGTGTGGCGGAGGCTCAACTGAGGTTTGCTAACTGAATGGTTGGATGACCAGACTAATGTTGCAGGAATGGACAGTGATCCTTAGGGTTCATTTCAGTAGTGCAGTGTGGAAAGTATGGGAGGTGCAGGGAGTGCCCATCTCTGTTAGGGAGAGGGAACCCAGGGATTCTGCACTCCTAGTCAGGAAACGGCAGTGGCATGGGCCGTGGCGCGTGGAGCACAGGCTGGTCACATGCTGGCCTGGCTCTTTTCTTTTTTAATTTAATTTTAGTTTTTATTTATTCACTTTACATCCCATTCATTGCTCCCCTGCTAGACATCCCCTCCCACAACCCTTCCCTCATCCCTCATCCCCTTCTCCCCTGAGCAGTTGGGTACCCCTTTGGGTATCCCCCCTACCCTGGCACTTCAAATCTCTGCAAGGCTAGGCATGTCCTCTCCTGCCGAGGCCAGACAAGGCAGCCCAGCTAAAAGAACATATCCTACAGGCAACAGCTTTTGGGATAGCCCCTGTTCCAGTTGGTCGGGACCCACACGAAGATCAAGTGGTACACCTGCTACGTATGTGCAAGGAGGCCTAGGTTTAGCCCATGTATGTTCTTTGGTTGGTGGTTCAGCCTCTGAGAGCCCCAAGGGTCCAGGTTAGTTGACCCTGCTGGTCTTCCTGTAGAGTTCCTGTCCCCTTCAGGGCCTGCAACACTTCCTCCTATTCTTCCCTAAAAGTTCCCACACTTTACTGTTTGGCTGTGGGTCTCTGCATATGAGTCAGCTGCTGGGTGGAGCCTCTCAGAGGACAACTTGCTCCTGTCTGCAAACATGAGAGCATCATTAATAGTGTCAGGGACTGGTGCTTGCCCCTGGGATGGGTCTCAAGTTGGGCTGGTTATTTGTTGGCTATTCCCTCAGTATCTGCCCCATCCCCGAGCCTGTATTTCTTGTAGACAGGATAAATTTTTGGTAGAAAGTCTTGTGGGTGGGTTGGTGTCTCTATTGCTCCACTGGGGTTCCTGCCTGGCTGCAGGAGGTGACTGGCCTGACTCTTGAGGACTCTCGTTGCCTTCCTCTGTAGCCGTATGAGGTTTGTGCTGCTCCTGAAGTGACAGAGCAGGAGACTGACAGCTAGTGAGGTTATGGCCTCCTCTGATGAGAATGCTACCTAAAAACAGGTTGAAGGGGCGTCAGGGGTCCCACATAAACCTCTGAGTTTGCCTGTGTTTTTTTGTTGGTCTTCCAGGGCTATGTTGTGGTATCCAGTGGATTTGCCTACCAGCGTTGAGCCAGAACCATGAGAAGAGCCAGTTGCTCAAGAGGCTTTTCCCCCCAAGCCTGAGGACAGAGCCATGTAGAATTATCATCATCAAGCCAGATGACCTGTGTGGCCTGCTTAATCTTTGCTGGACACCTGGGTCCCTCTTTTGCTTCCTTTCTTCTGTGGGTCCTCCTGGGGAGGAGGCTACTGGATGTAAGCTGTGCAGACCTGCTTCTATCAACATTAAATGTCTTCTCTTAAGTTGCAACTCCCAACTAACTGACCCTGTAGCCGAGGCGAGCTCTCTGCTGTGTACAGCCTGTAGGTCTTGGCTATCCTTAGAGCCACCCAAGCTGCTCCAGAGAGGAGAAACACAGGGACCTATTTCTTCTTACCATGCCTTTCACCTCTTACCTCCTTGTCTAGGAAGGTCCTGTTCTGAAAGAGATCCCTGGAGAGTGACAAGGATGAGTTGAAGGTTATGAGTAGTTCAGACACTGTGCCTTCTTCTGGTGGCATTCCACCCGGAATCTCAGAGCTGGACAAATCCCCAGTTGTAATCGTCCTAGCATCTAAAGAATATGTCCAGGTCCCTCTCCATTTACCAGCATCCCCTAAGCCCATTTTTGTCCCGGTTTCCAAAATTTCAGGTGGCAAGTAGTTCACAATCTTTTTAGGCACCCTTTCCATCTTTGGCTTTCTCGTCACAAGTGAGCTTTTTGTTCTAGGAAGCAAGACCTGATTCTGGGCTCTGCTCTCAGGCACGTGTCTAACACTTCTTCACTGGAAAGCTTCTGAGACACAGTAAGGAGTCATTGCAGCACAAGCTGGGCAGAGCAAGGGACTCGAGTACCTGCAAGCCAAGGCCTCGTGATCTTCTCCCCTGATAGGCTAATCTCTAAGCCTCGGATTCCTTCCTTGCTGAACACAGGGCTCGTGTTCTGTGTGTTTTCTCAGGGGAAGTAGAAGGTGCCTGGATTTTCAACATAAGCCAGCAAAACCTTGGGACAGAGTAGTGCTACCCCATCCATCCACCTCTTCCAAGGTTATCTGTAGTCTAAAGGGCAGCAGGGAGTGGCGGACTCAGCTCCATCTTGGTGATGAGAGGAATCAGGGAGGTGGTTCTTGGCTCTTTCAGCCAAGAGGACAGGCTTCAACATCCTTCCTTGTGTTTTCATCTGGGTACCATGCCTTTTACTGAGGGCTGGGGTTGCTTAACTAATTAATTTATCAATTCTATATTTACTGAGTAGGCTATACAGGAAGCTGAGTGGTTAAGGGTTTGGAGAGACAAAAATCCAAGATACAACCTGTGTTGGTGGCTTTTCTCCTCAGTGTGAGGAAAGATGTGACAAAAACCACTTATGGGAAGAGAGTTTGATTCTGCTTCAGGTCTTAGGGAACTTCTCCATCTTACCAGAGAAGGCATGGTGACAGGAGAAGCTCCTGTTGTGACAGAAGCCTGGGGCTGTCATTTCTTTACATGGTGGTAGCTGATAGGGAACAGAGAACTAATCTGAACAGGCATAACTTTCAAGTCATGCTCTCAGTGGCCCAGGGACCATGACTCAAAGCTTCCATACCCTTTGAAACAGCATCAGTCAGAGACAAGTGTTCAAACAAGAGCCAATGTGTGTTGAGAGAACATTTAGAGCCAATGGGTATTGAGAGAACATTTAGAGAGTTCACATTCAAGCCATAACATAGCCCAAGGCCTTAAGGAAGTTAATACCATGGAGAAAGATTGTCAACTCAACATGCAGGATCCACCCAACTTCCCATCATTCCCCTCTACCCTTTCATTTATTCATCATTTCTTCTAGCCATCCACCCACCTGCATTTTTGGTGTTTTAGGACAGGGTCTTACTATAACATTTAGTCCAGATTGGTGCTGAATTGATATGCTTACTCTTGTCTTCCCTTTTCAAGTGCTGGCATTACAGGTGGTGCCACCTTGCCAGCCCAATCCACCTATTATTACAGCTATCAATCTATCTATCCACCTATCAATTCTTAAACATTTACATTCATTTGCCCATCCATCCATCCATCCATCCATCCATCCATCCATCCACCCATCCATCCGCCCATCCATCCATCCATCCATCCATCCATCCATCATCTCCTTTTTCACCCATCTACCCAGCCATGCATCTTATCTTTCCATCCATCTACTTATCTACTCACCCACCCGTTCATCCATCTACCTAAACACTCCTTCATCCTTCCCTTCCCCACCCATTATCTTCCTTCCTACCTATTTATCAATCCATTTATTTCATTACTCTGTCATTCCCACCAGGTTTTGTATTCACACGCACTCAGTTCTAGAACATGTTCCCTTGAGAGGAAAAGGATAAAACTCTAGTCAAACTCTCTATCCAGAAAGGTGCTCATGGCCTCCCCAAAAGGATCCCTAAGTGTCATCATGTAAGTATTCAGTCAGGTCCTGCTGGGCACTGGCTGCTAGGAGTGTCGTGAGTCCAGTTGGGAGAGAGAACCACACAGCATATCAACAGGTACTCTCAGCAGGAAGCCTCACCACCTAGCTGAGACCGAGGCCATGTGATCTACAGGAGGCCCTTTGGTGCTCTGGGGCTGAGAGCAAGTACCAAGGAGCATATTGTCCTTTAGTCCTCAAGCCCTTTTCCAGGTCACTTTCATGTCCTTCAACTGCAGACCATAGTTATTGGAGTAGATGAGCAGGGACTTCTTCCATACTTGATTCTCCACTGTGACCCTTCCTGGAGTTCAGCATGCAGCAGGTGCATAATAAGTTGCAGGGGGTAAACTGCTTGTACATGTCTGTGCGGGAGTCATGTGTGGGAGCCATCTGGGGTTGAAGAGGGCCTGCTGGGCTTGAGTCACCCTTGCTGAGGGGAGAGAGAGATGATGCTGAGTCTCAGAAGTCTGACAGAGGGGAGAGGAAAAGTACAGGATGGCTCTCTGGAGGAGGAAATCTCACTGGCTGGAAAAGGGTGACTGGATTTGGAGCATCAATGGGACAAGCTGTAAGGGTCCTGGTAGAGAACTCAGTGAAGAGATGTCAGAAAGGTAAGCAGGCATCCATGGGGTGTGGTCTTGGATGCTTGGCTGGGTTCTGGAGCTCCTAGATGAAGAGGGAACCTCTGGCCGGGCTACTTACTCGCAGTGTGATTTTGAGCAAATGGCTTGGCCTGTTTCTCTATCTATAAAATAGGAGAGATTGCCAAAGTGCCTACCTCACTGGGTAGTTCTGACTCGTAGTAGAGTGGATGGCCCAGATGAACTGATTAAGAGACAGCCTCTTATCACTCTCTGAATCGTAATGTTCCTTAGGTTAGAGAAATTGGCAGCTCAGGGAGTTAGAGGGCAGCCAGGGTAGCATGGCTTGGGAGGGCATCGTCTGGGACTGGCTTCAGATCCCTTAACCCCTCAAAGGCTTCTTGTGCCTTCTCACACTGCTGTCCTTCCCAATGACTCCCTACTGAGTACTCAGGCTGGCCAAAGGCCAGTGGGTGGTTCATGTGCTTAGGAGGCTGTGAGCCTCCTGGCCTCTGTGTGTGGGATGGTGTGTAGTGGCGGGGACAGAGATACTATCTGCACCTTGCAGAACAAGGTGGAGCCTGGCCAGGCTGTCTGGAGCTGGCACTTGCCTTGTACCAACCCTGCCATGACTTCAGAAGGTCTCTCTACTCAAGGTCCCATGTGAACATGGGTACAGTGGTTTCTGCCAAGTTCCAGACTGTGGGCTCTCTGAGCAGGGGACAGGAAAACACCAGATCTCATTGGCTTTCTGGATTGTTCACCAAGTACAGAGACCTTTGAAGTGTTCCCAAGACAGGCCTTCTCAGGAACTCCTGGAGAACTAAGTTGAAGCTGGGGACTGGAGGCCTGTGACCCTGGAGTCATCTCTTTCTCCAGAGGCACAGGTTACCCATATTACCCCAGGAGGATTCCTTTCAGCATAATTGACTTGATCGTTATCTTCTCAAGGTCCGCCAGAGGGGGAACTCTCAGGACAGTTGCCCTGGACCCAGCCAGAGTCTACTGACCTTTGCACCTGCCCACCAGAGACACAGTCCCCCTGGGGCATCAGCAGCAACATCCTTGCTATAGGTGTCTTCTTGTCCCCACAGTATCTTGTCCTTCCATCTGTAATATGCCCCTGGCTTAGCGGCTTCTACCTGCCTCACCTCCCTCAGGAATAATGTGGACTTGTGCCGGTGACTTGCCCAGTGCCCATTTTAGGATAGGAACCCCAACTAGCCTGTTCACAGTGGTCATCCCAGAACAGTGCCTTGAATCGGCCTGGAACACAGTAGGTTCTCAATAAGTGTGGTTAAAGTAGTGAGTGTGTACGTACTGTGTATTCCACTTTGGGGAAGATACGAGTTAGAGAGAGGGAACAGCTGAGGCACCAATGTCCTCTGGGACAGTCACATCTGTCTCTAGTACTGGCCTTAGTGCGGCCCCTGGGCTCCCCAGCCAGCCTCATCTTCTGTGCTATTTATGTTGGAACAGAACAAACACTCATGTGAACCCTGGGTCTCCTGTTCTCTATGCTTCTAGATAATTATCTCTCCCTTATTAAGCCCTTAATTATCCAAGCGGCTAATCAGGCTCCTGAATATAAGGGTTTCCTCGTCACAGGATTGGAAGCAGGGGACAGTCAGCTGCATTCCTTCCCCAAGCTTGGCAAGGTAAGAACAGTCCCCCACCCGTGGCTCTTCCCTGAGTGTCTCATCCACAACTGCCATTTTACAGATGAGAAAGCCGAGGCTACAGGAAGAGAAAGACCTTATCTGCACTTGTTCATCGAATGGGGGTAGGGCTCATATCTAGGTCCTTGACTCCTGTCAGACAGTCTCATCTCACAGGTAGCCCCTTCAAACACATAGGGCTTAGGGTATCCAAGAGGGCAGCAGAGCCTTCAGGCCTCTGTAGCTGCATCTGGGGCCCCAGAGAGAGAAGGGAAGCTTAGCTCTGAGAGCTCATCTGGGTCTTAGCTGCTGGGGTGGGCAGCAGGGGTGGCATGTCACGGTGGGTGGCCTTCTATGTAGGCCTTCAGGTGGCTCCTACTGGGTTTGAGGTCTTTGAAGCTGTAAGCAGATGAGGGGGAGGGGAAGCTTGCTGGTGGTGGAGGTGAGGGCTGAAAGAAGCCCTTGAGGTGGGCAAACGGTAGGTGGACTGAGGGCAGGGATTGTAAAAAGGAGGCAGAACTCAGGCAAAAGTGCAAGTAAATCAGAATCCTGTTATCTTCATGTCTCCTGGGAACACAGCATGGCCTTCTTGTTCTAAAATGATGAAAACTATGTCTGAGCCACCAGTAAAGTGTGTGGTATCGGCTCTGGCATGGGAATGGAAGTCTTCTGGATGGACTGTATGCCCACCCATGGGATGGGTGAGATTAGAGGACACTTTTCAGAGTTCCTTTGTCCTTGCACAGAGCCTAGATTGCCAGCCATGAGAGACTGCTCGGGGCACATCATGTGGTTCACAGGGGCTGGGGAACTCCTGGGCCCAGATGACAGAATGTGCCAGGGATGGGGGTGCAATGGATTTCATGTTTACTTAGGGACTAAAGGGCTGCCCTGCCTCTGCCCACACTCTGCCTCATCTCATCCTCTGGCTCCCAGGCTCCTCAGCAGCCTTTCTGAACACAGCGTCATGCTAATCTTTCTCATCAACATGCTCTCCAGATTTTCAGATCCACAACAGCAGGACTGTCTGCTGGGGCCACCTTGCAGCAGTATGCCATAAGCAAGAGCCAGATGAGTGAATGGATGGATAAATGAATGAATGTTTGAACTAATGGATGAGTGAAGAAATGAATGAGCAGATTACTAAATGAATGAATGGATGGATAAATGAGTGAATGTGCAAACTAAGGTATGAGTGAACAAATGATTGGACAGAGGAGTGGACAGAAAAATGAATGAATAGATGAATGGCTAGACAAACAAATGAATGAATGAATAAATGAATGAATGAATGAACAAAGGAACATAGAAGTGAATAGATGAACTGATGGATGAATTAACAAATAATTAAACAAATACACGAATGAATAAATGAATGAATATAAGCTTATACCTGGGCTGGGAAGGTTTGCTTAGGAGAGGTTTGCTTGGGGGTCAGGAAAGCCGTGGGTTGATGTGTTGTAGTGAGTCCAGATGGCACTCCCCTCTCCAGGTAGACACAGGCCAGCTGCGTGGCCCCTCCTTGATTCCTTTCAGTCAAAGCTCAAACCAGAACTACATACTTGGCCCCGTCTGGGAGAACTTCAGGTGTTGGTAAGTAGAGGGCAGGATTCCTGGAGGGCCGATGTAGAGCGTGGATTTCTCAAGAACACTGAGGGACCTAGATAGGAGGCCATTATTCAGCTTGCTATTCTCTGGCTATGAGGTCTTTGTGTCTCTCAGTTTCCCTACTGGCAAGACTATGTCTCAGGGAATCTCCAGTTCTCCCAGAACCACCAGTAAAGTGTGTGGCATCAGCTCTGGGCTGGGAATGGAAGTCTTCTGGAAGGGCTGTATGCCCACCCATGAGATGGGTGAGATTAGAGGACACTTTTCAGAATTCCTCTGTCCTTGCTAGAAGGGGACCTCCAGTTCCCCTGGGGCTGAGTTGGGTTTTGGGTTGCAGAGATAAGTGAGATTGGGCTGGAGTAAGCGAGAGACCTGTGGTGGCCATGCTCACACTGCAGGGTGAATTCCTTGATATAGATGGGTTGGGGTTTCCCTGTGGGTTCAGCACTGTGGGCACTTGGACTCCTGTGGGCAATCAGCTGCACTTGAACGCATACAAATCTGCAGCTGACCCACCCACTGCCTCTGTGTCGGGCTGGCCATTATTGTTCTATGCCTATAGGAAAAGGGAATTTAGGGAGAATACACTCCCTGAAGTAACTCTGGGCCTTCTACACAGGTGGCGGCATGCTGTGGCGCCTGTGCCTGGTCCTCTGCGGCCTGCTGGCTGGCACTCAAGCTGACCCTGGGGTTCTTCTGAGGTTGGGCATGGACATTATGAACCATGGTGAGTAAATGGGCCCTGGGCTGGGGCCAGAGGGACATGGGGCAGGTGATAGGTAGAGATTTCTCTAGATTGCTGGGCTTGAGCATCTATGATTTATGAAGCCAATCTAGTCACGGTGAGCTGCTCCTAGAGTTCCATTCTACAGAAGGGGAAGTGGAGGCCCAGAGAAAATGAGCCAACTTCCCAGGCTCCCTCAAGTTAGCTATAGAGTTATAAATTCTGTTCCCTTCCAGTCTCTTCTTTGCTCTAATGGAAGGGGCTTGTGCCATGTGTGGGCTGTGGAGGTGACAGGGGTGGGTCAAATCCCAGCTCTGTCAACTTGCTGTGTGACTCCAGGCAAGTCCAGTGCCCTGTGTGTGTTGTTTGTGTACTTGTAATGTAGAGAAATACAAACAAGGCGACCAGCTCTTCCCTGGCAGGGTCAAGTTCTGATATGTGAGGTAACCTTGTCTATGTGACTCATTTTCCACCCTGGGCCCAGCTCTGTGAAACAGTTGAGTTCAGGTACAAGGGGTCAATGGTGGCTTATTCAGTATTTGCTCCCCCTCTGCAAATTAGCTTGTGGCTCTATTGGGGGGGGGGGAGTTAATTCTTTTCTTTTTTAAGTTATCTTTAATCTGTTTTTATAGTCCAGTCATTATCCCCTCCTGTTCTGTCTTGACAGTTCCTCATCCCAATCCTCCTCCCTGTCTCCAAGAAGATGTCCCCACTCCCCAAACGCCCCACACCCCTCCAGACCTTCCCATTCCCTGGGATCTCAAGTCTCTTAAGGGTTAGGCACATCTTCTCTCATTGAGGCCAGATCAGGCAGTCATCTGTTGTATATGCCTTCGGGGGCCTCAGACCAGCTAGTGTATGCTGCCTGGTTGGTGGCTCAGTGACTGAGAGATCTTGGTTGGAGGGGTTTCTAACAGGACATCATCTGAGGTTTGGAATCCCCACTTTTGGGGACCAGCTCCCAGAAGAGGGCCCTGGGCACCCACTATGCTGTCCTTCCAGGCCTCCATGGTCATGTTCCCATATCTACCTTCTTACCCTTTAGCTAGGCTTCTCACTCCCTTCTTGCTGCTTTTACCTCTATGCCTGGTCCATTCCCTGCCCCTCCCCCTCCCCCTCCTTCTTCCCTTCCTTCTCTCTCTCCCCACCTAGCCCTGCTTCAGTGCTCCCAGCCCCAACCCCCACTGTCTCATGCCTCCCCGTCCCTGGCTGACCTGCCTTCTTTCTCATCTTTGTCCTTGCTGTGGACTCTGCCTGACCTGCTCACTCCGTGTCTCTTCACTTCCAGTAAAGATCCCCATTCTTCCTCCAAGGACCACCTCCTCCTGGCAGTTATCCCCTTCCTGTCTGAACTCTTCATGTGGTTCTTGTGCTTCTCTTTGACGGCAATTGTCACTCTGTCACTTTCTACCAGGCTGGGAAAGGTCAGGAGCTGGGCCTGTGGCTCACCTCTGGTCTACTGCTTTGTTGGGCTCAGTGGCTGGAAGTAGCCATACGTGGCCAGGATGCCAGAGAAATTGTTGAAGGACAGAAGAGCAGTAGAAACCTGGCTGAAAGTCTGTTGTCACCCTTCCCCTCCAGAGGTCCAGAGTGCCATGGAGGAGAGCCAGATCATGGAGAAGATGGCCGCTGAGGCTAGCAATCCACAGCCAGGGGCAAAGGCCATTAAAGGCCTCAGCAAGTAAGCAGGCGTCGGAGGCACAGGGAGGATGAGGCAGGGGTGGGGGGACTTGATGCAGGCAAACATTTCTTCTGCATTATCCTCAGTCTGCTTTGGGAGTCATTCCTGCCTGGAGTCATTCACAGAGAAAAGTGAGCTCACTGAATATACATGAAATTAAATGGAAAAACAATTTTTCAAATGGTAGAGCTGGAAAGATGTCTACAGTCATCGAGTAATGAGAGGAACAGGCTCCTTGCTGGCACCGTTGTGCCTGGTTGGGGCCGCCTGGACCGCTGTCCTAAGGAGGGTTCAGAGGCACGATCAGGATTTAGCAGGAATAGAAGAGATTAGCAGTGTCTAGTTAGCCCAGATGGGAAGGTGAAGGTATATGTGCCACACCTTTGTAATCCTGATTCTCAAATGTTGTTTCTGAGCCTGAGGTGGCTGTGCCTCTGGGGGGATATTTGGCAATGGCCAGAGACACGTTTTGTTGTCTCAGTTTGCAAAGGGGAAGAACAACACTGTTAGTATACATGACTTGGGTTCAGTGTTGACAGGAACCAGAGCTGAAAGCTCTGAATATCAAAGGTGACACTGTTGGGAAACCTGGATCCAATCCAACTTTCCTAATCTGTTGATGGGGAAATCGAGGCAAAGAAGGAAAGAGCATAGCCCAAGGTCACACAGAGTCAGCCATGCGTCTTACTACACACTTGAAGGTTCCTGTACACAGATTGTTTCCTGTCCAAGCCTTTGGTTTACATTTCAGAAGGCCCTAGTAGGCTGGGTTAGACGTCTACTCAGACCTCCCAGTGAGGTGGTGGAGGAGCATATTCTTGCCTTCTCAGTTCTCACCACTATACATGTGTGTCCCCTCCCAGTATGAAGGTAAAGGATGTCCTGGAGCCTGTTATCACATTGAACTTTGTACCTGGAGTGGGAATCTTCCAGTGTGTGTCCACCGGCATGACCATCACTGGCAAGAGGTTGGTGTGTGTGTATGTGTGGGGAGGAGACTGTCCCCTTGTCTCACGCTTGCCAGATGTAATCACTGAGTACTGGCTGTTCATTATGTGGGTGTTGGGATCTGAGGTGACTGTAGACTTAGGCTTGGTGTTGACAGAATTAAGACTGAAGGGGATTCGACTGAGCAGTGGCGGGGAAAGGTCAGGGAGAGTCTGGGGAGGGGATCACAGCTGAGCAGTGAGATGTGTAAGAGTTCATTGATTGACAAAATGGGAACGGAAAGGTTGGTTGTGTGGCTGTGAGCAGGCCCCATCCCGGTTCTTTCCACATTGGGGTAGACCCTGCCCTCTGCCTTCTCAGATTCTGAGTATGGGCAAAGAGAGTGGGGCTAGAATCCCCAGGAGCAGAGATACCCAGAGTGCTGCCTGCCTGGTCTTCTAGCTTCACAGGAGGGAACATGGAGATCAATGTGGTCCTCAACATCACAGCCACCGATCGGCTTCTGCAAGATGAGGAGACAGGCACCCCTATGTTCAGGAGTGAGGGCTGTGAGGTCATCCTGGTCAGCGTGAAAACCAACCTGCCTAACAAGTAAGGGGTCCTGCATCTGGGGAGCATGGTGGTCCTCACTGCTCTTCCCCATCATTCCTCTTCCTGAGTCACCGAACGCCTATAACCATGTCCCTTTGTGTCCTCTGTCCAATTTGGTGTCTTTGATGCATTTTTCACCCGGTCCTCCATGCCTGTGTCTCAGCAAGGCCATCAACAAGTTTGTGGACAGTACCCTGCGCAAAGTCCTCCCTGGCCTGGTGAGTAGCCCTGAGCAAGCTTCTATCCCTTCTTGGTAGGACTGCTGTGGCCAGCGTAGCCAGTGAATTTTCCCTTATCAGCGATCTTGATGTGCTGATAGTGACTAAGGAGTTCAGAGTGTGTGGCTGGCTTAGGAGGAAGAAGTACAGTGATCATCTAGTGATGTCTGCACAGGCACAGGCACAGGCACAGGCACAGGCACAGGCACAGGCACA
>NW_021604695.1:2888320-2924909 GCF_004785775.1 Grammomys surdaster | reverse complement strand
GCACAGGCACAGGCACAGGCACAGGCACAGGCACAGGCACAGGCACAGGCACAGGCACAGGCACAGGCACAGGCACAGGCACAGGCACAGGCAGCACAGCATGTGTATTCAACACTGCTCAGATGACCAGTCCAAGGACCTGAATCCTTGGTAACTTTGCACACTGTGAAATCATTTGGATTCTAATCCAGGCTCTGGTGTTGATGCTCTCATGACTTGGGCCTCAGTATCCCCTGGCCCCTGCCTCCTGCCTCCTGCCCCGACCCCTGCTGGGGTTCTCAGGATCTCTGTGGAGTACTGTGAATCCTCCTTATATGTATAAGCCACTTAGGCTGGTGCCTTCTTTGCTTGCAGATGTGTCCAGCCATTGATGCTGTCCTGGTGTATGTGAACAGTAAATGGACCAAATTGACTGGTGAGGACATCCCTCTTCTGCACAGGATTTCAGATTAGCCAGATTCCAGTGGCCATGCCCTCCCACTCGTCTGGCTGCTCCAGACTGTCTCCAGGACAAGAGGGCTGAGATCATGGTGCTCTCCCACTGTTCAGATGAGAAGCCTGAAACCCCAAGGGGTGCCCGTGTCCTCTCGTTTCTCCACCTGAGTCCATGGCAGCTGCTCTGTACATAACCCCAGGCCTCATGACCCAATGAATTGTTCTGACTGGGCATTTCTGAGTCCTCTGCTGAAGAGGTCTGCTGTCTTTACCATTTGGGGTCCACAGGGACCCCAGGGTGTGAAAAGGGAAATCCTAATGGCTAAATCTGATAAATTCTCTCCCTGTCTGAGTGTCCTCAGCAGTGGGGTCTGGGAGGAGTCACTTTACTTCTCCCAGCCACCATTCACTCATGTGTGGACACCCACAAATCCCATCTCATATGCATTAATGTATTATCTCTGTTGCAAGAGATCTTCACTGTTGCAAGGGCTCTGGCGAATGCTGGAGTCTGGGTCAGCAGAACAACAGTTTTCCAAGGTCTATGCCACTTCTTGGGTCACACAGAGGGACAGGCAGACTCAGAGGCAGTGGCTGCTTCTGGCTTTTCTAGCTGCCAGATGGGCTGAGTGAAACCTCTTCTCCACAGACCCCATGCCCGTGGACCAGATGGGCACTGTCAAATATGCCCTGACATCCCCACCAGCCACTACAGCTAGCCACATCCAGGTGGACTTTAGTGTAAGTAGCGAGGGTCCCCAGGGCACTGGGCTCAGGCTGGGGATGTTGTGACTGCTTCTATCTGACAGGTGGCTGAGGAGCCTTGCTATGAAGACCCTCACTCTGCTCGAGGAGAGGCTGCTGGGGCTGGTGGCTTCAGTCTCATTTGTTGCAGGACTATGTGTGTCTCTCAGAGCATAGCTATGCCCTGCCACTGTATAGATGGGGACACTGAGACTGGGAAGAGACCAGGCTTACAAAGGCTTCTGCACTGAGTTAGTGGCAGAGTTCAGTACTCTCTTGTGAGCAAGCCCCAGGTGACAGAAGATGCATTTTGCAAGGATGTAGATGAAAGGGCTAGGAAGTCCCGCCTCTCATCATGGTCTTCTTCCTGCCATGCTGGGGCTGCTCTCCTTGCTTGTGAGAGTGATGTGGTCAGAGCCACTAAGGTGACCTAAATGCTCTTAGGAGAAATTGCCAGGGACCTAGTGACTGATACTTTCTTCTTCTCAAGCCACACCCACCCACCTGCTCTATGTCTTGCTGGCTTGAGGTCTGACTTGAGCCTCAGTGGTTGGAGAACTAAGCCTGCCCTCTCTTCATTCCTGTGTGGTTTCCTATTGTCTCCTAGCCTGTGGTGCAGCTTCAGGGAGGCCAACTTATCCAGCTTGCCACCAATACGTCAGCCCCAGAGTTCCCCGAGGGCCCAGCCAAGGACTCACACGTGCTGCTCTCGGCCGCCTTCCTCACGGCCGAGCTGGCCCTTCTGCAGAAGTCCTTGGAAGTGAACCTCAAGGACAGGAGAGTGAGCCACCACCATACCCCACCTGCTTCTGCTCCTGGGATGCCAGGCTCTACCTGATGTAGAACTGGCGCTGGAGATGTGGGGCTGCTTGGGGTTTCAATGGCGTTACCCCTGCCTACCACTCACTCCTCTGCCCATGTGACCTGTGTCTAACCATGTGCATATCCAACCTTCCATACAACCAAACGTTTAGTGGTTCACCTACATTTCTTTTCTTCAAAGTTAAAAAAAATTAGTGTACATGTGGAGGCCAGAAGACAACTTTCTGAAGTTGGTTTTCTCCTTCCACTGGGAGTTCCAGGGCCTAGAATCATCAGGTCAAGGCTTGTGCGGCAAGAGGCTTTACCCCCTGAGCCATCCCCGCCCCACCCCCACGTTTCTCAGGCCCTTGCAGCCATTGTTTTCTTTTTACCCAAACCATCATCTCTGTGTCTTCACCACCTGGTTCGATTCCCCACCTCACGACCTTCTACCCCTTGTCACACAGTGTGCCTCCACACCATCATTAACACACACATCTGGCCATTGTCCTTTCGGCTACTCACAGGTTCACCCAGCCAGTATCCCTCCTACCCACCTGTGCGTTCTTCCCTCCTCCGTTGCCCAGTCCACCAACTCACCAACCCTCCACCCACCAGCCACTCATCGGCTCACTGGTCACCAATCCATTTTCTTTCTAGCACCGTCTGGTTCCCACTCAGCAGACCATCTGACTCAAGGTCACCCACACAGGTGTCTTCTGCCATGCTTCCATCCATGTATCTACCCATCGTTCCCATTTCATCACACATCTGTATTCTGTCCCCCCTTCCATTTGCCCACCTGTCTATAAACTTGCCACCCATCAGACCTGGCCATTTTCCCATCTATCTTCCTGCCTTTTCATTCAACTTTTTCCTCAGTATTTGACCTTGATCAGGAGCCATGGGCACTGGGGTGTATAAACCATGGTTGGCACTGGAGGTTCCTCCCCTACCTCAGCACAGAGTTGTGTGTGCAGGTGAAGGGAGACTCCGAGGCCCCATCTTCCTGAGGCAGAGAGATGGATGCTGAGATAACTGGCTTTTACACGGTTCCCACTTTGACTTTGATTTGTAGGTTGGTAAGCTGCCACAAACCACTGGGACTCTGGCTGCCTTCATCCCACAGGTGGGTGCTCCAACCACTTGTGACAACTGTGCTCACTCCTCCTTCCAGGCAGAGGGGATTGACTTGGGAGGCAGCCACTCAATGTGCATGCCCTTTGCCCAATGTGGAGACAGGCCAGCCTCTTCAGAGAGCACTCTTTAGATCTGACCTAGAGACAGGTCAGCCCTAGTGTCTTGTGAGTCTTGCATCCAGCACAAAAATAGCCAGAATATGTATTTCTGAAGAGACATAGCCAGGCTTTTGCATATTGGAGTTGTGGCAGAAATCAGCCACTTTCTGAGACATCATTTGACTGAAATCCAAGGGCTGGCTCTGAGACTGTGCCTTGGTCTTTGCAGGTAGCCAAGACATACCACAAACCAAAGCCTCTGCTGATCAAGGTCAAGATAAACAAACCCCCCAAGGTTACCATGAAGGCCGGAAAGAGCCTGATGCACCTCCACAGCAGCTTGGAGATGTTCGTAGCACGTAGACATGGCAAGCACCCGAAGTCACTCTTCCGCCTGGAGACTGTGAGTGAGGCCCAGTGGTAGCCACTCTCACCTTGGGGATGCTTCAGGCTAGAGGGTGCTAGGATTTTAGTTGAGAGTCAAGATACAAATGGAGGGACCGGACCTGCTGTATGACAGGTTATCTCCTTTCTCATATCAATTCTCCTTAGCCTCTAAGGACAGTAAAGTCTGCTCCAGGAGAACTGGGGAAGCCCAAGGAAACCCCACAGCCAGCCCTGGCTGAGATATTTGAAGGTTGAGCAGTAGCTAGGCAGGAGAGGAGCTGATGTTGAGGAGCTTGGGGATACCCTGAATGGAGGACAAAGACCCAGAACAGTTAGACTATGTGCAGACATTAACCGAGGGCCAGGTGCTTATGAAAGTTCATGTTGGGCTGGAGAGATGGCTCAGTGGTTAAGAGCACTGACTGCACTTCCAGAGGTCCTGAGTTCAAATCCCAGCAACCACATGGTGGCTCACAACCATCTGTAATGAGATCTGATGCCCTCTTCTGGTGTGTCTGAAGACAGCTACAGTGTATTCATGTATAATAAATAAATAAATCTTTAAAAAAAAAAAAAGAAAGTTCATGTTGATCCAGGAGAAGGAGAGACAAAGATTCTGAGCTAGGGGTGTGGAGAGGCTGCTGGGCTCAGTCCCAGGACAGGACAGACAGGACAGGAAGAAGAGGTAGCAATGAAGGACCCGTTACCTTCTCTCCTCCTTCCCCCATGCCAGCACATTGGACTGGAAATCCACTACTCAGTGCATGAGAATCGGCTGCAGATGGCCACTTCTCTGGACAGGTAGGAGCTTTTGGTCCCAGGATGGCATCCCCGTGGTAGCCCTGGCCCTATTCACAACCTCATACCCTTCTACCTCTCCATACCATCTACAACACAAACTGATAGATAAGTGCATCTCCATGCCTCCGTCACTATATGCCTATGGCCATTGTCTACTTTTCCTCCTGTCCATTCTGGTGACACCTCTTGGATTCCAACTCCAGGTTCTCACCCAGATCCATCCAGGTTCTTACCCAGTTTGCCCACTATGGTCCACACCACCAGGTAGCTCTGGTCATTTAGTCTGCTCTAGAACCCCAAATGGCTACACGCTGCCTACATGGTCTTATCTTAAATTTTAGCTTGGCACTCAGAGCCTTTCTCAAAGCTTCTGCCCTCACTCTTCCACTATGCCTTTTTACAGTGAATTTAGTTTTGCACCCTGGCCTTCCCCATAGGTCTTCATAGTTTTTTCCAAATGAATGATGGACCAGCTCAAATGCTACTTCCTCCAGGGTGTCTTTAGCTCTGTGTGCTTTTCCCAGGGAAGCACTTGCAGTGTACCTCACTTCCATATTCGGCTTTATCCCTACACGCTGCGGGGAAGAACTCCGTATGCCTGGCTCTACCCAGCCACTCACCGATTCCTGTTCTTGTCTCAGTAGTTCATCTGACTTGAATTATGTCAGGATTCTTTCAATGGCAAGAGGCAGAGTTCTAACTGGAACTGCCTTACAGCCTGAGGGGGAAACTTTTGGCTTATGTGACATAAAGCTATTTGTTTGCTTCAGGCATGGTGAAATCCAGGCCTACAAAGTTCTCAATACTCTGGATTCCTCTCTCCCTTTTTCTGTGGAGCTCTCTGCTGGTTTAATTCTCAGGTAGCTCCTTCCCACTAGGTAGTAAGGGGACCCAACAGCAAGAGTATCCTGGTCCAGTAGTTTTCATAGTCACCAAGGCTTTCGAGTCTAGTTTGGGTCATGTGGGCAAGGCTAGACCAATCATACTTACCAAGAGATAGACTGGGTGGCCTAGTCCTGGATTGTTGTCTCTTCTGGGGTTTGTTTGCCTATGTGTCTGGCCAGAAACATCTGTGGAGATCCATGATCTTCTGCTGAGATGGGGGTGTGGACATATAGAATCCAGTTGACCAACCATAGCCTGTTCTGGTGTTGGTGTGTGTTAGTGTCTTCTGGGAGCTGTGTTGGAGAGGGGAAGGGAAAGACTTCCTCGTGTCCTTCAAGGATCAGAGTCTGGCCTGTTGGGTTGTGAATGGAATTGTGGACATAGTCAAGAACCCATAGTTGGAAAGAGAGGTGTTCATGAGAGGTCATTCAGGAGGGCCTCTGTGAGGACAGAATGAGAGGTAATGACATGTGTCAACAGTCCTGTCACTGTCAGCAAGAAGCAGACTGCAGAAGGGACACCTGTAGGGGGCTATGAGGTGAGGAGCTCCATTCTCAGTAGCACTGACCATGCCTCCTCTACCCTCTCCATCCTTCATAGTTTACTGAGCCTGTCCCAGGAATCTTCTTCAATTGGCGATTTCCAGGTAAGTGTCCCAAGTGCTTCTGCCTGGCCATCTGAAGGCAACACTGAACCTACAGGGGACTGGCCCTACAATGGAGCCAGAATAAAGAGAGCAAGGCACTCACATGCTGTGGGGCTGCTGACACAATCTGACCTTGGGGAAGCCCCTTAACATCTTTGAGTCCTTGTTCTCTTTCCCAGATAGAGTCTGGTCATCTCTATGGGTTATCAGCATGGTAGTGGCCTGGATGGCCTTGACTGGCCAGGCTCTTACTTTGATTAGTCTCTAGCTACAGGATCTCCATCACAGCAGCCAATCCAGCAGATACTAATATGACATCAGAAAATACCCTATGTGGATACATGAACTGTCCTGGAAGTCCATGAGTAGGTGCTGCCATAACTCATACTCATGGGCCCAAAGAGCTGGTGGATGTATGGCCTGATCTGAGTTTTGTATCAGACCAGCAGTGCAGGACACATAGCCCCCTCCTGACTCCTGAGTGTCCTCATTACTGTGTCATGACTCAGTGCCGTGTATGTCACTTGAACAGGAATTAGGAGCAAGGCAGGGTCCAGCCCCAGAACTGATGCTATCTGGACAAGCTGTTTGCTGTCCTTAATGTCCTTTTCTTGAGTTCTTCAGGCTTAGGTGAGGGTAGGCAGAGGAGGGGTGCTCAACTGTGTTGGGGTTTCCCCCCATCTATCTCTTCCAGGAGGCAGAGCTAACTAGCTTCATCACTGATTCTCTCCAGAAAGCCTACATCCCTGTGGTGAACGGTGAGGCGTCTCCAAAAGTCAGGATGCACTTCACCAAAGGGGGCTTCCACCTCTGTGGTCCCAAAGTCCTGGGAGTAGATGACAAACTCCTAAACATCGAGGCCAATGTAGTCTTAATGTCACCTTCTTGGAGACAAAAGCTCATCTCATCATTTGGGCTCTGACCCCCCAACCTCCCACCATGAGTGAGATTTTGGCCTGGGATACATATCCAGGGCAGATAGGTGCTCTCTGCCTGTGTAGCCAGCAGACATCATGAATCGACTCATCACTAATTCCTACACTAATCTCTCCCATTCATCTCTACATAGCCTCTTTATTAACTGCCAAACAGCTGGGCTGAGATGACTTTCCCTCTATTTCTTTCTCAGATGTACTCCATGTTGGGCTTCCGCTCCCAGACCTGCTGGCTATCAATTACAACTTGGCTGAGCTGGACATAGTAGAGGTGAGGGAGAGGCTGTGGGAAGCCATTTCAATGAACACTTAGACAGTGGGTGATCAGCAAGAACTGACCTCTGGCCAATTGGAGGGAGGAGGTAGGGGAAGGCAGAGGGCCATCACTGTAATCCTTCAGCCCCAGAACAAGGGCCTTGGCCAGGATTGCACAGAAAGATACTTCACCCTCTAGCTTTGCCCATGCTCCCTTTTAAATGGGTGGGGTGGGGTGGGGCATGGTGAGAGTGTGAATATCAACCCCATAGAGCTATCCTGATTTTCTGAGACAATGAACCTGGAGGATATAGAAAGTGCTCAATAAATTCAAGTTTTTCATTTGCATGTCAAGCTTTGAGCCTGGATCGTTAAGTGGGCATGCCCCCTGCTCTACTCCAGGAAGTTGCAGAGTGTGTTCCTATTTGATCATTGAGGAAATAAAGGCTCAGAGGAGCAAAGGGACCTTCCAGGTCATGAGGCCTTTGCTTATACAGTGTTGCATTCCACCTCACGGCCATGGCTGGTTCCATCTGTTCCTGAGCCTGGATGACCCCTTTTGCCACTCCCAGCACCCTTTTCACCCAGCTCTTCTCTCCCATCAGGGTGCCCTGGTGCTGGGCTTGAAGATGGAATGACCATGCAAGACTCTGCCACCTGCCTTCATCTGCCATTGTTCTGAACCAGCAGAGGAGCCCAGATATGAGCCAGATGGGCCTGGCCTGCCACCAATGGTTACTTCCTGTGACCAGGAGAAAGTATGAGGTCTGGTAGACCTCAGCAATAAACAGGAGGAAGACCCTTATACACAGTCAGTGTTTCTGTCTCTTTCTGAAGCAATGAACATGTGGTTTTCGGTCCTCTATGATGAGTTTTAGGGTCTAGGACCAGCTTAGGGTCTGAAGTGCCACCGGCTCAGCCTTGGGGTGAGTGAGGCACCTGGGGAGCATCTACTTACAGTTACTCTCCATGCTTTCCTTGCTCTTGTTCATCTAGAGACCGTGAGAGAGACAAGTGGAGTAACCCCACTGTGTATGGGGCACATCAGGGCATACCAGGACACAACAGGGACAGAAGGTCATCCCACTGTTTCAGCACTGTGCCCCAGGACTTTTTAACCTGAAAATGTCTCTATTCATGTGAAGCCTGCACCCCTAGGATTCTCTCTATGTTACCTCTGTTAGTCCTTGCAGGCAGGGAGGTTGAGGTTCAGAGTGGCCTGATTGGCACATCAAGGCACACCAGGGCACATCGGGGGTACACAAGGACACATCAGGGGCACATCAGGGAACACCAGAGCACATCAGGTCACAAGCTAGGATTGACACTTGAGCTCTGTAGCGAGCCTGCTTTGGCTAGGCTCAATTCTGCCTCTTTGCCATGTGTTTTGGTTGAATCACGGCACCAACCAGAGCCTTGCTTTCCTCACCGGCACCACAGACAATGCCAGAACCAATCTCAGCAGGCTGCAAAGCTTATGTGAATGGCACCAGAGGGAGTGCATGGACAGTATCTGGCATAAAAAATGCTAGCTCAAGTGGGGCTTTGAGGCCGCAAGAAACGTGAGCAGGTGTCTGTGCGCCAGGGTGTGGCTGGGCATCATGGAAAGTATGAGGGTCTGGCTGTGTACTGTGGCTTTGGGGTCTGGGGTCAGCATTAACACCAGAGGCCATGTGTAAGAGGGGCCTTGTGTCTGCAGTGTTTGCCTGTGTCTGCATCTAGGTACTCCCTGACTCCAGCTCAATGACACACAACCTGGACAGAGTGCTCTATGCCTCTCCTCTGTCTACCATCACTTTCCTTGGGATTATGTGTGTGTGTGTGTGTTTCTTTTTTTCTACAAGCCAGGAAAGTGCTCTACCATTGAGCAACGTCCCTAACTCCATGACTATTAAATTGACTCTTTTTAATCTAAATGCACATTTAAACATAGCTAAGTTAAATGTGTATATTTTAAATTGATGCTGAAAATTAGTATAATCTGCTAGAGCATAAAGATCATACAAAACCAGCCACATCTTTGAAAAACATGCGTATTGGACACTTCCTATGATCCAGTGCTGCTCAGCCTTAGAGATCATCGGGGTGTTGGCTTAGTGTCTGTGAATCCATACTCTGGGGTGTACATCTGTCACCACACTTGTGCCCGCATATGACAAGTCTGGATGTAGGAGTTGGGGACAGATGGTCTAGGTGCTCTTAAGTTTGGCACATGTAGATCTGTGTGTGTGCAGAGGCTAGCCAGGAGGCCAGTGTTTCTCAAGCCTGTGGGTCCTAGCAGGAGTCCCTGTTCCAATCTGGCACCGATCCATACCACAGAGGAGGAAGGCCCGGATGCCAGGGCCATGGCCTTGTCCTTCACTGCCACCTAATCCCTTCAGCCGTCATCCTCTGGGCTGTGGGACAATAGCAACTTTGAAGCTGTGCTGGCAGGTCCTGATGTCTAGTTAATCCATGGGTGGTGACACTTGACATGGGTATGTCAGAGACTCCTCCCATGCTCTAACTCTATCCCTGTGTGTCCAAGAATACACAGCCACTTACAGCCTTACAGACACCTTCCCAGGTCCGGTGTGCAACTGGGAGGCCAAGGCTCAATGCTGTTAGAGGGAAGGCCTAGGTTCTACCGGGACGCTTGGCAGTTCCTGTATTGGTCTCTGTATTGTAGGAAAAGGTTTGGATGCTTGTCGTGTGGTCAGACACTTCCGATTAGCTCCGAGAAGAATATAGACCAGGATAGGGAGCCCTGATCTATAACCTGACTCCTGGGGGAATCTATGAAAGATGTCCTCTGCCCCTGGACTCTCTTACCTTTCAAGATTCCCCAACCCTAGTGGGTGAAAGAGAGGCTTTGAGAAATGAGACAACTTCCCCGAGGGCCCACACACGTATGTGAGGCAGGGTTTGAACTTGTCTGAGTCCCAGTCTCTTCCTGCTCCCCTCTAAGCTCTGAGCACTGGATATAGTGAGTAAAGAAGCTGAAGTACGAGGTACCAGAGACAGGGAGCTGAGCCAGGTCTTCAATGTTGAGCCCTAGCTACCAAGCTCCAGGGATCTGCCATGACAGCCAACCTCAGAAAGACACTGTGATGCTCTTCAAAGGAGTGTCCCACGGATCTGGCCTCTCCACTCTGTCCACTGCTTGCTCAGGTGTCTTCTAGGATGTCACCATCACAGGAGCCTCAAGCACTCTTGTCTCCCTCATTCCCCAATATTCTTGTCCAGAACCAGTCTGCATGCAGTTGGAGCAGTCACAGGAGATGAGCCCATTGCAGGTGGTGACATGGCTTTGCAAGGGATAACAGCCATTAAGGACAAACCCTTGGAATGCACAGGGGCCAATGCCAGGGAGGGAGCCATTCACCTCCTCTGCTGTGATTCCTTCCGTGGCTACCAGAACCACCCCCAGGCCTGCACACCACCTTTCCTAATGTGCAGGCTACAACAGCCCTCTGCTCTCAGCCTGCTGGGTAAGGTTTGTGAAAAGCAGGGCCCAGAGACAGCATTTTGATGCATTTCCTCCACAGATGCGCCCACTCCATGACCCTATATGAAGCAATGGGGGATGCCTGGGCTTCAAGAAAGGATAGAGACCTTGGGGCAGGGGTTATAGACCCGAGAGGAAAAAGATAGCGAGCAAGCCAGAAACTAAGTACCATTTTCCTGCTTTCCAAGAGGCTGGGCAAGGTCAGTCAGTCAGGATGATGAATGTGGAATGAGAGGGCCCAGATGTGTTGCTTCTTTTAGCTTAGGCTGACCTCAGATTTACAGCATTCCTTGTGACATGCTGAATAACGGTCATGCAAGGCAATAGTGTCTGTGCCCTTCTGTAGGTGGTTCGTTCCTTGGATCCACACATTCCTTCGTGTCTCTGTCGTGCACTGGGTAGGCAGTAACTTGGAAGTTGAGGCTGGACTGTGATAGTCTTGGCTTAGCTGCTTCCCTTTGGCCTGCCCTTAGCTCCTGGTGGAGTAGGACATGATAATAGAACTAAGGTCACTGGGTCAGGATGGCACCAGACGTGGTTGCACATGACGAGATAATAGAACTAAGGTCACTGGGTCAGGATGGCACCAGACGTGGTTGCACATCAAAGCCTGAGCATAGTCAGGCTTCTTTCTCCTTCAAAATGCCTTTGAAACATTGTGGCTACAGGTGCTCGAAGGCAGGGTGCAGCAGCAATGGTGGCACTCAGACCTGAGTGGGGGAATGGACCACTTAGCATGGCCACTCAGGAGACGCGTAGCTGCTAAGGTCATGCAAAGTCATCCGTCACTCCTACTCAGGCTTGTGAGCAGACTTGTGGACTCTGCTAACTGTTCACTCAAGCAATGGAAACTACAAGCACAAGCCCATACCAAGATATACAAAAATGTGTGTTGTAGTTTCATTCGTAATTGCCAACTATCAGAAGGCCCCAATGCTTGTGAACAGAAGATGGTCATGGATGGAGAATCCACGTGTGGAGAGTGGCCCCTGAAAGAGAAATACTGCTCTTCACATGGCCATATGAAGCACATGTGTGGGAACAGAGTGTGCAGGAGGAGGGAGCTCACAGAAGGACATGGACATCATTTGTACTCTATACCCCAGCCACTATGTCAGGACAGTGGACAATTTTGGTGGGCCATGAAATCATGGTCACCAGGGGACTTTGTGAGCACTAAGTTTTAAAGTTCATCAAGCTGCACGCTTGGAACCCAGGGCCCCTTTCTGTTCAGATCCCGTGTTTCAAGACACTTCCTGTTCAGAGACATGTGGCCAAGAAACATCTTCCTCATCTCCCCGGAAGGCCCTGAAGGACACACCACAGATGCACAGTGGACCTGAATTGTCTAAGGCTCTCAGACAGTAAGGCCCAGGGGATGGAGATGGGCTCAGAGGTGGCACCTTATTCAGTCTAGAGTTCCAGAAGACTTCTTGAAGGAAGCGATGCTGGGACAGAAACCTGAAGAATTAGGTGTACATAAAATCCAAAGCCAGCCAGGCTTGCAACTCACACCTGTGATCCAGACACTGGCTAGGTTGAGGCAGGTTCATTACAAGTTCTAGGCCAGCCTGGGCCACAGAGAGATCCTGTCTCAGAAAATGATTGAAAAGATAAATAGCCACAGCCCTTGGGTGTCCAGTGTAGCCTTCCAGGCCACACTTCCATGATTCCCACTGGCCTACCTGCTGGTGTAAAGCAATCACCCTGCGGTTCAGTACTGCTTTGCCTGAGAAGCTCCTCCCCAAGTGCCCATCAGACTCCTTCCATCACCTCTTTGGGTCAAGCTGGTCCCATTCTCATTCAGAGTATCTGACCACCATATTTAGTTCCCACAACACCACTTACAATCTTGTTTTATGACCCTGGCTGCTGTTGACTGGTGTGTGTGTGTGTGTGTGTGTGTGTGTGTGTGTGTGTGTGTGTGCTTCCTCCAGGGCTGTATGCTTACAGGCTGTCATTGCTGGAAATGCAAGTTTGGAGTATTGTAAGTGGATCTGGTGAAATATGAGAAAAGGAAAGAAAGCCCTCATCCCCACTGCTCTGCCCAGGACACATTAAATGGGGACCTTCTGGCTGTGTGTGGTTAAATGAATCACAGTACAAAGATTAATTTTATTATCCTTTGTCATTTTTAATTTATGGCTACTGAAATGCCAAATGGTGTGGCAGCCCCTGGGATCATGGTTGCTCTTCTGTTCGTGGGATACCCTACTTCTAGTAAACAATAGGCACCCTACAAACACCTGCTGTAGAATGACTGACTGACTGACTGACTGAATGAATGAATGAATGCACCATTCTCCTGAGCCTGCCTGCTCTGGAGTCCTGGGGATCCCAAGCCATGAGGGGTGGTTGGAGCTAGTGACCCTTCCCCAAGTTGACCCCACTTCCACTCCCCAGGCCTGGTCTTCTCTGTGTAGGCTTGCAGATGGATTAGAGATCAAAAGGGTCCAGTTGCTTTATGCAGCTTTCTTCCCTCCAGGCCTCTTAGAATGGTGGGCAAGTCAATCAAGGAGGATCCTGCACTACTGGAGTGGCTGTTGGGGACCTGAAGGGAGCTTCCTGGGGGTGTCCGAGCCTCACCCATTCCAGTTGGGGAGAGATGCTGGCCTCTGGGGCCCCTGTGTGTTTCTTCCAGCCCCTGGGCACTGACCCCAGCCCCCAGCTCTCCTTGCAGAAGGAAGGCTTAATTCAGGCCCTCGGGGGAAAACCGCAATTTGCTCCTGACTTGACATACTGACGGGTTTCTGGCGGCTGTGCCCCCTTTGTCTCCCCAAGCTGCTGTGGGTATATAAGGGCCGCCCCTGGGCTCAGGTGTAGAGAGGCTGGCAGGAGGCTGGGAACCCACCCACAGAGCAGGAGGAACAGACTGGTAAGGTGGCCCAGGTGACCTGGTCCCATCCTAATCTTCTCCACAGACTGTGACTCTTGCTGTCCCATCTGAACAATGGGTACAGAATAAATTACTCTCAGAGAGAAGAGAGGCCTAGGAGCACTTAGAGGGTAACAGGACAGTTTCTCCTATCTTACAGGTTTGGGGTCTTTCCTATATGTGGCCATGGCAAGGCTGGCTGGGCTGGGGCCAGAATTGCCCATGGACAGAGATCCAGGCTAGCCTCCTTCTCTCTAACTGGCTTCCTACCATGGTGGTATTTCCTTCTGCGGGAGATCCTAGGGTGGCAAGGTCACTCAGGGCCACATCTTAGTAAACAAGATGTACAGTCAAGCTTGTTGCTGGGTCATTGGTGCCCACGGGACACCTTGTGCCAAGGAGAAGGCTCTCTGTGTTGACACTGTCTGTAGCAGAGCTTGGTGAATGAACTACTGGGTCCCACCCTTACCCCCCCCCCCCCCCCCGTGATAGGCACTCTTCCAGTGTACACGGGAGCTGCACTGGGACCTAAGACACAGTCTCCTCCTTCCTGTAGCTTACAGAGGTGGCCAGCAAGGATATGGATACATTTGGATAAATGCAGCTTCTGAGAAGTGTTCCTCAATAAACATGCCAGTGATTGGCAGGATTCTCCAGACAGGGCAAAAAGAGAGGCCTCTCCCAGGAGATAGTGAACCTGATGGACTAGGAGTCAGCCTGGGGGAGGGCACACAGGAGACTGCCTAGCATCTGAAATAACAAGTGCAAAGGCCTTGGGGTGGGGCAGGATTTAGTATATTTAGAACTCAGGTGGTCAAAGAAATTTGCAGATGAGATAATGATGAGAAGCCTTGGGCCTCATCTACAGGTAGTGGGAGCCACTGAGGGGAGGGTCCCCCTGAAGCATTTACCCTGGACCCTGCCAGGCTCATAGGGCCATATGACAAATTTTAAGTCACATGGATTCAGACTGGAATGTCGGTCCTCCTGGTGGTGAGCTCTGTGGCCTTGGTTGAGTTCCCTCCAATCTCTGGGCCTCAGTTTTCCCACCTGATCCAATTCAAGCACCGGTAGGTATGCTGGCACTGGAAGCTGTCCTTTATGTGGTGACTGGTTAGAGCACCCCCAGTTGTTCAGGAAGGAAGCAGAGCTCCCAAGCAGCACTGGCAGTGATGGAGAGCAGGAGTGGACAGGCTGGGCGTGCAGACCTGATGACATCTTTCCCCCATCCAGATGTGCAGCTGATGATGCTGGGTATGCACACCCTGCTTCTGCTCTGGGGCCTGGCCACTCCGTGCCTGGGTCTGCTTGAGACAGTGGGCACGCTTGCTCGGATTGACAAAGATGAACTGGGCAAAGGTGAGCCAGAGGCATGTGGGGAGGCTGGAAGGGACCCGCCTGCAACTGTCTGCATCAGGGACAGATGTTCAAGCTTAGGCTATTGGTACTCAGCCGACATATTTTGGTATATTTTGTGAGGATCCTGGAGGGACCAGCAGCCCACACTAAGGAAGTTTGGGCTTGCTCTCCAGTTCCTCCAGTGGTCACTGATGTCCTTCCCTCTGAGCAGAGAACTGGGCTTTGTGGAATGACTTGGGACTAGGGACACGGATGGAGAAGGGACTGGGTGGATCATATTCCCACCTCATGTTTCTGGGGTGATCGTCACAGGACAGTGAAGAGCTACCCACAGTGGGGCTCCTCCACGCTGCCCTTCCCAGAGTCACAGAGCCAGTCTGTGAACCTCAGGATTGGCGTCACTTGGGCACTGTCACCAAACCCCTGCATCCACTCTCTGCTTTGGCTGCAGGGTAGCCCTGGGATTTGGAGCCCAAGTTTAACTCAGCCTTCACAACATACCTGCTCTGACACTGGGCAAGTGTTTGCCCCTTCTTGGTCTTTTGTTTCTCTGTAGATGAAGGGATTTTTAGGGGTGTGTCGATCTATTCCTGACACTCCTTGGGGCCAGTGGGGGGACTTCCCACTTGTTGAATGTGATGTGTCAATCCTAATGAAAACAGGCTCTGAAGCTCAAAGGAAGTACACCAGCCGCGGTCTTGGTCCTCACGGGGAAAGGGCAGTTTATTGAGTATTCCTCCTTCCCACCCTCTCTGCAGCCATCCAGAACTCCCTAGTTGGGGGCCCTATTCTGCAAAACGTACTGGGGACCGTGACATCAGTGAACCAGGGCATCCTGGGCGCAGGAGGGCTGCTTGGAGGCGGTGGCCTGCTGAGCTACGGTGGCATCTTTAGTCTTGTGGAGGAACTCTCTGGGTGAGGCCTCAGGGCTCTGAAGGGCTCTGCAGGAGGGCTTGTCTCCACTTGCTGCTGGGAAGGGGGGGCAAGGGACTGTGATCACTGCTGGGCAGTGGTGATGGTTCAGGAAGGTGGTGGTGGGGAATGATTGTGAGTCAGGAAGGGTATGGGTAGTCACATGCCTCTGTCACCCCAGGGGCTGGGGCTGGAGACAACTATAACTACCTGCTGTGTGACCCCGCGAAGGTTGCTTGATTTCTCTGGGCTGACCCAGGTGTCTGTCTGGCTCCTTTCCTCATGTCTTTTGGGTGTCTAGTCAAAGGCTCTGTCTCGATGAGCCCCTTCTCACCTTCAGAGTCTCTAGGGGATACTCACTCTGAGGACAACATGCATGATACTGGTTTGTCTTTGTCACCAGGGCAGATTATAAACCCAAGGAGGAGCAGAATTCCCATCTGGGCCAGTCATCAGAATGCCCTGATATAACATGGTGATCATGTTAGGATGGAAGAAATGGGCAGGTGGCTAATACTTTTAGCAGAACAGTCACCAGCAGGGGTTCTAGGTGACCTTAAGCACCATTGGTCACCTAGAGTTAAGACAAATGTCAAGTCTCTCCACAGGGGATGGAAGCCCCACAGGGACAGCCCCCCCCACTGCGCTCACTCAGTGGTGGAGGGGACCACTCTTTGGCCATGGCTGGAGCGAATAAGGACAGTCAGTCAGATGAGGAGCACAGGCTTGTGATGACAGAGGAGATGGCAGGTCCCCATGTAGCACCTACATCTACAAAGGCGGCTGGTGACGGCTCATAGTGCCCAGCTTCACTGAGTCACTCTGAGGTAGATCTGGGCAGTGCCTGGGCTTTACACATCTGGACACAGAGACACAGCAGCAATGTGATACATCCCCAGTCACAGTTAGGTAGCCACAGAGTGGGGCTGTGAGGTGTCCTAGTTGGACACCATGGACACCAAGACAGCAATAATCTGTGTGCAGTGGGCCAAACAAAACCATGTCTACGATGAGCACACAATGCATGCTGTCACTATTATTAGATTCCACATCTCTTCATACCTCCCTGGCTGAGTGAACCTCACATTGCTCTTCCTTCAAGGAGCTGCAGAATGTGCCAAAACCTAATATGACAGTGCCCTGGGCTCAGACAGGGCTGTAAACTGCAGCCTGAGAACCAGGAAGGAGGACTTCCTGGAGGAAGGGATGTCTGTCTGAAATCAGGAGAGCCAGGAGCACTCAGCTAGTAAGGGGAGGATGTTGAATAGAATCAGGAATGGGTGCTCCAGACAGGAGTAGGAAGAATGAGCTAGAATACCTGACTAAGAAATCCCCTGTGGGGTGTATTCTAGATGGGGCCCAATGTCACACAAACTGGGGCTGAGGCTGCCAGATAGAGTAGGACCTTCAACTGTGATTCTGGGGCCACATTGCTGAGAATCAACCATAGGGGGAATCTGATGGTCAGGGTCCACCCAGGACCCGGGGTATGTAGGAGTGCGCCCACTTCTCCACTCTCCAGGCTGAAGATAGAGGAACTAACTTTGCCCAAAGTGTCAATCAAGCTTCTGCCGGGGCTCGGGGTGCAGCTGAGCCTGCACACCAAAGTTAGCCTGCATGGCTCTGGGTAAGTGTGTTTCTGGGAGTCCCTATACACCAGCTCCCATTTCCTATGCCTCACTTCCTTCAGGGTACTTCCATCTTGTCTCTTGTGGGCCCCTGCTCTGTTCCTTTCCCCTAGAGGACCTCCCTCACTGTTGACCCTCAGGCTCCCATGGAGCTCCCAGGCCCTCTTCCACTGTCGGGGGGTCGGGGGAAGAGGGCAGTGCAGATGCCTGGGGACCAAGACACTGACATCCACAGGGCCCCAGGATGGAGTGGGCGTGGCCTGGGTATGGTGAGGTGGGTAAAGTCTGGGAGACAAGCCATGCTCATTTTGGGGATCTTGCAGTCCCCTGGTGGGCCTCCTGCAGCTGGCCGCAGAGGTGAATGTGTCTTCGAAAGTGGCACTGGGCATGAGCCCGCGGGGGACACCCATCCTTGTCCTTAAGCGCTGCAACACGTTGTTGGGTCACATCAGTGTGATGTCAGGGTGAGTCTCTGGCTTGGGATTAGCTCACACACATCTGGCATGGGGTGCCTGTCGCCAGCTCTGCCTGAGAATGTCATGCTGTCCTGCTTTTGTCCCAGACCTGAGACCCAAACTGTAACTCACTCAGGAGTCCCTGTCTCTCAGAATCTTTGACTCTGCTCTCAGCATGTAAGAGCCCAACTCAACCCTGGACTTGTGTGACCCCAGAACTATTTCTCCATGCTGGGAACTCAGTGTCTCCTGTGTGGATCTGTAAGCGCCTTCACATTCACCCCTTCCTATGGGATACCCACTCACTTGCCCACACTCATGACCAGCCTCACTCCAGGGAGAAAGCAGAGCCCACAGAGAGCAAAGGCTCTGCCCAAGGTATCACACACAGATGAGGCAGGCATGTAAGCTTGTCTCTGACCACTGCACTACCCTCTCCTGGCCCATTCTTCCTCTGTCTCCCTGGCACTGTCTTTATCCCAGGCCAAGCCTCAGTTCTTTCACTTTGCTGGCTTAGTGGTAGCTCCAGGAACAGAGTGGGGGACTTCTGTAAAGGCTTTGACAAAGGGGTTGCAGGGCTTTGGGGCCCTTAAAATTTAGTGTCTCTTGATGCTCTGAGGGCAGTAAGCTCAGAGTACTGTGCTGTCTTGGGATGTGGTTCTGTGGGCGTGTAACCCTGTACCCACATGGCAGGCCTGAGACAAACTACAGATATTGCTTATTCTTAGGCCATCTATTCATTCATTCATTCATTCATTCATTCATTCATTCATTCATTGTTTATTGAGTCCCAAGTTGAATCAGACATTGCTCACATGTAAATGGCTGTTGTCTATAAATTGTTGGGTGTTCTGGAGCACAGGGTGCCAGGTAGGCCTATGTGGGCTCCTCTCTCATCTGGCAGTAGCATGAGATAGGGTGGGGCTATCTTGACAAGAGAGGTAAAACCTTAGATATCTCATGGTAAGGCGGGGCCAAGGCTTAAACACAGGTCCCCAAAGCCCAGCCAACCTCACAAAAGGAAGAGACAGGAGAGGCAGAGCCCTGCTCCACCTACCTCGCCATCCACCTCCATGTCTCCTCCACCCAGGCTGCTGCCCACACCAATCTTCGGGCTTGTAGAACAGACACTGTGCAAGGTGCTGCCTGGACTGGTGAGTGTGGCCCCCACTAGGCTGCCAAGGGCAGTTACCTGGCATCCTAAGACATTGTGAGGAGCGCTGTGTGGGTGGTGGAGGGTTGTTTATCCTGGGCTAAAGGAAGCAGTATGGCCACGGGAGAGGAGAATATACCTCAGGTAGATTCAAGGAGGTTCATCCTAGGTTCTGGGGCGCTGTGTGTGTGTGTGTGTGTGTGTGTGTGTGTGTGCTGGATCTGACTCTGGGTGCTGGAAGCACTTTCAGCCAGAATTCTTGGCCATCATTCTGGGTAGGATTGGAACTGTACTTTGAGGTCATTGCTGTGCTGTGGTTTCTGTGTAGTTCCCCTGCCTGGCTGCCCAGTGTGGCAGGATGCATCAGCTGGCTGCCTGCATCTGGTTCTCCCAGTGCAATCCTGGGACTTGGGGTAGCAGTCTTGCCTCAGCACTGGCTTTTGTGTCTGCCAATAATCATGACCTTGGCAGGTGGCCCTTAGTCTCTGACCCCAACTGTAGACTGAAGTGCTGGTCTCACTTGGGTGGGCAAAGCACCTGCTGGCTGCACTTACAACACAGGGCTCAGTGAGTGCAGGGCAGGGTGTATGGATCTTCTGGATGACAGAGAAGATGAGGTACCTGGGACTTCTGACCACAAGACTTCTGGCTCTACACTGGGTAGCAGGATGGACCAGTGACCATAGAGGGCACAGCAGTCACCTTGGCCCAGTGGCCCTGCAATGTCTATGTCTCCTCCTCACAGCAACCTGAGAGATGTGGGATTGGGTGTCCATATGCCACCTCATTCCATCTTCATCCTTTGCTTTGGTTTGAGCCTCAGCACCACATAGCCATTTTGGAGACAGGCAGCTGCCTCCTGCCTCAAGCAGGGTGCACCTTGTCTCTCCAGTGATCTCTGTCTCCTTCTGTACAGCTGTGCCCTGTGGTAGACAGTGTGCTGAGCGTGGTGAATGAGCTCTTGGGGGCTACACTGAGTAAGTTGGGGCCCTACCCCTCCTCTGTGTTCTCTCACCCTCGACGTTGAGCAGGTAGCCATGGAGGGGAGAGGGGGAAGTTTCTCTTTCTCCTCAGACTATCCACTCCACGTTGGGGAGTCATCTGGGGAACCCTTAGGGTGGAGACCTAGGAAGGGGTCCAAGGAAGGACGTCTAGGGAGGAGTCCAGCTAGCCCAGGGGGCAAAGCTTCAGAACATCCGCATCTGAGATCTCCACTTGCCAGCTGCTGCAGACACTCACTGAGCACTTGGGGCTGACACAGGAGGCAAATATCCTCTGTGAAGATGAAAGCCACAGGCCCAGAGGGCTTTAGCAAGGCAGCAATGGCCTTGCATCCTAGTGACTGTATCTCTGCCTTGTGGAGACCTCTGTATTCAGGGAAGTATGAGAAGAAGACAGGGCAGGATGGTGCTGTGGCCACCCTTCCATCAGGGAGGCTGGGAAAGAGGCAGGACAGGCATGGGTCAGTCACAGCAGCACCCAAATGAATTCTGGGTAAAGGGTAAGTATGCAACAGGTGCTCAATAAATGCCAGTGGTACTGTCCCTGGAGTCTGGGTTGGGGTCTTCCTGTCTGCCCTCTTCCCTGCAGGTCTGGTGCCTCTTGGGCCTCTGGGATCTGTGGAGTTCACTCTGGCTACACTGCCCCTAATCTCCAACCAGTACATCGAGCTGGATATAAATGTGAGTGTCCCAGGGCCAAGGCAGTGGGGTCCATAGTGGAGCCACTGAAGTGGATGGGGATCCTGGACAAGGTCAGGAGGCCAAGCAGTCACAGACTCACCTGTCTCTGTCTCCTGCCTGGTAGCCCATCGTGAAGAGCATAGCTGGCGATGTCATCGATTTCCCCAAGCCCCGCCTCCCAGTCAAGGTGCCCCCCAAAGAGGACCACACCTCCCAGGTGACTGTTCCACTCTACCTATTCAGTACCGTGTTTGGGCTTCTGCAAACCAACGGTGCCCTTGACCTGGACATCACCCCTGAGATGGTGAGTGGCCTATGGGGACACTAGGTTGGGACATCTGCTCCTAGCTGTGGCAGGGCTGCCTCTGGGTTTTCCCTTGTTGTCTCTCATGGCCTTGCTGAGCCTGTTCTCTGTAAGGGGGTGCCGAGCACACTTAGTGCACACATTCTGTCGTCCACCCTGTTCTAGAGGAGCGTGTCAAAAATCCTCTGTACCTGCATGGCGCCCCTGAAGCCTTCTAACCTCTGCCCTCCAGAAGACCACTCCCAACAGCCAGAACTGACAGATTTCCCTCCATCCTTGCACCAGATGAATCTTTCTTGAGTTTAAGCTATTTTGTACTAAAGTCAGAATGGCTGACATCCCGTCAACTTTCTCAAGAGTAGATGGGAGTTAGAGAGAAGAAAGCCAGGCTTAGACTTTACTGAAGGTCACTTGTACTTTTGTACTAGAGTTTCTGGGACCTTCTTGCTCCTTTGCTTACCCCTCTTTGCCTCACTGGCTCAGGAGGCCTGGCCTGTAGAAGCCCCACCAGAGGCTTTTTTTTTGTCTCATCCCTATCTGGAGCATTGAGCCCTGAGCTATTTGAAGGCCTCACATACAGCTTAGGTCCAAGGCAAGAGGGTTGACCTCTCACCTTGTACAGGATCGGGTGGGGTCCCTAGGGGACAGAGGTGGCTTCTGAGACCTGAATGGGACCCCAAGTTGGAGGCAAGGGTCTTTAGTTGGGGAGAAGGCAGAATCTGAAGAAAGGAATGCGTCATTGAATGGCCCATGGATGGGGCTGTGAGTATTGTGATGATTGGTCCTCCTTGGGCACATCTAATACTGTCGCCATCACAGGGTGTTAATTGACCCTGAGAGTGCTCCTGGAGTTCTGGGGACAGTGTGGACAGATCTGTTCTGATAGGTGGTTCAAATGGGGACACCATTGCTTAGCAACCTGGTAGGACTTTGGTGATCACAGCTTAGCTTCCAAGGGGGAAGGGACATGAGCCCAGAGAGACCACATTTCCTAACATTTTAGCCAGAGCTGGTAAACTTATATGAACCTACGATTTATAAAGACTGGCAGTGGTCATATTTATGAGTGACCACTGGGTAACGGGTAAGAGCACCTGGCTGCTTTTCTCAGTGTGGTCAGGCAGCAATGAGAGGACGTTGATGCCAGGCAGCTCAGCTGCACATCCTGCTCATCCCGGGCCACCAGTAGCCAAGGATGGACCCTGGGCAGAGTCTTAGCATCACTTGTGTAAAGTGAGGGCATTTTAGCCTGGCAGCTGAGCTGCTGTGTGGGGTGTGCTAGGGAAGTTTAGAAGAGCACCTGGTACAAGGTCAGGCTCCAGGAGTGTCTGTAGTGAGCAGAGGTGGGAGAGATATTCTCCCCTGTCTTGCACCTGTCTCCGAGGATGTCTTCCTTCTCCATGAATCTCTTGTTTGCTCTCATATCCAGGTTCCCAGGAACATCCCGCTGACAACTACTGACCTGGCAGCCTTGGCCCCTGAGGTGAGAGGCTCTCTTCGGGACTCCATCAGTGTAGCTCTTTCCTGAATGGACTCCAGAAACTTTCCCAGGGCACCTCTCCAGATACCCATGATTACTATCGAGCCCAAATTCATAGTAAAGTGTGGAACGCTAACACCATATCCCTTTCTGATAGCACAACTGGCTCATAAAGGAAAGAAGCAGAGTGTCCCAGAAGCCACGGGGGTGCTCTGGTCACAGCAACTCCAGCAGACAGAAAACAGGAGAGTCTTCCCAGGCTACTGATTCACAATGTGACCAATCTGAGTCTCCTAGTAACACCTACTCTTGAGAAGTGATGGAAACCAGGATAACACAACCACTTAGAGGACAGAGGCGTGCTAGTGTTTAAGGGCCAATGTGCCCCATGCTTATATTCCTAAGTTATTGAATTATCAACACAGAGATTCAATCATAAGATCCATCCTTAAGGGTCCCTCAGACCAGAAGACGTCCCCAGCTCTTGGTCTTCTCTATCCTTGAGAGAGACAAAGGAGAAGGGTCATGGAGGTGAAGATAGTGGACATGACCCCAGGACTCAGTTTCCCAGTAATTCAAATGATACTGGACCCATCACTACGCAGCTGGGGGAACTAGAAATGATTTGAAGTTGAAATGGCTGTTATTCCATTAGAAATCGTAGGGTAGCTGGAGCGTCTGAGAGGGGTTGGACAGAGAAACTGAGGATAGGAGTGGCAGATGGGTTGGGTATGGAGGACAAGGTCTGTGTGTCCAGTAAGGGGATGGTTCCAGGCAGCCTCAGGGAGCAAGGTGGTACTTGCATCTCCCAGAGCCTCTGGGCTGAAGGGCAGAGGAGGCTCAGGAGAGGAGGGGCCTGAGGGAGAACCTCTTGAAGACAGGAGGAAAGGGCAGGGTTGGTTGGGTGGCAGAGATGATCGGGACAGCCCTCAGGACACAGATGCATATGGTTGTTGTTTTACTTTTGAGACAGAGCTGCATGTAGCCCAGCTTGTCCTTGAACTTGGATAGCCTTAATTCTTGATCTTTCTGTTTCTAGCTCCCAAGTGCTGGGATTTTAGATGTGTGCCACCATGCTCAGCTTGCTTGGGGGAAGATTTTGCCTGTGTATGAGACAGAGCCTGATTTGGTGGCCCCATGGATCAGAGTCTTACCACTTTGATGGAACAAAGTGCCTGCTATCCTAAGCTATAACCTTGCTGCCAAGTGTGGTGCCTCTTACCTGGTTAATGTGTTTGTGGACTGACTGATTCTGTCACTGGGCATCTAAGTTGTCTTCATACTCATGTTCTTTCCTTGTATCTCCCAGGCCCTGGGGAAACTGCCGCCTGGTCAGCACCTCCTGCTCTCGCTGCGGGTAACAAAATCACCCATGGTCCTGCTGCAGAACAAGAAGGCCACAGTCTCCATCCCAGTCACCATCCACGTGCTGTCTTCTGTTCCTCAAGGGACTCCTGTAGCCCTTTTTCAGATGAATGGGGTAAGTGGGTGAGGGGTAGGTGGGGAGCCCCATGCTGCACACACAGTAAGACCCTCACACCATCGATGAACCGAGCCCCTTGTTTATTCAGCTTCTTTCCAGCCCCTGGCCCTTTGTTGGTCCAGTGGGCCCACTCTGTTTCCTCAACTCCTGAGAGTCGCTCCCCAATGACCTGCCTCTGTTCAGCTCTCTCCTGGGAGCGTGCTTCGTGCCACAGCATGCTAGTCCCAGCATACCTTGTGCTCTGCCTGCCCTGGCTGTCTCTTCTGCTATCTTCCTAGGCTAGCTCAAGTGCCCCTGGGGAAGGTTTAGCTTTCTCATGTGTTACACAGTAGGTTCTGGTCTGCAGCCCCAAACACCCACTAACTCTGTCACACAGTAGGACCAGAGCTGCCGTGGGAGGAATGGTCAGAGGCTCTCCTGGCATCTGGGTAACTGTTTCTATGCCTTGCAGAACCAGGGAAAATATCTGCTTACTCTTCTCCTCAGGTTATGACTCTAAATGCCCACCTGGCTCCATCCAGCACCAAGCTGCACATATCCCTGGCCCTGGAACGGTAATGTGGGGTCCTAGGATGGTCTGTCCCTCCCTTTAGACACAAGAATCAGGATCTGACTAAAATAGGGGCTACTTGGTGTTGGTAAGCATTACTGAGCTGTTTGCTTAGCAGATTTGTCTCACCTTAGGGCCTGCAGGGAGGGGACATGGTGGTCACTACAGATCAAGTAGCAGAGCCCAGAGTAGGTGGCCCTGACTAGCGCCTCCACTGCTCCCTCGGCTCAGACACTGGCTCTGGCAGTGAGCCTGCCCCAGGACACTGAGGATGTATCATAGCCCAAGGCTGATCACAAGGACATGTGTCCCAGACTGCTGGCAGATGCTTCTACCTCATCTGGACTTCTTCCATAAATCCCCCATCTCTTTCTCATGCTAACTGAGTATCAGGAGAATCCAAACAGCCAAGAAAAAGGTGGAAGACCATTCTCCCCATACTCTCGCACACTACCCAACACAGCACTTCACAGTTCGTAAAGTTCACTGTTGCCCAGGTTCAGGCAATGGGCCTGTGATCCGGGCCTCCCCACTCCAGCTGGTGCTCTGGCTATGGTGATGTCTGTCTGACCCCCATCCAAGTTGTAGAGAATTTCTCAGATGCCCTTGAGACCTGACTGTCCTGAGCCACAGCATCCAGTATGCATCTCCCTGCTTTAGAACTTCCCTGTGGTTCCATTTTTGCCTTGTTCATCCAGGTCTGCTGCCTGCTCACCTCTGCCTCCTGGTGGCAGTTCATGACACAGCACTCCAGAAACAAAGCTAGAGGCTTGCCATGGACTGCATAGGTGTACACTACTATCAGTGAACAACCTGCTGGATGCAGACTGGTCCATGTGCAGTGTTAGGCTAGGGAAAGGCTGCTCATACACACAGATAGCTGGGAAATCCCTAGGAGGGCTCTGTGATGTCTCACAAGGGAATGAAACCTTCTCAGTCTGTTTCACAAGGAGGAAAACAGAGAGCCTGGGCGAAGGCTGGAGAGAGATGAGCTAAGTCTGAGTCCTCTTTCCTATTCCTGGAAAGCCATGACTGGGGTGGGCCAGGGTAAGCTGGGCCAGCTCTCAGCAGGGAGTGAGGAGCAGCCAGGACCTCTTAATATTTCTCTTCCCTTTGCCAGGCTGAGTGTCGAGCTGGCCTCTTCCTTTTCCCAACCATTTGATGTAAGTTCCTGGGAAGAAGGAGCTTGGCAGAGGGTGGGGCGTTTGGGTGGGGAGTGGGGCTGAGTCAAGGTAAAGGCTGCCTCTGTGTGGGCCCTGCTCCAGCAGAGCAGAGAAGAAAGACAGAGGAAGCATGCTAGTGTGCATACTTATGTGTGTGCACTTTGAACCTGTGTGTGTGTGCTCGAGTGTGTGTGTGTGTGCATGTGCACATGTGTGTGAGAGAGACACTCGACATTTTAGGAAAGTCAGTCCCAAGGTCTTGGATCCTCACAATTGTAAAACATCCAACGGCTCATAAGGATCTGAAACTTCACACAAAATTCTGAGTCCTGAAAGTTCCAGCATTTCAGAACCTCACAGAACCCTGAGGTTCATCCTTCTCACAGACTTCTTAGGATCTGAAATCTCAGGACAGCCTCAGATTCTAGAACAATCTGAGGGCTCCCAAACTGTCTATAATCTAAGGTTAGCCTTCTCAGAGTTCTACCAGAGCTGGGCACATTCCCTTCTCTCTTTCTCAGGCACACCTGCCCTAACCCACAGAATCTTCTAGAAGGGAACGCCTTGTAAGGTCCCAGAGTAAGGGTGAAGCCTGCATTAACCAGAGTCTCCCTTTCTGTTGCTGGGTTACACAGCCCAGCCCGAGGGACCGATTAGCTAGCAGGAACAGTTTCTCTGGGCTTGTGGGAGGCTTCTGGGCCTCTAGTTTTTCATGAAGCCCCTCCTACACCATCCTCTGTTGCAGGCATCTCGTCTAGAAGAATGGCTCAGTGATGTGGTCCGGGCTGCCTACATGCAAAGGCTCAATGGTACGGCTGGAGACTGATTTCCTCCTCGATCCCTTACTCTGATGAGAATACTGAGGCCAGAGAGATGCCAGGGTTTCTGTTCATGCAGCAATGACCAGCACCATCATGCTCTCCTCTGGGCCTCCAGAGTTAACCTCACCCAAACTCTGCTTAAGTGCTCACAGTCAAGTGGGAAATAGCTATACCAACCAATGGCTAGACCAGAGATGGCTCGGGATGCAGGGACTGATGCCACTAGGAGGTGTGGCTGAAGGGAAACATGACATAGAAAGAGGAGTTTTGTCATTTTGGGAGGTATGATGGGGTAAATAGGAATTTGCTAACAAGAAGCTGAGTTCCCACAGGGAGAAATGTCTGCCCATCGTCAGGGTCAGAGACACCCCCCCCATCTTTGTTTTCAACCATTTTTTTCTTCACAGAACACCTGGAGGTTGGAATACCCTTGCCTAAGATCCTCAACGTCAACTTTGCCAATTCAGTCGTGGATGTCATTGAGGTGAGCCTCCCCTGTGAATGTGTCCCCAGATGGCAGGCTAGCTGAGGCCTGGAGAGACCTGTTTGACACCTCTGCGGAGCATGCTCTGTCTTATCCTCTGATCTGCCTCTGTATCACCTTTACATAGCTCAGAGAATCACGAGCCTCAGAAATAGCAAATATATGGCACATGTATTTCTATCCTTTCCTTCCTCACCTATGGCAGACATTGTCAGTCAATCACAGAATTCTGTTAGATTAAGACATGTCTGACCTGAAGAAGGGACCTCAGGTATAATCACAGAACCATAGTTCTTTGGTTTACGGACAGCACATACTTGTGCTGTCTTTCCCTCATCATGTGTCTGTGGCAGGCATGACTAATAGATCATGACACCACCCCCTCTCCACATCATCATCATCATCATCGTCATCATCATCATCATCATCATCATCATTATTGTTTTGCCACAAACCTCTGCAAGTCAGCACACATTTGAGCCTTGGGATAGCTCTTGGAAGTGAGCACAGCGGGGGTTTCTGTATTAATTTTTAAGGTGAGAGGATGAAGGTTAGGGGGTGTCAAGGTTATTCAGTATGTTATTGATAAAAATGGCCCTTGAACTTAAGTCTTAACCTGACCCACACCAGACGCATTCTCCTTCTCACCCCTCACTGAATGCTGGGTCTCAGGCAGAGCAGGAGGTAAGGCAGCCACAACGGGGACTTGAGCTTGGAGACCTAACGGAGAATTCTTGTTCTTGCAGAATGCAGTTGTGCTCACAGTGGCTCCATGAAGCAGTATGGCTGCTGCTCTCCCTGTTCACTGCAGAGTCCTATCTGTCTGCCTCAGTTTCCCTCCCAGTCTCCAGCCTGCATTGGTGACAGTATAAGTGCCCCTTGCCCACCTGGGCCCACCTTGCCTTCTATTCCTGTGATTATGCCTGTTTGGGGGTAGGGATGGCTGGACAGCTACAGATCTGCTTCAGAAAGCACACAGCATCTTGGTTCAGTCCCAGCTTCAATAAACTGATCCTTGGTCTTGTGCCTGCTGGCTGGTTTGTTCCCTGGTCACACAGGAGCACTGTTGGCCTTGGTTTCCAATGATCTCCTTTATTCTAAACAGGAGCTCTTGGGAGGTGAGGGAACCTGGGGCCTAGTTATTGGAGTGCAGAGTCCCAGTCCCACCTGGCTGGCCTGGGCAGCCTCTGGTCCTTGTCTGGCCTCTGCCTCTCCCTGTCATCCATTCCCCTCACCTTCTGTCAGAACCTCTGCCCTGAGTTTTGGAAACCTCTCAGAGGGCATACAAGCTGAGTTTTTGAGGGTTGAATAGTAGTTCTGCAGGGAGAAAAAGAGCTGAAACTCTATGAAGCAAGGCTGAGCGAGGCTCACCCTGCCCTGGAGAGACATACCTGTTGACTGAGGAGAAGACAGAGATGTTCCTAGAACAAGAGAACCCTACCAAATGCTCTTGACACACACAATGGTTAGTTTCATTTACCAGTTTGATGACTCCCCAGGAGACACAGTTGCTATGAACTGCAACTGAGGCAGACATCATGGTGCTGGGAGAGAGGAGATGCTCACCCACTGTCAGGAAGCAGTGGGAGAACTTTTTTCTCCTCCTTCCTGTTCTGTCCCCTGGGCTTCCAGCTTACAGGATGACACTGCTCGCATCGGTGGATCTCTCCTCTAGCTCATCACTCAAACAAACCCACAGCAGGCCTCACTGTTCTTCCTGGCATCAGCTAATGCACACGGCTAGAAGCCATCCAAGCTCCTGCTCAGTGGTCCAGGCAGCCTCCTACTGCAGCTAAAGGGAGCTCAGGTGCCTGGCCTTGGCCTCTGTCTCAGTCCCATGTGTGCTGATGGACTGTAACAGGTTGTCTAAGATTGGCTGGTTTACAGTGAACAGGAATTTACCCGCTCACCCTTCTAGAGAATAGAACATACAAGATGGAAGGACTGGTATATGCTGGGGTTCTTCCTGCTGTAGCATCCCATAATGCCAGACAAAAGGTCAAAGACAGTAAAGAGATGAAGAAGTAGAGATAGAGAGAATGTGAGAGAGTGTGTATGAGAGTGACAGAGAGACAGGCAGAGATATAGAGAGAAAGAAAGAGGGAGGGAGAGAGGGAAGGAGGGAGGGAGGGAGGGAGAGTGAGAGAGAAGGAGGGAGGGAGCAAGGGTGGGAGAGAGAGAGAGAGAAGAGAGAGAGAGAGAGAGAGAGAGAGAGAGAGAGAGAGAGAGAGAATCCTTTCTTCAAGAACTATTTCCACACTGTGAACTGTGGAATCTACCTCTACCTCTTACCTGCTGAAGTGGAACTCATCCATCCAGAAAGCTGGAGCCCCCGAAGCCTAACACCCCCACCAGCCCGATCTCCTGACCTCATCACCCAGGGAACACAGTCAGACCATAGCAGGTACTTGTCTGTGATTCAGGAATGTCATGGTTCTCACCCAGGTCATCAGAGGGCTAAATCGTCAGCCCTTGTCAGGTGCTGGGAAGAGGGTCTGGCACATGTGAGTGAGTAGCAGCCTGGCCAGGCCTTCACATGGCTGCCTCTTCCTGGACCTTCTTCCTGGATTAGGCTGGAACGCTTGCTCCCACCCTTGGGGCTCTTAGTGTCCCCATCAAGACATCTGGTCTAATTCTCATACTTGACTGAGAGTTCCCCAAAATCAGGGACAACGTCCGCTGACCACACTATCGTGCACTGAATTGCCCAGACTGGCTGGGGGTTTCCACGTTGCTGTGGTTTAAGTGTGAAAAATCCCCACAGGACTCATGGGTTCAAGCTTGATCCCCTGCTGTCTCACATATGGGAAGCGATTGGGTCATGGAGGCACTGTCCTCAGTGGCTTGGTCCATAGATGGCTCATAGATTTATAGGACTTAGCAACTGGGGCTAGCTGGAGGCCATGCTAGATCCTGTTGCCCCTAATCCCAAAGCCAGGCTGTTCACTGTGACACTGTGTCATGTGATACTGTGAGGTGTTGTCACATACTCACTAAGGGCTAGACTCCATTTCATATACTTTTGCATTCTGATATTATCAACTTCCTGAATTGTCCTGCCTTCTAGAAATTGTACAGGAAACTGAGGCACAGGGAACGTAATGGCAAGCCAAAGCTACAACAGGTCAGGATTTGAACTCAGTGTCTCTCCTCCAGATATGATCAATGCTCAGTCCCTGAACTTCCACCCTTAGGATAGGGGATAAGATAGGCCGAGAACAGTGCCCCCTTTGGGCACTCCTGGTGAACTGAACATTCACACAGGGGACAGTGCTGAAGGCAAGAGTTCATGGTGGAGCTGGGGCTGCTTTCTGTCTCAACAGTGTAACCCAGCACACAGGCACACCCTTGGCTCCCTGGATGGCTGGGTCACCTTCAGGGCGAGTCACCTCCTGGGAGATCTGGACGTCCTTCCGCCATGCTTTCCTCATGGCATAGCTCTAGACAAAGGGCCTTTTGGACGCTAAGCCCAGGTGATCTCCCTGGCGCCTCTGCACTAATCCTTCCAGGATAGCCAAGGTGGCCCCAGGAGACAGGCCAGCCTCAGAGGCACTGGGGCCAGGCTGGCCTCAGAATTGAAGGCAGTAATAGAGCCTGGAGGATGGACAATAGACACCATGCTTGGACCTCAGCAGGTCACATGGGCTCCTGCTTCCTCGGGTGGAAAAGCACCCTCTTGCATTTTACCTCAGATTAAATGGTAATAGATATGTTTGCTTAGCAGCATCTGGGTCACAACTCATGGGTGCCAGGCAGTAGAAAGTCAGAGTTTACAGAATGGAGGTCCAGGGGCACAGATGGGATCATGATCTGTAAATGCCACTCCTAATCCACGGCACAGAGGTGCAGACAGAAACACATGGAAGGGCAGATGTGGTCCAACGTGATGTTCTCAGCAAGCTGGGTAGAAACCACAGTACACAACGAGGATGTTGCTTGTACTGGGGGAGTCACGAGGGACTGTGGTCTGATGGGGCTTCAGGCATGATCCAGACATTTCCTACGTAACCTTTTACATTCTTCACTGTGCAGAGCCAGACTGAGGCCAGGGAGGAGGAAGTCACCCTGGTCTCAAGGGTAAACTCCAGCCCCAGAGCCCTTCTGGCCCTCATGGGATTTAGACATTTAGGATTTCTTCTTCATGCCTTGGGTGGCTTTGTGGAGCCTGCAAGGACCCTAGACGATGCTGATGCTGAAAAGGCCCTGTCCCCAGAAGTGTGTTGTGTACCAGGTCCCATACTCAGCTTCGTGGACCAGGATGGATTCACTTTAAGCAGGAAGAAAGGTGGCAGCAGAACTGAGCACACATGGTGCCCTTAATTACACCATTAATGTACCTGCTGTAGATGGGAAAACTGAGTCCCAAAGGAGTCTAACCAGGAAAACAGATGATGCTGTGTTGACACAAGCAAAGCTTGCCAGGATTTGAATATGTGCCACCTGCCTTCAAAGCCCCTTTGCTGTTAGGGAAGGGCAGAAAGCATCAGTTGGTGGGGGGCTGGCAATGAAGGACTGAGGCTTGCTGGGATAGGAGAGGGAACACCATAGCCTCTCTCAGTAGTGAGTGGGAAGGCTGGGGCCTGGAGGAGGTGGCAACAAATAGATGCAAAACCATAACCTGGTCTGGGGCTGGGTGTGGGGAGCAGAAGGCCTCAGTGAGTGCCCAAGCCAGCAGGGACTCAGTCATCATCTGTGGTTACACTGGCAGCTGTGCTTATGTTGGGCTGTGAGCTGGTCACTGTCCTGGTTTTCCTGGAGAATTCACATCTCAGATGGGTCCAGGGATTGCTGAGTGGTCCAGAAGGGGAGTAAAAGACATGTTAAATGGCAGGACTGGCATGTGCAAAGGCCCAGAGGCAGGGAGAGTGAGGGTAACAAGGAATAGGGGAGAGCATAAGGAGAAGATAGGCTGAACTGTGGAGTCTTGGGTGTCAAGGGAAGACTGGGCAGAAGAGTGGGTGACCGATGCCTCTAGGAGATTAGAGAGTGATGGGGGACAGGAAGGAGGGGGACTTTGAGTGAGGGAATACTCTATAGTGTGGCAAGATGCAGGCTACATGAATACATAAATCATCATAGGCTGGGCTTTCCCTGTGGAAGTTTATATAAAAAACTGTAGCCTGTGTGTAGAAGTGAGTAGTGTCACATTCAGCACCTCACCTTGAAGTATATAAAATCCGAGCTGAGAACAGAGCTCAGTTGGTTGAGGGCTCACTAGTTTCGTGTAGAAAGTCTTGGATTCAATCCACAGCTTCACACAGACCTAGTATGGTGGCGACTGACTGTCCAGCGAGGTGAATGCAGGAGGCTCAACAGTTCAAGGTTATCCTCAGCTACACGGTGAATTTGAGGTCAGCCTGGGATACAGGAGAGTTTGTCTCTGTACATAAATTAAAATAATCATGAAAATAAGAAGTGGCTCCATGGTTGGATAAAAAACATGAGAGAGAGCAGGCACCACGCACGGAATGCAGATGTTGGTGAGTCTGGTGAGAACTGACAGGTGTGCTGCGGTCACCGGATGGTTCTCTCAGCTTTGCTGTACATGTCAGTTTTTCCCCTCATGATGAAACATTTGGGTCAGGGGATCTTCTGTAGGTCTAAACTGTTCTACCTGTGAGCTGCCCCACATGCCAGCAGTTGGAGCTTTATTCATCTCCCAGAGTCTCCAAATTGCAAGGCAGGTATTGCCTCCATTTGCCCTATAGAGACAGTATAAATGTGGAGAGGACAGGGTTACACAGTGAAACTGAGTTCTGTGAGGTAGAGCAGGTCCTATCTACCCACCAGGAGACCTAGAATGGGCAATATCTGCCTTGGGGGGGATTAGAACCCATATGTGCTCACCTGAAGGCCTGAGATCTCCAAGAGTTTAGCCAGATCAGGGCGATAAAACCCAGCTCATGTGACACTATCTGGAGCTGAACACACTTCTTGGAATTAGCCACAAACCACAAACTCTTGTGGTTTTGGGGCTCAATGCTCAAGTTGTAAAGAAAATCTGAATTCCGGTCTTATAATTCTGGTCTGTCATAATTACATGGCCCTTCCCTGTCCGGGTTCCCACTCAGACTATGGCCACTTTATAAAGCTGATCTGTGACCAGACTCAGCCCATAGCAGAGGCCTGGGCAACAGACCTCTGAGGATTGACTTGTACGCCCCCTCAAGGGTAAGGAGGAGTCCTGTCCCTGTCACAGGTCCAGGCTGGTAGGGGAGGCTGAGGCCTGGCAAGGGAATGAGAAACCCCACCCCCAGGCCTTCAGGGAAGCCCTGCCAGCTGTCAGGACCTCAGATATCAATAGGCCCAAATCAGGACACACATGTATGCAAAAGCTATGCCCAGCTTTCCCAGGAGTGTGGGCCCCCAGGATTTTTATTACCTTGGTGGTGCTTTTTAGTTGCTTGCTAGTGCTGGAAAAAATCTCAGATGGTCCCCATTTTTTTTTTTAAATGCAGGGTTCTCTAGGCATGAGATCAGGATAAGCTGAAGAAGCCAGAAAACAATATTGGGCATATTATTTTTAATATTCCAGTATAAATGAGTTTTTCCCTGTCTCCTGGGATGAGATGGGCAGATGTAGCTCAGAAGGGCTGTGGAACTCAGAGCTGTGGGGACAACCTGAAGAGACTGTCTAAGTGGAAGGAGTTTGTGTTAGCCATGAAGACTGTCAATGTGTCCATACTCTGAGGCAGATGGATGAAAATCCTGGGAAGATGGAGTGGGTGAGGGAGACCATGGCAAGGAGGCTGCCAAAGTGTCCTGAAAGCCAATCAGCTGAGCCCAAATCACGTGTCACTCCATTTCAGCATGCCCCTCACTTCCTAAGGGTCTGAGGCGACTGTCCTAAAAGAAGAATGACAACTTGCATGGATTAGCTATCTCTGTTTTGTAGTTATGAGTTAAAGGTCTTTTGTCTAAGGACTAGAATCTAGATACCTGGGATCCAGAGCCATGTTCTTAAGTATGTGGTGTGGATCTCACTACTCTAAGGGAGGGAAGAGTATTTGCTGGCTGACTGGAAGTACAGAAGAGTACTTGATGGCTATGTGGGTGAGTGGATGGGTGGATGGGTGGATAGATGGATGGATGCATGGTGGAAGGATTAATGAATGGGTGGGTGAATTAACGGATGGATGGATGGATGAATCAATGGATGAATGGTGTGTTTCTCAATCTGTGGGCTACAACCCCTTTGGCAAACCTCTATTTCCAACAATATTTATATTATGATTCATAAAAGTAGCAAAATTACAGTTATGATGTAGTAACAAAAATAATTTTATTGTCTAGGATCACCACAATATGAGGAACTGTATTAAAGGGTCACAGTAGTAGGAAGGCTGAGAGCAACTAGACTAAATGAATGGGTAGATATACGACTGGATAGTCTAGATGCTTAGATAACACATAGAAAAACGGATGGGTGGATGGGAAGGTAGGTGTATAGATGGATGTATGGGTAAAGAGATGGGAGAGTGGGTAGATGTATGGATTGATGTGTGGACAGACAGACAGATAGATAGAAGGATTGGAGGGTGGATGAATCAGAGGATGGATTGGTGGATGGATGTACAACTTAGTAGCTATTGGATAATGGATATACAGGGAAATAGGTAGGACGCTGGAAGGATGCCTGGGTAGGAGGAGAAGGATAAGTAGAATGAGAGGTGTTGGAGAGAGAGAGCTACAAAGAGCTGCCAGCTTCCAGTGTGCTCTTTCTGTTGGAATTCCCATCTCTTTCTTCACAGCTCAAACGGTAAGTTCCATCTTGGGTAATAGATTTCTATGCTCTGGAATAATTTTTTCAATGAGTATTTTTGTCACTATATCATTTTTTTTATTTGAAAAATTTTGAAGTGGTAGCAGTAATTCTGGACTATGTCCTACTGTGTGACTCTGGGCAATTTCCTGGGTCTGGGTCTTGGAATTCTAATATGACTTCTAGGCTGAGGGTGTGTATCTCTACTCACTGGCTAGAGCTGGATGGATTAATGAAAAGAAGGACAGATGGATGATGGAAGGAAGGATTGATGGATGGGAGGACGGATGGATGTGTGGATGGATGGATGGGAGGACGGATGGATGTGTGAGTGGATGGATGGGAGGATGGATGGATGGATGGGAGGATGGATGGATGGATGGGAGGATGGATAGGAGAACCATGGATGGGTGAGTGGATAGGATAGACAGATAGGTGGGTAGATAGGTGGATTGACGAGTGAGTGGACAGATGCATGAATGGGTAGGTAGATGGACAGATATCAGGACAGATGGATGAATGTGTGGGTGAATAAAAGGATGGATGGGAGGATAGTCAAAGTTGTGACACACACTGTCTCAGCAGGAAAGCAGCATCAGTATGTGGACTGCGTGGTGTGTGGCTGCTCTGTCTGTGGCAGCTGTGTGTGGCATCCGCCAAGACACAACCACAGTCCTCAGAGTTACAAAAGATGTGCTGGGCAATGGTGAGTCCAGTCCTCATGGGGGTCATGGGTGGCGTGGGAAGGGGATGGGAGGTGAGCCAACTCTGTAGTACCTGAGAACCCTCCCCATGCTAGCAGACCCATGGTTAGTGGCTGGACAACCTCTCCCTTTGGGATGTAGCTTCTCTTTTCTCTTGGATGCCACTTCCTAGGCATTAGCTCATTCTCTTGGGACAGTAGACAGCAGAGATTAAGGAGTTGGGCCCCAGGGCCAGGATTCCTGAGAATCAAACCCTGCTTATACAAACCCAAGTCTCAGTTTCCTCATCTGGAAAGTAGGGAGAGCCATCTGGAAAAGACTGGTGTCGGGAGAGCTGAGTGGGATGATGTGTGGAGACACACATGGTACCTGGGGCACAGAAGTTCAGGTACAGGTGCCTGTGGCCTGTCTTACTCTGTACCCTGAGAAACGAGGACCTGCGGTGGTCCCTGTTTCTACGCAGGGATCCAGTGAGGATGCTGCAAGATGACTTCCTATCTACCGATCTAAGAGCCTCAGAGACTTCTGTGTCTTTATTTCATCAGTTGCAGGCTGTTGTTCTGGCCCTGGCTGTTCCCCAGGAATTTATAATCCACAAGAAAGTAGATTCTATCAGGCCACAAAGTGAGAGATACTCAAAAGGCAGAGAGAGTAAGAAAGCCTATCAAGGTTTGGAATCTACACCCAGGGCATGAGCTCACTGGGTGCTAGTCTGTCTTCTTCATCTATTGCTGCTTTTTTTCCCTCTGGGGGATGGGGTGACAGGATGAGGTCCCACAAGTAGGGTGACTCTCTCAGGTGGTGCCTGGGGACTGGGAAGGGGAGCCTGGCTGACACCTGTGCTTCTCCACAGCCATCTCAGGCACAATTCAGAAGAGTGACGCCTTCCGCTCCGCCCTGAGGGAGGTGCCCGTGGGTAAAGCCCGTGGTGATGGTGGAGGGCCCCTCTTGGGTGGACTGCTTGGTGGAAGTGAAGGGAGCAGTGGTGGGGGAGGAGGTCTCTTGGGGGGCCTGCTTGGTGGGAGTGGAGGAGGTGGTGGTGACCTGTTGGGTGGAGGCCTATTGGGTGGCAGTAGTAGCAGCGGTGGGGGGCTGCTGGGTGGCAGTGGTGGGGGGCTTCTGGGTGGTGGTAGCCATGGTGGAGGTCTGTTGGGTGGCAG
>NW_021604695.1:2876101-2888310 GCF_004785775.1 Grammomys surdaster | reverse complement strand
CTGCTGGGTGGTAGTGGAGGGCTGCTGGGTGGTGGTAGCCATGGTGGGGGACTGCTGGGTGGCAGTGGTGGCCTTTTGGGTGGTGGCAGGCACCGCTATGATGACTACAGACGAGCTGAATTCCCCCGAGGTGTCGGTGGTGTCCCCTACAACGACTTCCATGTCCGAGAGCCTCCCCCCCAAATACACCAATGGCAGACAGCTTGGTGGCAATTACAAATATGGTCACATTGAGGCGAACGACAACAGAGCTCAGCTGGGGGGCAAATACCGCTATGGGGAGATCCTGGACTCTGATGGGAGCCTCAGGGACCTACGGCACGAAGACTACCGTCCTTCAGACTATGCCTACCACCGAGGCTCCGGGAGGTACAGGTCCGCAGCAGACCCATCCTCGGTGGGCAGGCTCCACCGGCGTGAACTGAGGCCTGGAGAGATCCCAGCTGGTGTAGCCACTGGGGCACTGGGCCCTGGAGGCCTGCTGGGCACTGGAGGCATACTGGCAAATGAAGGCATTCTGGCAGGCCAAGGGGGCTTGCTTGGAGGAGGTGGTCTTCTTGGAGATGGAGGACTTCTTGGAGGAGGTGGCGTGCTCGGTGTGCTGGGTGAAGGAGGCATCCTGAGCACAGTACAAGGCATCACTGGGTAAGGAACTGAGCTCTACCTACTGATAGGTGAGCCACAAACCGGCAACCATGCCCTGAGTCTAAGGAGAGGTTAGGACTGGACAGTTTGACAGGTCCAAGTTACACAGTTTACAGTGTTCACATGAAAGAAGCCAGAAGCCTAGACCCAGCACTGCCTCTTTTATTTGTGTATGACATTAGGACATTCTTTTCGTCTCTCTGTCTTTCAGTGTATTGGAATGTAGAACAATCAGAGTAACTCAATTTGTGAAGAAAAAAACAGTCAAGGATTTAAACTATGTAACATATATTGTATATGCCATATACTATATGGCATATGCTCTACCATATGCTATAATCTCATAATTTAGACTTACTAATTGTAATTATGTATTATAATTCCAGCCATGCTCAGGTTCCCTGCCATAGTCATTTAACACAACAAATATATTGACCTCTTATGATGTGAGAGACACTTAGCTTGGAGACACACACCTCAGTTCCCAGGGCACTTGGTGACTGGTGGGGTGTGTGGGATTGGCGGAAGAAGCTGGATCTAGTCGAAGAGTTCACAAAGACTGGCAGAAGCTTCTGGTGAATAAGAATGCACAGAATGAGAGAGAGTCACCACCCTGGGGTTCAGGGCAGGTGGCTTCACGCAAGAGTATCCTAGCTGGAGTTTGAGGATTGTGCAGGAAGGATCCAGCAGGGGGCAGTGTCTTCACAAAAGATTCAAAGGAAGTGAAGGGTACAGAACTGCAAACAGATGATCCCGCGGGTGGGATGCTTGGCCATCGTGTTTTCTGCCTTGAACTTCTCTATGTTTTGCCCATGGAGCTCAAGTATCTCTGTGGTAGGAGAACAGCGTGTGGGGAGCAGAGGAGGCAGAGTGAGGGTGGGTGCTCTGTGGGCAGCAGATCTGCCATCCATCAGTTGCCAGCTCATCTCTCTTGACTGCACACAGGCTGCGTATTGTGGAACTTACCCTTCCCCGGGTGTCTGTGAGACTCCTGCCCGGTGTGGGTGTCTACCTGAGCTTGTACACCCGGGTGGCCATCAACGGAAAGAGGTACGTGCCCTAGGTCCAGGAGAGGTCCCTGACAGAAGAGCTTGGGCAAGCTACCTCTTCTCATCATGTGGTTGCTGCATCCATCATGGTGGGAGGAGCAGGAAGACCGAGTATCTGACCTCCGAGTCAGCCTGTGGTGGTCCCTTCAGCGGGAAAGGCGGCTCTGGGTGGTGTTCAGGGTCTGGGAGGCTGGATGTAGGGAATAGCCTAAGTTCCAATACTTAGACAAGTCTTCTAATGCCGCAGAGTCTTTTTGAGTTCACTAGCAAGGCCCTTCTGCTTCTGGTTGCCTGTGGCCACAGGGAGAGTGGTTTCCTAGTCACCCACTATGGGGACCTTGGAGAGTTGAACTCATTTCCTCGGGGTGGGGTGGAGCCACATCTACAAGGTCGCTATGGTTACCTTATAAACCAGAGTTTGTACCAAGCCCTGTTCCTAACCTTTAAACTTCTCACTGGCTGAGGGTGAGAGAAATTTGTTCCGATGCCTTGAGGCAGTGAGATAGCACTTGGTTTGGGGCTCTGAGACATGATGTCAGGAAGAGTCAGTGCTAAGACCTGAGGTGACAGGTGCCTGATAGGCCTGCACAAGATAGACTTGGTGAGAGTGGCTCACAGTCTCATTGGTCACCTGGTCTCCTTCAGCCTCATCGGCTTCCTGGATATTGCAGTGGAGGTAAACATCACAGCCAAAGTTCGGCTGACCATGGACCGCACAGGCTACCCGAGGCTGGTCATTGAGCGCTGTGACACCCTCCTGGGAGGTATCAAAGTCAAGCTGCTTCGGGGGTGAGTGCGAGGTGGAGAGGAACAGGGCACTGCCGTCACCCATCCCAGGATGTAAGATGGTCCCACACAGAGACCACACATACTGAGAGACTGGCACCTACTTGGTAGTAATTCAAGGGCTGCGCCTTTGAACCCAGGATGTGGGCATCCATCCACCTCGGAGAGACCTGCCCAGATTCAAATTTCAGTTCCGCTGCTCCTTGCTGTGTGACCCTGAACAACTCTGAGCCCCAAATTCTGCATCTGGGAAATGGGGTAAATTCTGTCTTTGGGAACCAAGATAACGAGCCTAAAGCAGTTGGTGTAGAATCTGGCATGTTGTCAGAGTTTATGAAAAAATATCCCAGAGGACTTATGTGTCTGAGTGTCCCAACCCATGGGGAAGTTTCTCATCAATGTACCAGTGATTGGGAGTGTGTGTGAGAGATTTTTCTGTCTTCTCTACAAAGTGACTATCCTTTGTCCAGAGAGTTGTCAGGCATCCCTGTATTGGCCAGCATGTTGTCCCAAGGTCTGGGAGATCTTGGATGAGGGCACATTAAAAACAGCTCAGAGCACGATGCCTGCCTGTTCACTCCCTCAGGTCTCCAGTCCTTGTTTTCTCTCCCGTCTTACTAATCCTTTGGCCCCATGACCCCAGCCCACATCTCATGTGCACTCTAGGAGTGAGAGAGTCACTGTGCAACCAGAATTCCAACCCCCTCTCCTTGTGCTTTAGGATAGATAGGTACAGAGATAGGGACAAGGCTCCAGGGTCCAAAACACAGATCCTCCCAGACTTTCGCATCCACTTTGTTCAGAATGTCAAATGATGGAGGTGCAGATGGAGCTGACCATGGCTGTTCATAGTAGTTCCTCTGCTTCCTGTCAGGCAGACACCGATGTGGCTCCACAGCCCCTCCCCTTCACGCACAGAGGCATCTGCTCTGAAGCCTGAAGTGTGTGGCTCTTTCCCTTCATTCATCTGGGAGAGTTTTCTGCACCCAAACACTGCAGTGCCCTTGTCTAACTCCTTAGAGCTGCGTGTTATTCCCGGACGAGCTGTCATTCATTTGCCCACACCCTGTTTCACCCATCTGTTTCTGTGACAGTCTGTAGCTGCTGTCTATAGATGCCATTTGACAGGAGGGCTAATGGATCTCATCACTTCCCATAAGGAGATACACATAGATCAGTGGCATGCCATCTCTAACACGTGTGCAGCTGTGTGTGATGTCCTCAGGCACATTCCCAGGGACCTCAGGAGACCCAGGACAGGATCCGCCCCTAGAGGTGAATCCACTTACAAAGAGGACCAAGGCACATAGCAAGCCTTGGGAGATGTTCAAGCCACCGTTTCTGCCAGGACGCTGCTCTACAGCTTGGTGGAGAAGTGGCAGTTGGCTCTTTGTGGGGGAGGGGTCCAGGTACAATGTAAGGGATTAGCAGGAGTGGTGTTGATGACTAAGCCCACCAGGGAGACTTTGTGTCTGTCTGTCTGTCTGTCTGTCTGTCTGTCTGTCTGTCTGACTACCTGTGCGTCATCTGTGTGCATAACCTATCTCTGGTTTTCATCAGCTGGGATCCAGGTGAGCATTGGTGACCCACTCTGGTCAGGTTTATGGCCTCCTTTCCCGCTCTATTAAACAGCTCCCACCACCCATGTTTCCAGCCCTTCTTCCCTGTCCTTGTGTGTGAGCCCAGTGGGCACACGCTCTTAGCTGGATTTCTCCTATTGCATCCACACATATGTTCTGAGCCTGTGGAAATGTACTATATGCCATACGGTGAGCTTAGAAAAAGTAGCATACTCATTCGTACCCAGGGAAAATGACAAGCCAAAGACAGAAGGAATTGTAGGGAAGTTCTGGGTAGTTAGGAATCTGGGATATCCCAGCCTCTCTGGCACGACAGAGGCCTGATATCTGTGGTTTGTAGAAAAAAGGAAGGAAGGAAGAGAAAGGGAGAGAGAGGAAAGTAGGGAGGGGAGGAAGGAAGAAAGGAGAGAGGAATGAAGAGGAAGAGAAGTTAAAGAGAGAACAGAAGGAAGGGTGGAAGAGAGAAAGGAAAGGAGAAGAGAGGGATGGATGGGTGGAGGGAAGGAGGGAAGGAAGTTTGCTGTTGGCCTTTGTGGACAGGCCTGAGGGAGAGCCCTCTGTCTAGTGCCACTGTCCAGGGCTCAGGAGCTCTCAGTGTTCAGAATTGGAACTGGGTTCTGGTGTGGCTGGACAGCCCAGAGGCCTACATACCTGTGAGTCTCCTCACCCTGCCCCTCCCTCTGTAGGCTTCTCCCCAACCTGGTGGACAACTTAGTGAACCGAGTGCTGGCCAACGTACTCCCTGACCTGGTAAGGCTGGGTGAAAGGATGGGTGACCCAATGGGTTGGAAAGAGACAGGGCTGCCGTGTTCATGTTGGTTGGGACCATTGAGTCGTAAGATAGGAGGCCCAACCTGAGCACCCACAACTCTGGACCCCAAGCTGGGGTGCTTTCTTTTTTAGTGACAGCTCAAGATTTGTTTCCCATCTTAAAGATGGGAATTAAGAGAGATCCCCTCTCCTGGGCTGTGGTGAGGACACAGGGAAGAGTCCAGCCATCCACACCGCTTGCTGTTCCTGCTATGTATACATGCTCCTCCGCTTCCATACCTCCTGAGCTCCCTGGTGTCTCTTTCCACAGCTCTGCCCCATTGTGGATGTGGTATTGGGTCTTGTCAATGACCAGCTGGGTCTCGTGGACTGTAAGTGTTCCTTCTTTGCTGTGGTTGCTAATGTCTACAGATGCCCACTTGATCTAGCCCCAGGGACACTGCAGCAGCTGGGAGGAAGGGCCAGGGTGGTGGGAAGCCCTTGCAAGTCCCAGAAATTCCACAATAGTCAGGCCTCCCACACTGGCTGTTACTGTTGCCACGACCCCTCCCCTTAGGGCCTGGGAGGAGTGGCCTAGACAACAGTCGGAATTCTGGGTGGAAGCCCGGCTCTGACCTGGCAGCTATGAAAGTGGAAAGTGTCCTCATTCTCTAAAAGAAGGCAGTGCAGACCCTGACTAGACCCTGAGGACCAGGCTGCGGTGGTACTACCAGTCCTGGGTTTCTGAGATGGCTCCTGAGAGCACTGCAGTTCCATAGCATCTTTTCTCACATGACAGCACCCACATGCTTCAGCCTTTAACCCCCACAGCCACACAGCGCAGCCCTATTTGCTATGGAGCCCATGTCTCTGGGACACCAGGCATCTTGAGGTTGACTTTCCGGATGGGGGAAGAAAGTGAAGAAGATAGCGTATTCATTACAAGCAGTCAGGGAAATGTAGGTCCAACTGAGGAGTGCGCCGTGCAGCTGTAAATGTCCCCCTGGTGCACCATGGTTCACACCTTACAAAGTTCATCACCATTGGGCTCTCCCAACTCTGCCACAGAATCTAAAAGGTGATGTTAAACACACTTTCCAAAGGAGGAAGTGAGCTCCAGGGAGGCACAGAGACTTGTCTGTGGTCACACAGCAAGGAAGAGTCAGAGATGGGGTTGGAACAAAACTGGCTCTTCCTTGAAGCATAAGCTGGATGGAGCCTTGGTCCACACACCATCCCCCAGCCTCCTCCACAGGTATGGGGCCACTGATGGTATGTTTTCTAGGGAAGGGACCCTAATGTGACCTTCTTCTTTGCCCACAGCTTTGGTGCCTCTGGGGATACTTGGGAGTGTGCAATACACTTTCTCCAGCCTCCCATTGGTGACCGGGGAATTCCTTGAGTTGGACCTTAATGTAAGTGATAGACTGGAAATCTCTCTGAAGATGAGTGTGGGCTTAGCATGGGTGTGTGCGCGCGCACACACACACACACACACACACACACGGTATTTACACATACTGGGAACAACATCTGATCAGGACCCTTCATGGATTAGAGATCTCTGACGGAGTGGGGAAGCATTCTCACCCAGCATTCAGTGCTTACTGTGAGCCAGGCTCGTCCCAAGCCAGTGCTTCTTACTGATGAACTCAGTGTGCTCTCAGAACTGCCAGACTTGTTTTTCTGGCACAGAGAGGTGGCTCCACTATCAAGACCACACAGCTAGTGATTTTATGCTTGGGCTCTGAACCCAGGCATCCAGCTGCCAGGGTTTGGTCTGCAGGTCTGCAGCTGCTGCTGGGGGTTTGGGTCTGCTGGAGAAGCACTGGCCATTAGCATCCTAGTACAGAGTTAACAACTGGCTCTTAATGAGCTTCCAAAAGTCTGGTTGGCAGTGTTCGCTGCTTTCTATAATGCAAACACCCCCACAGTGGCCAGTGCCAACCCGGGAAACAGGGCTTCACTGAAAAGTTGGGAGATTGGATCTTGTGAGCTGGGGTGAGCAGATCCTCCAGGACCCCCTGGATCTGACACCTACTGTGCATGGGCACCTGTGCCAGCAGGCCACCCCTGGGTCATGTGGGCATGATGCTTCCCTGAGCCTTTAGCACAGAGATGTAGGTACATGCCCATGTCACATGGTTGTACTACACATGTGCATAGGCATGTGTATCCAATGCAGAGACATGCTTCGGGCCTGGGCCCACTGCCGAATGTGGAGCAGGGAATAGAACAAAGCCTCTGCTTTAGGAACACCAATGAGGGCTTCTAAGAGGAGGCAGCACTTGAACCGTCAATGTGTGCATGCACAGGCACCTACACCATCCACGGCCTGTCTGGTTAGAGGGATGCAACAAGTACTGAGGGGGGAAGGTGAGGGGAGTAAGGAGGTGGGAGGGGGCCTGGCCCGGTGCTGGCCCGGTGCTGGCCCTGGTCGCTGAGGTGCAGAAAGAAGGTGAGGGCAGAGCAGCTAACCTGAGTCCAGAGAGGTCCCTGGAGCACTGCACTGAGCATCATCTTTGGAGATGGGTGTCCCAGTGTGGACTGTGCAGGGGCAGGGGCAGGCACACATGGACTCCCTGTGATGGGCTGAGACATTGGATCTGTGCCCTAGTGCACGCATGTGGCTGTGTGCATGCCTGTGTGTAGTTGTAACTGATCATAAAGCAGGAGCTGCCATGACCCCCTTTCCTTTCAAGCAGAGGAAGATCTGTCCACAATAGTAGCTCAGAATCATAGGTGCAACCAGGAAGGACTGTCCAGACACCTTCTCTTAACCTCCAGTCTCTTTTTCTTCCCTCCCCTTTTCTATGCTCCTCAGACTCTAGTTGGGGAGGCAGGAGGTGACCTCATTGACTACCCTCTGGGGCGGCCAGCATTGTTGCCCAGGCCACAGATGCCAGAACTACCCCCTATGGGCGACAACACCAACTCACAGCTCGCCATCTCAGCCAATTTCCTAAGCTCGGTGCTGACCATGCTGCAGAAGCAAGGTGCATTGGATATCGACATCACTGATGGCATGGTGAGTCGACCTAGCAGGGTGCTGAGTGGCTGGCTTGGGTCCTTCCTAGCCTATGCTTTAGAGGAAGGACTGAGGATGGTCCTGCTTTTTACCCAGTACTCCAGTTAACCCTTATGATAGTGATCTACCCACCTATTCACTCATCTACCCATCCATCCACCCATCCACCCACCCATCCATCCATCCATCCATCCATCCATCCATCCATCCATCCATCCATCCATTATCTGTCTATCAGAGCCTCTCATGTGCCTCATAGACATGATAGTAAGCTGCTTCTTGTTCCAGGAGGAGGCAATTGGTCTCTGATGTGTTTTATTTCAGTCCTTTATTAAAGGAATAGCATATTCACAGGTGAGCACCTTAATATGAATATTTAGAACTTTTTCAGTAGGTCAACATGCAGACACAAATAATCAAAAGATGCATGAAACAAGACACTAGCATCCTGGAGAAGCAGGCAGGAGCCACTCTCTCCATCCTTTAACAGATTTCTGACCTTTAAAACAGCTGCAGTGTAGTGCAGTCATGCTTACATGTGCTTCATCCAGTTTACCAGGCCCTATTTTGCCACATGCAAATCACATCTATCTATTCAGGTACCTCCCTTCTGACTTACCCGTCCATTTACCCACCCACTGTTCATCCACGCCTCCGTTCACCATTTATCCATGCACTTCCCATCAACCATTCACAAACCAATACAATCATCCATCCAGCAGCCATTCCATCCACCCACCCGTCCATCCACCCACCCATTTATCTATTACCCAGACAGCCATTCATTATCTCTCAGTCCATCCATTCATCCACCCACCCATCCATCCATCCATCCATCCATCCATCCATCCATTATCCACCCAGGCATCCGTCCGTTATCTCTCAGTCTACCTATACTTATCCATTATCCATCTAGCATTCTACCCATCCATCTTCCAATGTTCTGGGACAGTCTGAATTTTGAAGTGTGGCAATATGATCCATACATTTCACAGCTTCTCCTAAGCATGAGCCATTTTCAAAAAGAAAAATCACTACCCAAAACGTGGGAATCTGTAATTCTGCCAAGAAGAGAGTCTCCACTTAGGTCCAGTGTAGGTAGCACTCTTGCAGTTATTAGTGTTCCTACTGACATGTGGCCAGGGCCCTGCCCTGACAGTGCACCTATGCAGGAGGCAATGACTTTGTTTTATCTGCTGCTGCGGTGGTTCCATGGTCACCCCCCTCTCTCCTTCTCTCCCTCCCTCTTCTCCTCCTCCACACCTCTCTCTTTTCCTGACAAGTGGTACTGACTTTCATCCTTAATCATCTGAGGTTTTAGAAAGTGAGTAGACATGAAGGAGAAATGAAGGAACTCACAGCAGAGGAGGCCAAGCAGATACTAGGCTATACACATGTACTTGCTGTGGATTTCCTGGATGTTATAAAGAATCCCACCAGAGAAGAAAGATTTGGCTTGCCTTGAATACATCAGGTCATATGTATAGATAAACAGCTTAAGTGGTTGGCCCCATCCACTTAGCCACACAACTCCAATGTGGTCTACACAATGGCCACTCTGCACAGTGTATTCTTGGAGTATTGGGATTTCCAAGGAATGTGTCTGTTTCAGGGTGCATTGCACTCTAAGTGTGGTGCTATAGCATGTGTCTGTCCCCATTGTCTCAGGACTCACATGACCTTGTCTTTGTACCACAGTTTGAAGATCTCCCTCCACTTACCACATCCACACTGGGGGCCTTGATTCCCAAGGTATGTAAGCAATCCCAATGGTGTCCTTGTCTCTAGCTCCTTTTACGTCCTGAGGGGAGTGTCTCCATGCCACTGGTATATATAATTAGAGCTTTGCAGTTTTAAGTGGTGCCCTTTTGGTTAAGAGAAAACAGGAGTCATGGGTGCAGGCCTCTGCAGACAGTGATGACACCAGGAATGGCTTTGTTTCTTCATTTGGGGCAGGGTTCTAGCCTGGCTCCCTGGATCTCAGGATGGGTGTGGAGGCTAGATACTGGTGAGGGGACATAGAAGGGTCGAGGATGACATACCCTGAACTCTGGTGGTGGGCCAGTCTGCACAGTCGTGCCTTGGCCTGGCCATGCCTGGGCTGGGTGACTATGCAGTGCTGGAGTTTGAACTCAGGGAGAGGCCACATGGGGTGGAGGATACTCCTTTAAAGCCCTCTGTATTGTTTCCCATCTCTTTCCATCTGCCCCATTAGTTCAGGAGAGAGCATTGGCAATAAAACTCAGCAAGTGATCATTACCGCCCTTGTGTGGTTGGCATTTAAATAGCAGAAGCAGCATACTGAGTTCTAAGCCTCTGCAGCTCCATCAGTACCAGGAGCCAGGTGCCCAATGAAAGAGGGGATTCTGGGACAGTCTCATGAGATATCAGGGGCAGTGTGCACAGGACTGTCCCAGAATCCCCTCTTTCACTGGGAGACAGATCCCATTCCCCTCTGAGCAACAGGCACAGAGAGATCACACAGAACCAGAGCCCATTTACAAGAACACAGGACTTTAAATGGCTCAAGACGGTCTCAGGGGTTGAAGCTAGACAAGGTGACAAGTGGCTTGAGCCATAGAGAACAGCTTGACCAAGGCTCTGGTGGCCTCCCGAGGTGCTGCTGCTCTGGGGACACAGTTCCAGCTGCCTTGGGGTCTCTGAAGGAGGCATTGCTTAGTCTCTGAGACACTGCCTCTTTTGGTTGGGGTGTTTGGACCCCAAGTTTCACTGGGAGAACATCCTGAAAATCTCTGTGAATTACAGTTGGCTAAATGTCTGATTAGTTGGTGCTCACACCCTTGAGGGGGATTTTGGAGAATGAATTAAATGGCTGGATTTACTGAATTTGTTCATGGACCAAGAGTTTGTACAGAAGACTGTCAGCCCTCTTGTGTCTTCTTGAGGCATAATCTCCCTCATCCCAGCTGTGGGCAAAATCTGCTTGAGAAACAATTGTTTCCCACTCCCTCTGAAAGTGACCGAGAGATTGTGAAGTGTCGGAGGCCTGCTTTCCATATTTAGAGTTTTATATGGAATTAACTGGGTATTTAGTAACTGTGACAAACCAGTCTTTTAATGAGCTTCAGCCAGCTAGCTTTGGGGAGCTGATCTGCCCCCAAGTGCCTGCACTGGGGTCCCCAAGGGGAATCAGCCAGTCCCTGCTGGTGAACTCTACCTGAGATGACTTGTGGCTACCTTCACATCCTGGGAAGGGTGTAAAGGGCCCTGTGTGCTCTGCTGGTCATAGACAGTAAGCTGTAACAGTTGTCTCTGGCCTCAATTTCTCCTCTAATACAGGAAAAAAAAAAGTGCTCGGAGTCTGAGTGACTGAATTAATAAAATTTTGACGGACACTCAGACCCTGTTCCTGTGCTTCAGGAGACCCCACTTGGCTCTCAGCCAGATCCTGAGCATTTTCCTGTGTCTGGCATTGAGCCTGAGGCTCCGTCCATCTTGTCACATGTAGTTTGTGTGGTGGTCCCATGTGAGGGAATCAGGGAGAGCAGCCTCTTGCCCTACTCAACAGTAGGTCTGTGCCTTTGCCTGGACTGAGTGGGCATCCCGTGTGGAGGAACCTTCCCTCAGTCTGCCCACGCTGTGTTTGGAGGTTGGCTGATAAAAGTCCACTTCCATTGACCCTGCCCACCTAGTCTGGTTCTGCCTGCAGGTGTTCCAGCAATACCCTGAGTCCCGCCCACTCACCATCAGGATCCAGGTGCCCAACCCCCCAACTGTGACCCTGCAGAAGGACAAGGCACTGGTGAAGGTGTTTGCCACCTCTGAAGTTGTGGTCTCCCAGCCCAACGACGTAGAGACCACCATCTGCCTCATTGATGTGGTATGTGTCTGAGAGGGAAGCTCCACACTCCCGAGCTACGTCTAAAGACAGAGCCATAAGGTTTCCCAGGCTCCCTGTCCTCTTCACATTCCCACAGCCCCACAGGTGGTGAGCCATCGAGCTTAGGGGTCAGGGAAGCTGGCTCACATCCAGCCTTTATCACCTTTGGCTGTGTGACTTTCGGTTAGTGGCTCCCTGTCTCTGGGCCTGGCTTTTTTCTCTCCTTGAAGAGTGTCAGCTGGGCATTAGTAAGCTTCTTGGAGCAGCTTTGGGAATATCCTGAAAGACTTGAGTGTACCTGTCAGTGTCCAGACAGACCACATAGGCAATATTCACCAGACACTACTTTGTGTTATATTTTCTCATAGTAACAAAACCAGGGTTATCAGCACACCCACCACTCACGCAAGCAGCAGCTCACAAACCCATCACCTCATTCACCATTGCCTTACACAGACATCAGCTCACACACCCATACACTTTCACACTCACACACTTGCATAGTCATACACTCACACACCCATACACTC
>NW_021604695.1:2802572-2875701 GCF_004785775.1 Grammomys surdaster | reverse complement strand
ATACACCCATACACTCACACACCCATACACTCACACACCCATACACTCACACACTCATACACTCACACACCTATCAGCTCATACAGTCATCAGTGGGCACTGTAAACTGTGGGCACTTAGTTGGCAGCAGGAGGTGAGAGAACTCTGAGGTTGAGGTGGAATGATCTAGGCTAGACCAGGCAGGGCTGTGGGACTACAGTGTAGTGTAGCCAGGACTACAGTCTCAGTGGTGAGTCACTATGTCAGGGTCCTTAGCTGGCTCACGTACTTGGGCTGCTGTTGGAAATTCACATGGTAGACATGACATACACTGTCATTCCCAGCTCACATCTGATGATGCCCAGACAGGAGCACACTCCCTACCCCGTCCCTGACCACCGTGGCTTGTCATACTTCAGCCAAGAGCGTCACTTTCCAACCTAGAAGCAGCTTGTTTGTCGTGGATACGCAGGCACTGTGAAGACAGCAGTGATGTAATGCTTATGACATTAATGGCGCTTATTCCCCACCCCCTTGCAGGACACAGATCTTTTGGCTTCATTTTCTGTGGAAGGCGATAAGCTCATGATCGATGCCAAGCTGGATAAGTAAGAGGCTCTGTGGTGGTGGGCTTCTGCTCCTCAGCACACATCTTCTATACTGAGGCAGCCAGTGTGGCTCGTGCAGGGCCACCAGGCCGGGGTTGATGTCAGCTATGTAGCTGTCGGAGCTGGGTAAATCCAAAAGGCTGCAGAGGTGACAGTGGTCCTGTCTGCTGAGACTGCCATGGGCCAAAGCCAGGAAAAGAGCCAAGAAAACTTCTGTGTCAAGAAGTGCATCAGGGGTCACCACGATGCTGGTGACAATGAGTTGCTAGATTACTCTTAGTCCTTTATCTACATGTTGTGTCCTTAAAGGTCTATGACATCAGGGCCTTCACTCTTTTGTTTTAGAAGTGAGAAACTAGGGCTCAGAGAGGTGGATGTGCTAACTCAAAGCCACCAGAGTGAAGCTAGGAGCCAGGGCTGGTCCAGGTGTCTGACACTCTGAATGGGGAGGCCTGAATCTAGAGTCCAGCAATACCATTCAGATCCAGATGTGATCACTGATTGGCCGTGTGATGCCAGCCAGCTGACTTCTCTGAGCTTCAGTCTTCTCATCTGGCGACAACAGCCTTTACTTCACAAAATCCACGAGAAAGACTGTCATTCATTGGGTGCCTCTGATGCAGACGCTGAAGCTTCTGGAAGTGTCTCTGTTTAATCTTGATCCAATTCTGTAGAAATAAGTGTTGCTATCAACCCCATTTCAAGATTAATGAGATGCTACTTAGGGCTGTCAGTCTACATTTAGTTCAGGATAAATTTTCCTTTTGATGATCCCTGTTTGTGAAGTCCAGCAATGGAAGACATTCATGTGTGGTGCTAGTTGGCTACTCAGGATGGACCAGTGGGTGGGGGAGGGGGTGACCAGCCATGAATAGTGAGAAGAGCAGGCATGGGCACAGAAAGGGCTTCTGGAGAGGAGAGCGGGGCTTTCCACAGTCTGCAGAGTGTCATGGTGTTTGGATAGTGTGTTGGGAGGAGAAGGCTGGGCATGGACCTCAGGATGTTCGGCCTGGAAAGTCTTCACATTGGGAGGCTGCTGCCACTCCAGGTGGAAGCTGAACCTTTTGAGCAGCCACAAATGCTCTCTGCCTCTGGGGAGAGTCTGTGAGTCTGTCAAGGCCAGACTGCGGGGTTCACTGAGACCCTGTTGGTGCAGAGTGTGAACTCACACCCAGGTCTCTCTTCTCAGAGTAGGACAGGAGCAGAACACACAGACTCAGGTTGAATCCTGTTGCCTATCTCTAGCTCTGAGGCTGAGCTGAAAGACAGTGAAGCCTCAGCCTGGGGTCGAGGGATTGCTACGAGGATTAAGGGAGATACAGGCAGTCAGTGTCCACATAGAGCTCTGGCTACGTATCACACGCAGACGTTCCGGCTGCATCATAAGGATCCCTCATCTAGTTCTGGCAGCCATCCCCTCTACGGGAGAGGAAGCTGAGGTGAGGTTCCTAATATCTCACAGCCAGTCTGTGCTAAAGCTGTAATCTCAGGCTTACATCTGTCAGCATGGTGCTTGAAACATTCCTAGTGCTCAGTACAGGAAAATGAACGGAACTATTCAGCTCTGCCAGGAGAGTCTTCCCAGGAATGCTGGTGGAGAGGCTGACAGTTGTTATGAGTTCTGGGCCACTTTGCTCTTAACGGGCCGTATTCTTCCTCCGCAGGACCAGCCTCAACCTCAGAACCTCAAACGTGGGCAACTTTGATGTGAGTATTAGGATTTAGGCGTCTTAATCCTAACTTGAGAGGCCCGTGTCCTCTGGGCCTAGCCGAGCCAGGCAAGGCTGGGGTTCACAGGAGCCTGGCAATGCCTCTGTCGCCCCTTCTCATGGATGGAGGCTGAGGCTGCAGCGCGTGAGAGAAAGGGGTGGGAAGTGAACGCACTGGAACGAAGGGAACGGCTGGAATGGCACTGCTGGTCTTAGCGGATGCCTTGGGACCTCACCCAAGTCCTACTTCTTCAGAAGGAGGAGGCACAAGGGCAACCAGGTGCTAGGGGCCCATGTCTCTTCTTGACGTTGGGGGGCCAGGGCCCATGTGTGACTGACTGTGAGCATTGCCTACTCATGCCGTCTCCATTTTCTCCAACAAAAGGGAACTAGATATGGACTCATTTGTAAATATCGGGCCCTAGTGTGCTGCCTATTAAGAGTTCACAAACCTGAGGTGCTTAGAGTCAAAGACCATTTCTTTTGTTTACTCTTGGTTTCTCCATCTTAGGCTTCGGAAGTGTGCTTACCTCCTCTCTTCCTCCCTCCCTCCCTCCCCCCCCCCCCCCCCCCTCCCCTCCCTCTCTTCTCTCTTCTCTCTCTCTCTCTCTCTGGTTTTGGGCAGACTTGAGTGCGATTTGCGCACACGCTGAGAAAGGCAGGCCCATTCTTCTTGCCACTTATTTGAGCTTCTCCAACCCCAAGCCCTGAAGCAGTGAAGTTGGTACCACCAGCTCAGTTTTAGGTAGAGCGGTCCCCAGCTTCGCAGCTGCCTGGGCAGAGCTCCAACTAGAACAGATGAGGAGGCTCCAGATGGGGAGGCATACCACATCCCATGGTCTCAGTGGATATGCATGGAGTTCCCAGGCACAGCATCAGCTCAAAACTAGCCTTTCCCTCCCTGAATAGCTTCTCTCATATAGTCCTCCCAAACATCTTGTGACTTAGACAGTAAATCCTTCGCCATTTCCAAATAAGAACAGTACACTCAGGGACTTTGCTGACTTACTGTAGGTGATTTTTCATTTATCAGAGACATGGAGGGGGCACTGGGGACTGGGTGCCCACACTTGGCCTGTGCAGAGCCCCATGGTAGGTATTTGCAGACATTGTTCTGATATTCAGTACCACCCCATTTAGTTGTCTACTCCTCTTGGAGGGGGGACCCATAGCGTAGAGAAGTTGAGGACAGTTGTGCATCTAGCCCTCAGCGTCAGTGAGGGACCAGCTCCGGGGCTCAAGATGGCCCAAATCTGTGTATGCTCATGGTCGGTGTGTAAATGGTGTAATGTTAGCACGTGGCCCGAAGTCCTCCTGTTTACTTTCCTTCTGATCTAGATCATGTGACATGTGACTGTGGTCATTATCTGCATAGTTTAGGGAATCTTGAAGAGAAGAAAGACCTGAAACAAATTTAGTGATGGTTAATTTTTGATGTTTTTGTTGTTGTTACAGAGCCTTATAATGTTAGCCCAGACTGCCCTTAAGCTCATGGCAATCTTTCTGCCCCAGCCTACACATAATTCTGTTTTCTAATATTTGCGAAGCATGTTGATTGACTCCCTAGAAGCAGGGTTCATGGGCATAGAGGCCTGACTATGTGACTAGTAGCTGAAGGCCAGGCAGACAGGATCCCCTTCTAATCCCTAGAGTCCTTGCAAGTGGATCCACTGACAAGGTCAGAAAGGTTCAGAGCCTTCCCACAGGCCCCTGGAGGCTGAGTTGGGATGCTCCCAGCCTCCTGGGAGGAGCTAGGTTTTCTTTGCCACTTGCCTCCTAGTCTCCTCCATTGGGTCCTTTTCTTCTCTGTCTGTACGTGAGCAAGTGGATCAAACGTACTGAGGGGCTGTGATCTGGAGCCCTTGGGGTTCTCTCAAGACAGCACTAGGCCTTTACCTTGGACTCCAGGTTCCTCAGGGTCTGTCAGAGCTGGCTGCAGCCCTGCCTGAGCTTTGTTCTTCTTCCTCAGGTGTTCATCTTGGAAATGTTGGTTGAGAAGATCTTTGACCTAGCGTTTATGCCCGCAATGAATGGTAAGAGTGGATGCCCATGCTTCTCTGGGGCATGTGGCTTGGGGACCTAGTGACTACTGGCTTATTGGGTATATTGAGTGTATGTACCCAATAAGGTAGCATTCCCAAGGACTTCTGTAAAAGTAGATTGGCTTAAGTCTGTAAAGGCAAATGCTCTTCAAGATTAAAAATGAATAAGAACTAATTTTAGATTGTCTTGAGACAGGGTCTCATTGTATAGTCCAAGTTTGTGGTCCTCTTGCTTTCTCTGCCTACATGTTGGGATTGTAGGTGTATGCCTCTGTGCCCAGTTTAATATCTTTATCTTTACTTAGCAAGAAACAAATGCGCCCATTTCTGTTGACAGGGTATAGCATTGCTGCCCAGCTCCTGCATATGTTTCATGTTTGGCTGATGGTTATATTATTCTGACTTCTGTCAGGATTGTATGTGTGTACATTTTCAAAACACAGAATAAGTTTTAGAAGATACCATGCAGGGATGGGTCATCTGAACATCCAAACATTTAGCATTTCCTTCTAAACCCTTTCTCTCCATTTCTGGCCCCTCAAGATCACCCCTGACTCTTTAGGTGTCACATCAGTCTAGCGGGGAGAGAGGGAAGTGTCAGGACTTGACACACCAGAGCTGGAGACTCTTGACCTAGCTTGGTACCCTTGAAACAAGTCCTTTTAGTTTTCCCAGATGCAATTTGTTACCTTTAAATGTGAGAGATTTAACTAGATCTATGCTTCCTAAAGTAGGTTCCAAATAATAGTGCCTTAAGAAAAGTGCTCTGTGGCCAAGAGAGACTGGGAAACAGTGTAGTGACCCCTGCAGGGGAGGCTCCAAGCATCCCAGCTGACAAGTCCTGCTGGGGTCCAGAAGGCTACCTTCAGTTAATTCCAAACTCTACCCACTCTTCCCTCTATTTTTCCTTTCCTCTTTCTAGAGCATCAACCAGCAAATCTATTACCCTCTGACTTTGTTTTTAAAGTTTCATTTAATACAACAACAACAACAATAACAACAACAACAATAACAATAATGATGATGTGTGGTCAGTGTATGTGTGAAGTTCTGTGTGCCACAGTGCATGTGTGGAGGTCAGAAGACAACTGTGTGAAGTTGGTTCTCTTCCTTTTTCTTTATATGGGTTCTGGGGATTCAACTCACACACATCTCCAGGCTGGTGCAGTAAGCCCCTTTACCTGCTGAGCCATCCCACCCTCTTCCTTCTTTTTTGATTCTGACATTCTCAAATCAAACAAACACCCACAGCAGTCACATATCAGGGGCCCACGTGTACCATTCTGTCTCTTCACTCAGCAAATATTTCTCCTTGTTTCTGGGACTAGGGACACAGTCTCTAAGGAATTGACATGGGCAAGTGTAACAGGTACAGAAACAGAATTAATGTGTTCTACTTTCTCTGGTGACAGGAGACAGGAGCAGGGCAGGAGTAGCAACTGCCCAGAGTTACCGGCTAAGGTCTACGAAGACTGTAGATGACAAGACTAGGGAATAGCTTCATGGGAGGCTCTGAACCCACAGGAGGGGCTGGGATGTAGCTCACTTGGTAGAGTGCTTTCCTGTATGCATGAAGACCTGGGTTCATGGTGGTGCACGCCTATAGTTTAAGTGCTCCGAGATGGAGGCAGGAGGACCAGAAGTTTAAGGCTATCTTCAGCTACTTAGCAAGTCTGAGGCCAGCCTGGGCGTCTAGTCAGGATCTACCAGGTCAAAAGCTGAGAGGCAGAAAAGACAGCTACAGTCTTGCAGATGTTGGTTGCTTTTGGCCAGGCTGCCACCTCTTGACTTCATGGATTACAACTGACCTGACTTTTTCCACCCTCTTTACAGCTATACTGGGTTCTGGAGTCCCTCTGCCCAAAATCCTCAACATTGACTTTAGCAATGCCGACATTGACGTGTTGGAGGTAAGAAGAGATAAAGGCTGGTTTCCCATTCAGCTCTTGCCATCAACTTGGTCCACTGTGAGAGGAAGTGGTGGTGGGTGGTGGGTGGGGTTTACAGGAGGACAGTGACTTAAGTTGTTCCCTTCAAAGCACAGGACCAGGGCCGAGGAAACAAGGCACAAAGCTGAACACTTATGCTTGTGCTTCCCATTTTCCAGCTGGGAAAGCTGAGACTCTAAGCAGTAACATGTGTGCCAATGAAGTGTGGCATAGTTCACTGAACACCTGCTTTGTGCCGCACGCCTCAACAGGCTGGAAGCGAGTTCAATTCTAGCTCCAACCCAACTCTCCCAGACCAGCAGAGATTCACACTCCTGAAGTAACTGACTCATTATGTACTGATGGCAGGTGCTTTGATTTTCAAATTCAGGGGCTTTCATTTCACTATAAAAGACACTGGGGAAGCATAGTGGAGGTTCTGCCAGAGTATCATTCAGGGAGACATTCAAACTGGAAGTCACCCCATCAGATACCTGCTGGTGTTTATTTGGATCTTTCTAAAAATTCCGCCTTGCTCAAGGTTCTGATGTGGAGGGCACTGGGCTTCAAGAACAAGGACCTCTGCCAGGTTCTGGTTGTGTGGCCTTGGGCAGGTTATATAACTTCTCTGAGTCCCACTTTTCCAATCATAGTCATGAGCCATCGGGTTACTTTTAGAATAAAAAGAGAATCCAAATGGAATACATTTGCACAGCCCTTGGTACGCAGTAGGGCTTCTGGAAGTGCCCGCCTTTACCAGTGCTACCATTATAATGCTGCAGGGGGCGCGTCTTGGGACTCCAAACCCAGAGTTTATCTCCTCAGAACACACTCCCAGAATGGATCAAATCAACCTCTCTTTCACATGGGGAATTTCCCTTAACGAATTCTGGGTATATTTGCACTGCTCTGGGTGTGCAAAGAACACACACACACACGCTAGATCTTGTCAGGGGATCAGTATTCCTTCCACATCTGGAGAGTATTTCAGGGAGGTGGTGGTGAGCTTGGGTGGACAGTGCAGGTCTGGCACCATCCCCAGGAGTGCCTGCCCTGACCCCATCCTTTGAGCATCTACAGGACGGATGCTATCTGAACTTGTTTTCTCATGAGTCAGTGGGGAGTGGCAATTTCCATCTTGTGGTTTGAGGGAGAAATCTCATGAGGCAGCATTTGCTGAATGGCTTTTGTCACCAAAGGACTGGGACACAGAACAGGCCTGGCATAGTTATTGTCCCTGTCATCATTTCACTGTTTGCCAAGCATGGGCCCCATGAGTTCAGTCCCAGACCCAGCCTGGGGCTCAGCATAACTTCCAGCTGACGTTTGGACCCTTTATAATGGTGGCCCTGTAATGGTGGACAGATCACACACTGGAGAAGGACTGAGTGTCAGTGGGGCAGACCACTTACCCAAAGCCACTTTGCTGGAGTTTGCAAGGAAACAATATGCAGTGACCCCAAAAGCTGCCCCTGCATGGGGCTGTCCCCACCCCCACCCCAGGGTTTTGGAACCAGGTAAGAATGGATTTGTCCTTCCTGAACAATGACTCATGACTGTTTTCCTGTCAAATACTTACTACTTCACATAAATGACTTGTCTTTATTTCTCCTTCATATCCCAGTAAGGGAACTGTATTGATTTGTAAATTAAGCTATGTGATTAGAATTTATCCAGAGTGATAAGGGAACAGCACAGTATTGTGCTGATGTATAGACATATATTGGGTTAGTTTAAAGGTAAGGTCAGCTCTGGGCCTGGCCTTGCAGCCCCTAATAATGTTTTTTCTCATTTTAAAAAAAAATCTGAATCTAGCCATTTATTTTATGTTTTTTAAACAACATTTTAAATTTACAGAAATTTTTGAGAAAAAAAAAAAAGCAATACCAGATCACTTGAGATGCCATCTTCCCAGCTTCCCCTCGTCTTGTCATGCTTACACAACTGGAGCCTGCTGGCCAAAGCTGAGCAGTGAGCACCAGTCCACGGCTCCATCAGCTCCCCGAGCGTCCTCTGTCCGGCTCAGGGTCTGCTCTGGGATGTCCCATGTTGCACTGTGTTGTCCTGTCTCCTTCGAGTCCTGCCACCTCATGGAGCCTCACTGTTTCATTGGCTTCATGACTTTGACATTTTCTGTTTGTGTGGGGGGCTTAATCTTAGAGGAAGCTGACGTTGCCTCGTGGTGCAACCAGGATTGTCTCGGCCACTGTCACCTGCCAGGACACAGTGTATCCACTTGGCTTCTCCTGGACAATCTGCCTGGTTGTCACTACCTGGTTCCTGCTAGGCTTCCCAACAGTGAAGCTGCTGTCTGTCCCTCTGACACTCACACATAGCTTGTACAGAAGCTCACAGATGGCTCCATGGCCATCTCACACTCACTCACGTTGGCTCCTGTTAGCAATACTTACCTCTATGTGTTTGCCTGCTGCTATTTTATGCATATGTAATTCCCTTTATGCTTCTTAATCAGAATTCTTACGAAAGAAAGAGCTGTCTCTTACCTGCCATTACTTAAGTGTTACTGAACCATCTGTTAGAGGAGAGACTCAATGGGCATTTTATTCTGGATTACAATCTATGGATTCTTTATTTTAGTTATGTGTCCTGGATTTGGGAAAGCTGTAAACAGGCATACACCCACTCCTCTGACTTGGTTGAAAAGGGAGATGGGAGCAAAAAGGGAATCATCATCACACACTTTGCCCAAAGTCCTCTGCAGGGCAAGATAATGGTCCACAGGCCATCTAACCCCATTCATCCCATAAGATGGCAAGCAAGTGGCCAAGGCTGCACTCAGTGATGTCCACCTGCTCACCCTGTTCTCTGATCTTCCCTGAAGGACCTTCTGGTGCTGAGCACGTGAGTGACAGAGGTAAAGGACATGAGAAGACGTCAACCAGCTTCGGAGAGGATTGTCCTAGACACCATCCTGGTCCCAAGTCTCTTCAGCCTTCCCCGCCCAACCCTCCCACCCTTTCTCCCTCCTGCCTTCAATCTGGGAAAGGATCCAGCCACTCCCCGTTGGCCACCAATGCCATGCTCAGGACAGCCTGGGGACTGAGATCTTGTGCTTTCAATAAAACGTTTCACTTTCCCTGCATTTGGAGTGTTTCCATGAAGGATCCTCCTGGGGCCTAGCATTCCCTTTCCTCCTTTTCTGTTCCTTGGAAATAGGAAGTGGCTAACACACTGAGGGCCTGCGGAGGAGCAGGTGGGGGTGCGGTGGGGATGGTGACTTGGATTTAGTGCCTTCCTTCTGCACTCACCTTGGAGCGTTCCTCTTGACTCAGTTTCCCCACCTCTGCTCAGTGCTCAGGGGAGGCCTGGACCCAGGAACAACAATTTCAAAACCATTGGACATCACATTACTAAAAGATTGTCATTGCCTCCTGATGTCGTTATGATCAGGGTTCCCGACACATTCCCAAACTTCTAGAAACAGCAGAGTGCAATGACCATGTCTTCATAATTAAAAATAACCACACAGTGTTCTACAGCGGCTCTTCTGTGAACAGGCAACCTTGTACACACCACATCAGGAACTCATTGAGAAAGAGAAAAATTTGGAGTTATGTTGTGGATAGCCCTGGTCTTGTATTTTGATGCTAATTCTGCCTTTCCAGGAGGGGCTGCAGAAGAGGAGTGAATCAGTAAGCAGGTGACTTCTTGTGACCTTCTCCCCACCTTAATTTGTGAAACAAAGGCTAGAGCCGGTGGTAGTTGGGCAGTAGAAGGGGAGGTGGAGCAAAAAAAGTTTGGGAGAAGAGGAGGAGGAGGAGGAGGAGGAGGAGGAGGAGGAGGAGGAGGGCAATGAGGAGAGGTGGAAGGGAAAAACCTCAAGTCACAAGGGATCATGGAGTAGTGTAGTGGTAAATCTGCCCAGTCTAGGCTGCAGTTTATATTTGTAATTACTGAGTTATTTGTTCATTGATCCGACCTCTTTGGGTTGGAGATTTGCTGCAGCAGAGTTAGAAAAAGGAAACTCAAGGAGATGGAGGGATGGCTCAGGGGTTAGGCATATATTGCATTTAAAGAGGACCTGAGGTCAGCCCTCAGTGTTCATGCTGAGTAGCTCATAACTACCTGGGACTCCAGCTCCTAGAAGATCTGACACTCTCATCCTTTTCTGGCCTCTATGGGCACCTGAACTCATGTGTACACACCCCAACACACACACACACACACACACACACACACACACACACACACACAGAGAGAGAGAGAGAGAGAGAGAGAGAGAGAGTTATTGTGAAGAGATACCATAACCAAGGCAACTCTTCTAAAAGACAACATTTAACTGGGGCTGGTTTACAGTTTCAGAGGTTCAGTCCATTATCATCATGGCAGGAAGCATGACAGCATGCAGGCAGACATGGTGCTGGAGGAGCTAAAAGTTGTACAATTTGATCCAAAGGAGGTCAGGAGGACTGGAAGGGGAATTCCAAAGAGAAAGATGGAGCTAGCCTCTACCCTACAAATCCTTCAAAGAACATCCTGGAGGAAAGGAACTTCATCACACATGGGAATCTTCTACTCATCTCCCCGTGAGACCCCGGAGGCATGTCTTCACCTTTGGAAAAGGCAGAGTGCACTTCTGTGATCACATGGTCTGCTCTCTAGTGCCCTGAGCCTAGGGCTGAGTACAGCTCTCTCTTCCTCCAAACCTCTCGATTCATGTGGCTTTGGTGGAGGCTGTGAGTAGTGGTTCCTCCAGGGCTGGGATCAACTTTCCAAACCATTCCAAGTTGTCGTCTCAAAACCTACATTTTGTTTAACCTTGTGTAGCCAGTGTTTGTCTTCCAAACCCAATTCTACACGACCCTTAAATGCTTGCATTTCAGCTAGAAGCTTTTCCAAAAGAAGAAAAAAAAAAAACCAAGAAGCAAAAGCGACTCTATTAATACAGTCAAAAATTACTCCCAAATAGTCATGTTCACTGGGGGTATTGAATTAGGCCTGCCAAGAATAATAATTTTATCACTGCAGAAAAAAACAAAAAACAAACAAACAAACAAAACAAAACCCACCAAGCCAGAATCGCAAAGTTATATAACTACCTTATTTTTCAAGGCAGAGTAAGTGTTGCTCAATGCTATTTTACATACAAAAGTGACACAAGAAAACAGTTATAGTAAACCAGCCTACATGTTTGGATAAGCTATAACACACTTACAGTAGACTGGTCAGCTAGTGGTCCCCCAAGGGGTGCCCGAGTAGTACAGACTTCAAATTTTTATGGTTGCACAGATTGCAACAGAAATCCCAAATCTCATTTCTCCACGTTCCTTATATCCAACCCTTTTCTGCTTTCCTGTGACACAGTAGATAGTCAACAGAACTCCAGATTTGCCCACAAGGCCTGTTGCCCAAGTGGCTGTCACTCAAGTGGTTAAAGAGCCCAGGTAGCTCAAAAGAGCTCAGAAAAGCAAGACTAGTCACACAGATGACAGATGGCACAAAAATGATGTTTGGAAAGGACACAAACAGCTCAAAGGAGTCTCCTCAGTGAGAAGAAAAAAGAAGGAGCAAGCTGTACCAGTCAGGGGGACCCAGCAAGGGTCAGACTTCAGGGCCAGGGGAATCCAAACATTCATGTTTTCTGGTTTACTGAATTAAGATAGAAGGCAGCCAGTGACAGTTGAAGCTGAAAGATAGGAAATGGTCCCAGGATAAAGTGATTACAACAGCTTTATAGGCCGATTAACTTTTCCTCTGTATCTGGGGTTGACTTGCTGCAATAGGCTTCACACTTGAAAGGTGTCTTTTCTTTTAGTTGGCATGTCAATTGTTACCAGAGATCTTAGGGTCAGCATCTGAAAGATACAAGAATGAGGGAGTTATAGAGGCTTACACCAAGGTTCCAGAAAGCAACTGGGGCCAGGTAATGTATGGCTAGGTTGTATTCCCCACATGTATGTGGGCTTCCCTGCAAAAGCTATGGCCAACAAAGAAACAATCTGCAAGAGACACGAGGGAGATCTGGCTCATGATGACTTAGTTATCTGGCCTGCTCCAAACATCCAGAGTCTGCCATGAGGCAGTTTATTTTGTCCACATTTAAGATCTGAACAATTTTGGAAAAAAGTTTGACAATTAATGACAATTAACTCTTATGTACAACAAAGCTGAAGTGATGTTTACATTGAAACTCTTCATAAAGTCTATCACGGTCTCTTATCCCTGTGCTAGTGCAGGGCTGGGAACACTGGCATTCAGACTCTGAACAAAGGACTGAGAGTGAGCCTTGGTGGTGTCTAAGAAGATCAGAAGTCCCTTCCAGTGTGTTTTCAAACCCAGAGGAGCATTGTGATTATGGCTGCTGTTGGTCTGTGTTTGAGAGACTGGTTCTGATAACAGCCTATCATGTGCTTCTTGGGTGAAGATCCTGGAACGGCCAGAGTGTTGAGCAACTCTGCTCAGAGAAACTCTCGTGGCTCCCACTTGGCAACATTCTGCACAGAAAGACTTTTTTTTTTTTGAGAACATTTATACCACTAACAATGACAGAGTCAGGCCTCTGATTGGTGCTGAGGTCCCACTTTGTCTGCCAGTTAGTAAATTATTTCACAGATAAAGGAATGAATGGGGAGAGAGCTCCCTCTGATTCCTTTGTGATTAATTACTATAAAATTGTATTTATAAATTATATGTGCTTCTAATGATAGCAATAACAATCTGAAAGATTGTGGTGTTTTCACATTTTCAGATTTTGTGGATTTTGTGTGTGAGGAGGGTATGTGTGTATAGAAGCCCGTGTGCCACAGCACTCACGTGGGGGTCAGAGAACAACATACAGAACTGGCTCTCTTCTTCTGCTATGTGGGTTCTGGGGATTGAACTCATAGAGCAAGGCTTGGTGGCAAGCATGCTTACCCACTGAGCCCTCTCACTGGCCCAAAGACACTTTAGATATTGAATATATTAAGTAAAAAGGAGATTAAGAAAAATTTAATCAAGATATGTAACTCCCCCTCTCCACATTTCCTCCTTGTGTTTTCCTTCTTTGATTCTTTCCTTCCCAGACTCTTCCTTTGTAGCTCAGGCTGACTTCAAATTCCCAGTTCTCCTGTCACCTCCAGGGTGCTGGGGTTCAGGAGTGTCTCCATGCTTGTCTCAAGAGGCATGCATATAATAATAATAATAATACACACATACATGTTATTCATATAGACAGACATGTGTGTTTATGTATATGTTTATATGTGTATGCATGTGTATGTATATCTGTAATTTCTCTCTCCCACTCCCTACTCCACAAGACATGTATTTTTGGTACAGGAAAGTCCTTGCATGTCTGACCCCATCCTCCTCACGGTTCATTCCTCTAACACAGAAGGAGCATTACCCATCCCAGGACCTTTGCACAGGTTGGACCTTTGCACAGGTTGGACCTTTGCACAGGTTGGATTGCTCACCCTCCCTCTACAGAGATTATGTTGCTCCTTTGTCTCCTGAAGTTGTCGGTCACTTTCTAAGTGATGGCTTCTCTGACTTCTGTATCTCAAGCATCTCTCTCTTCCCCCAACTCTTTCAAACCTTCGTGTTCTCTTTTCTCCACTTAGCACCAGACACGAGTGGCATATATTTATTTTGTTTATAATTAAGCCAGAATACCAGCTTTATGAAATCAGTTTTTAAAATCAGTTTAGTTCACCGGTGTCCCCAGCACCATGCCTGGCTTTTTCAACTGTAATGAAATGAACTGAAAAGTGAATAAAGGAAGAACAAGGAGTGAGCTAGCCCAGCAACAAGCTTTTGTGGACAAACGTACATTACTAGGGCTGGAAGTCTGTAGGAAGCTAGAAAGGCAAAGCAATTTCAAGGAGACAGGAGAGCTGCAGCCTTTCTGACTTCAAAGGGTGTACCCACATGTTTCAGTTGGATGCTGGTGATGATGGACCTATTAGGGTGTCCAGGCTCCACTGGACACATTTGTAAATGAAAACCAACCCGGAAGTCATGGTCCTGTGATACCTTTGTCTACAATCCTCCAAAACGATTAAAGCTCTCTACTGATGCTGCAGCGTTTGAGATGACAGTGTAAATAGGTAAGCATCAGGCACTACAGCCAGAATGGCTGCCACAAATAAGATGGGACTGCTCAGGGCTGGCCATCAAGACTTTAGTATAAGATGGCAGACCTTGGGAAACTGCCTTAGCAGAATCTACTACACTGGTCACTCACAACCCATGATCCAAGTGCACTGTGCACACATGGTACCAATGGGAGATACTGGGTGCATCCGCAGCAGACTTAATAACTTAATAATGGAGTATTATATGACAAGGAAAATGAACAAACCATGGCTGTATACACAGCATGGATAAACCTTGCAAACACAAAGTGGAATGAAAGAAACTACCCCAAAGGGCACATGCTGTACCTTTCACCCATGGGACACAACAGGGCAAGAGAAATGGACCTATGCGTCCATAGTATGAGATGTCTGAGCAGGAGTTATCCTTAGGGATGGTGATAGGCTGGGAGGGGCTCAAGTAAGACTTCTTCGGGGCTGGGGGTAGGGAAGATTGATCATGTTCTTGTCCTTGTTTGGATTTTAGTTCCAAGAGGAATTGGCCCGCCAGGGTTGTCATAAGCAAGCATCATGGTCTGGTGGCTACATACTAGAAGTGCATTTTCCTCTTCTTCTGGAATTGGAAGTCTGAGCTCAAGAAGTGGTTGACTCACTTCAAGCCCACCCTCCATGGATTGCTAATGGTCATCTTTCCTCTGAGTTGTCCCTCTCTATATATTGTAATATTGCCCATCGTGTGTGTGTGTGTCTGTGTCTGTGTCTGTGTGTGAGTGTGTGTGTGTCTGTCTGTCTTCTGGTTGACGAAGGTAGGATGGAAACTCAGGCAGAGACACAAAGCACAGGCAGTGCTCCAGTGTGCAGCTCTCAGGAGGCCTCACATAGCAGGGCCTGCCTCCTTAGCTCTGCCCATGCTCAGCCTCCACTAAGCAAGACTCGTGATGTCCAGGCCCTCAGGCCTGGTGCCACCCTCTCTGGTGGAGATGTTTTTCTTCCTCTTGCACAATAGGTGGTGAGATAGGTCCCTGGAGACACAGAGGTCTGCCAGCCATGCCCAGCCAGCCATGCCTGGTCATATACCCCATGGAATACCTTGTGACTGGTTACAGTGTCCTCAGTAATCTGAAGGTTTGGGACTAGAGTGTCTGGAAGAGACAAATAGTTCAAATTGCCGTCTTACAGTGCACACCTCGACACCCTGTCCAGTGAAGTGGTCAGTGCCCAAGGGAATTTGAGAATTCCTGATAAGAAGAAGCACAGTTAGGGTCCTACAGCTGGGTCCCGATAGAGCAGGATCTTCCCTGAAATGCTCAGTGTGAATCAGGTTCACTCTGGGTGCACTGAGGCTCCTTCATGCCCTTGGAGGAGGAGAACTGAGTGCAGCATTTCTAGAAAGGTCCTGGAATTGAGCCAGATCCAGTATTCCTTCAAGAATAATACAGGTTCTAGGACTGTAACAGGGCCCAGACCTTAGTAGGCCCTGAGATCTTAGTGTAACTGACTTCATGATAGAAGTGGCATTCTGCCTGTAACACTCAGCATGCAGGCAGCACCTCCTGCCATAACTAAAACAAAGACCTAATCCATCAAAATTCATACTTCTAGGAAAGTCTCTAAATGCACTAACCTTGCTTTTTGGCTTCTGTAGTTCTGCTTGTGGCTAACTGTTCTTGTTAACTCAAATGCACTAACTTAGAACTTAGTTTTTGTGCTTAAGAGTTCATTCTGGGAAAGACTTAGGCTACTCTGGGATCCCCAGTACCCAGTGTAGTCACAGACCTGCTAATATAGACTTTCCATTGGCTTAAACCCACATCCAAGCAGTCTTCTCTGGTGAATACCCCACAATGGAAACATTCTTAGGTTCCTAGAATCCCCATAAGACTAGCAGGAGCTGTCGTACTCTTCCACTTTCTCACAGAAGCAATGGTGTGTCCCTCTGACACTCAGCTCTGTCCCCATCACACCCAAGAGGAAAAGAAAGACAAACCAGATCAAGATTCTTTAAGAATTCATGTATCCTCTCAAGGATGTGTGAGCAGAGTTCTGAGGTAATTTCAGGATGTCTCTTAGGAACAGTCAGATCCTCACAGGAGGAGACAGTTTCCTCCATGACAGAAATTCTTCTCCTATCATAGAGACTCTCAAGAGCTCATGTGACAATTGAGACTGATTGCCTGGGTGGCTAGGGTACTCTGGGGAGTCAGGCCAAGCTGAAAACTCTTTCTGATGCTTTGCAGATGTTCAAACAGAACAGAGACATTGGTACTTTCACCCCCAATCACACACACAGACACACAGGCATTGACACACCTATGAACACACAGACACATTTAAGCCAGCCTGGATTTCTGCAATTTCAGGAAGTCACTGATATGTATGACCTATGGTCTCATTCTCCTCAGGTCCCCAGGGCACAGCCCTGCCTGCCTCACCTCTGTTCTGTATTATCAGAAGTGGCCCATCTTCCAACAGTCTACTCAGGTCTCTGGTACATTGGCCCAGCCCCCTTTCCTGACCAGTCCCTTGGACTGGGTTACCTACTATTTAAGCGTTCTTCCCCCTGCCTTCACTGTGGAGGCAGGTGCAAGAGACCCACACATCCCAAGTGGCTAGAGCTGTAACCCAGGTAAGGTCCCTGTATCCCCACTCCCAAAGAAAGGAGAGTAGGTGAGGAGGGACTTGAGTTCTGGGGTCCATCCCATCTTGTCACTGACCCTCCAGGACACCCTGGGACATTGAGATGGGAACACCCACCTTTGAATATCATGCCTGTCAGAACAGTTGACACCATACTTGAGAGAGATAAAATCAGACCAGCCCAGGACTCTTGTGCCATCTAGCTTATCTCTATGCAGACATTTCCAGGGCACAGACATGTATGTTGCTCTGAAATTGTTGCCCCTAATATTGCTGGGATCAGGTTTCTTTCTCTGACAGTTAAAAATAATGATTCTGTAAGTGTAAAAAAGCCAGACTAGCTTTGTTGAACTGGAGATAGCGCTCTCCTTTGCTGATGTGAGCCAAGTGCCAGCTCAGGGCACATAAACAGCGTCTTTCTCATTGTCACCGTTCAGTGGGGTCAGTGGGAACAGGGATGCTTCTTGCTACATCAGCACAAGTGCCACACTCACAGTCATTTGCGGAACTGATCTCAGGCTTCAGCAGTGGATGGGGACCGCTGAGTCCATGAGCCGAGAGCTGCTGTGGGGCAGTTACTAAGTTGGGCCTTTAACAACAATAGCTGTATTAACTCCACTTATCTGTCCAGTTTATAAGAGCAATCCTTTCCAAGCTTCATCTTCAGGGTCCTTCAGAGGGGACTGAAATGTCATCAACTGATATAGCAGCCATGCTCCTATAATGCGTCCATTTGTGAAATGCAATTCTACTTTAGGGTAAAATAAGGAAAAAACACATCTTTGAGCTAATGAGATGCAATACTGAAAATTGAGATGGTGCGGTACAGACGACCAAGGAGCCATGAGTGACTCTCCATTCTCCTTACTCTTCCTTTCCTCCCTCCCTTCATTCCTTTCTTCCTTCTTTCTTGTCATTTCATGTATTGAAGGTTCAGATACCATAAATAGCACATAAAACGAGCATTTGTTGGCTACTTTTGGTGTACGTAACTCACATGCTTCTGATTCCATAAGATTTTGCATAAGACTTGGACAAAGTTTAGACATACAGTTCTATGCACCTTTAGCAATGTATACATATGGTATTGGCTATATTAAAAATTTCTGAGTGATTGCTTATAAGGTGGATGTTTGAAATACTAACATAAACAGACACTTAAGTGACCCTTGGCTTTGTTAAGACTTGATTTCCTGAGTAGTTCAAAGTTGACAAAGTCAGAAAAATCACAGTCATTTTGATAAGGCATAAACCTTTGTCCTTCAAGTCAATTGTTTTCTAATGTCACTAAGAGCAAAACAATATTCTTGAGAATGCCTTGATACTTTAGACACAGCTAATTCAGCTCCGTTCAGTTTCACCAGCGCATTGAATCTTGACTTAGAAAACTTAAATTTATTTTGAAATACTTTCTACAACAATTGAATTCAGAAAAAATATTTTTTTATCTCTGCAATTCTTTATTAAAAAAATACTGCTATGCACATAGAGACTGAAAACCGGGTTAAAGATGAGTGACAGGTACTGGGATCGTGACATTAGAACTCAAACATGCTGGTGCTTTTTAGAGACAATGTTGCTGTACAAATGACAGAACCAAGGTCAGAGCAGAATCCGAGGGCACCCTCAAAGGTCTCTGCACTGAAGTACATACACTAACAGGACTGGGGATGGAAGTGAGTGACACAACATGATTTCAAGGGTTGTCCTTTCCGTGTTGTGTCTGTCATAACAGGAAGTTATGGTGAGTTCATATCCTTCATTCGATACTCTCAGATATCAAACTCTTCCTATGCACTAAATAGTAACTTTTAGACAACCTCCTATATGGGTTTAAACTGTGGAAAAGAGGGCTCCCAGAAAAAGAAAAAAAAAGCAAAGCAAAATAAAAACAGAAAAAAAAAGGAAATCCATCAAAGCAGAACAAGAGTTCTTTTGAAAGCCATTCCCACTGAAAATGAAATGAAAAATAAATATAAAACAAAGCTACAAAATATGCATCACCTGACACCAACTGTTTTCTGGCTGACAATATTTACGTATGAAAACTTTCAGCTGACTACCTTTTATACCCAAACCAAGTCCTGAGGTTACTAGGGGCTGAAGCAAACTAGCACTTCTGATGCAGACACTCTGGGTTTGTGATGTCAACCTGCCTTGCAGAGGGGAGTTTGCTGGTCTATGCGGAATGAGAGATTCAAGCTCTATTTTACCCCTGCCCTTCTTTAGCATTCACATAACATTGGTCCACAAATGAAAATTTTCAAAAAGTTCCCAGGACCCCAAAACTAAAATAGATGATCCCCTTTCATTTTCAAAGAAAACAATATTGGAAAAAAATCTTCAGCCCGCTTATAAATTAAGCATTTCATATTTCTTCCAGAATACAAGTAGTTCTTTTTTGTACAAAAGAATTACAATATGATTTGTCAAAAAACATATAAAAAGACAGCTGCTCTTCCTCAAATACATGAGCTAATGATAAAGACTTTTGCGTGTTACATTGAAAGTTCTTGTTCCCTTTAAATAAAAGGAAGAGCATGGTGGCAAATGTTCATTGTCCTTTGAATATTGAACATTATGTTCTTTTAAAATCCATCCAGATCAAATGCAATAATTGATTTTCTCGTTAACAACTGATGCTACCACTCGTGGATGCAGACGTGCTTGTTAGACGGTGAAGTGTGTCTCTAGTCCCCAAAGCTTTCAGTGAAGAGAGGTGCTTTTTCTTCATGCAAATTTCAACGCAGAGAAAAATCATTTTAAAGCTTATAAAAAGTGAACAGAGAAATGGTAAAAACTTCTCTGAAATATACAAATATATATACTTGTTAAAAATGAAGACAGTAACATCAGTTGCAAGTGCTTGGAGTCTGTCCTGACCCCCTCAGTCTGTCCTGAATCCCCACATTCATAAAAAATATTTTTATTACATATTTTATTTTTCTCACTAATGTAAATCTTAATTCTTCATGTTTTCTGAATATGTTAGATTTTTAAATTTTTATTTTATGTGTATAGATGTTTGACTCTGTATGCTTATATGCACTACATATGTGCAGTGCCCACAGAGGCCAGCATGAGGACTTAGATCCCCTGGGGTGTTATAGATGGTTAGAAGCTACCATGTTGGTGCTGGGAACTGAACCATGGTGCTCTGGGAGAGCAGCCAGTACTCTTATCACTAATCCTTCCCTTATTTCTGCTAATTAGTATTTATCTCAATAACCTTAGTCTTAGGGAAGGAAGACCTAGAGAAAAGCAATCTTAGAAACCATTTCTCTACACATTAGTAATTTATGAAAACACAGTTGTTAATGGTCTCAAATATATTACAAAGTCTAGCTGAACCTAGGTGGTATTTGTGAAGGAATGGGACACATTAAGGCCACCTGCAAGCCTCTTAGCAGCCAACAGCAACTTGGCTTTAAAATGACCAGTTTTGCTCTTTATTTTTCAGCCCCAAGCTAATAGAGAAACTCCTGAACGGCAGCGAGACCCTGGTTAAGATAAAGAGGAACCTCGAGTAACAGAATCAGCATGGAGGATAGGAATGAACAAAAATGTAGAGGCAACAGCCCCTGTACATTAACGTTACAAGGAAGACCCAAAACCATACCCAAAATATTTGTTACTTCATACATACATATTTTAATCAGGCATGACAAGAATAGCAATTTTATTATGTGATATGTTGAAAGTGTGCAAAAATCAAGTAGCCATATGTTTGCTACTTAGCTATTTTAAAGAATTCTAGGAGGAGGTGAAGATGTCCACCACGTTCTTCTGGGTTAGATGCTCATCTTGGTGGCTTAGCAAGAATGGACGCTAGGGGAGTGTTTGAGATCATTGCTGCATAATAGAAAGTCCTCCTTAGAGTGCCACAAAAGGGTCACTTAGCCCTCTTACATGGCTCAGGAAACTCCAATTGTGTGGAGTGTGGGTGACCAACCCTATGTGCACCTCTGCTGAACTGCTAGACTTCCTTCCAACTCAGCAATGCATTGCATGTACTTTTATTTTTTTGCAAATTCTTTTTTTATTGGATATTTTATTCATTTACAGTTCAGATGTTATCCCCTTTCCCCATTTCCCTCCCTGCCAGAAACCACTTATCCCATCCCCCCCCCTCCTGCTTCAGTGAGGGTGTGCCTTCACCCATCCACCCAGTCCTGCGTCCTCCCCTCAAATTCCCCTACACTGGGGCATCCAGCCTTCATGGGACCAAGGACCTCCTTTCCCATCTGTGCTCGTCAATGTCATCCTCCACTACATATACAGCTGGAGCCATGGGTCCTTCCATGTGTGTTCCCAGGATGGCAGTTTAAACCCAGGGAGCTCTGGTTGGTTGGTATTGTTGCTCTCCCCATGGGGTTGCAAGCCCCTTCAGCTCCTTCAGTCTTCTCTCTAACTCCTCTTTTGGGGACCCTGTGATCAGTTCAATGGTTAGCTGTGAAAATCTGCCTCTGTATATATCTGTATATAAGGCACTGGCAGAGCCTCTCAGGAGACAGGTATATCAGGCTCTTGTCAGCATGCACTTCCTGGCATCCACAACAATGTCTGTGTTTGGTGACGGCACATGGGACAGATCTCCAGGTGAGGCAGTCTCCGGACAGCCCTTCTTCCAGTCTCTGCTCCACACTGTCTCTGTATTTGCTCCTGTGAGTATTTTGTTACTCCTTCTAAGAAGGACCGAAGCACCCACACTTTGGTCTTCCTTCTTCTTGAGTTTCATGTGGTCTGTGAGTTGTATCTTGGGTGTTGTGAACTTTTGGGCTAATATCCACTTATCAGTGAGTGCATACCATGTGTGTTCTTTTGTGATTGGGTTACCTCACTCAGGATGATATTTTCTAGTTCCATCCAATTGCCTAAGATGAATTTCATGAAGTCATTGTTTTTAATAGCTGAGTAATACTTCATTGTGTAAATGTACCACATTTTCTATATCCATTCCTCTGTTGAAGGACATCTGGGTTCTTTCCAGCTTCTGGCTATCATAAATAAGGCTGCTATGAACACAGTGGAGCATGTGTCCTTGTTATATGTTGGAGCATCTTTTGGGTACATGCCCAGGAGTGGTATAACTGGGTTCCCAGGTAGTACTCTGTCCAGTTTTCTGAGGAACTGCCAGACTGATTTCCAGAGCAGTTGTACCAGCTTGCAATCCCACCAGCAATGGAGGAGTGTTCCTCTTTCTCCACATCCTTGCCAGCATCTGCTGTCACACGAGTTTCTGATCTTAGCCATTCTGACTGGTGTGAAGTGGAATCTCAGGGTGGTTTGATTTGCATTTCTCTGATGAATGAGGATGTTGACCATTTCTTTAGGTGCTTTTAGATCATTCAAGTTCCCTCAGTTGAGAATTCTTTGTTTAGCTCTGTACCCCATTTTTAATAGGGTTATTTGATTATCTGGAGTCAGATTTCTTGAGTTCTGGAGAGAAACTTGAAGCTTGTACTTTTAAAAAAATGCCTTTCCCGGGAGCTGTGATCATGTTCCCAGACCCTCCTGGCTCAACTCCAGATTGGCTGCCACCTTGGCTCAGGGATTGGTGGCCACGCTCTCACCCCTCCCAGTTCCATTTGCTCCATTAGGCTAAGCCCCAGGATCAAGCTCAACCATCCCCCAAACTGGCTTCTCTTTTCTACTCACCTTTGCTCTGAGGATGAAAAGACTCAGACAGCTTTATTACTTTAGCATTTGCCTAATAGCACAATTGCTGGGCACAGAATCTCCTGCCCTAAACTTATCAGCTAGTCTGTATTAGCCTGCTCCTGCCAACCTCCTCCATCTTGGCCCAAGGTGGAGGCTGTAGACCCTAGCTGTCCCAAGACTTTGCATGACTGCTGCTTTCTTTTCATTCCAATGCATGGCAGCAAAAATCCCTTCTCTTTCCCTGCATCTCTTTTTCCCCCTGGGACCTAAAAGTCCCACCTGTCCCTTCCACCCAGCAATTGGCTCCTGGCCTCCTTTATTGATCAAATGAAGAACCAGTTAGGGAACCACACCTTACTATCAGCACCTCCCTTACAGCAACAGGATAGGTCCTCATGGTGTGATTTTTATGAGACGTGAGGCATGTCATGGGCCTGTATACCACTGATACTTACTAAGACCCTAATTACCTACTGCTTGGTGTCAATGTCAACTTCCCACAACCTAGAATCACCTGAGAATGATGTCTGTTGAGGAATTATCTAGATCAGGTTAGCTTATGTGCATGTCTACAGGGACTGTTAATTGTAGTGGGAAGACCCATTCTAGATGTAGGTGCCACCACTTCATGGGCTCGACCTTAAACTACATAAGAGTAGAGAAAACAAGCAGAGTACTAAACAGCAACCTGCAAGTAACAGTTCACATGTTTACTCTTGGCTATGGATGTGGTACCTTTAGTTCGTGCCTTGGCTTCTATTCAGCAATGGACTCTAGGATGAAATAGTTAGCCAAACAAATCCTTCCACCTCTACGCTGCTTACAGCAACAGAAATTAAGCTATAATACCCATCATCACCAGACTGGGTCTGAAGAAGTACTGGTCCTTTCAGAGTCCAGGAGACTTTTTTTTCTGTGCTAAAAATACTGTGATCAAAAGTAACTTAAGAAGAAGAGGATTGATTTGGCTTAAGACAGCTCACAATATATCACTGATGGAAGTCCAGGCAGGAACTTAAGCAGGAACGCAAAGCAGAACCCATGGAGAAACATTGCTTGCTGTCACAATCATTAACCTCTGTATAGCCTAGGACCACATGACTAGGAATGATGCCACCCGGAGTGGGCCAGGCCTCCTGCATCAGTTGATAAGCAAGACAACTTTCCCATAGACATGTCCACAGGCTAACCTGATAAAGACAATTACTCCATTGAGAATTTTCCCCTAGATGATTTTATATTGAGTCAAGTTGACAATTAATGCCGACTAGGGCATGGAGCATGAGGCAAAGGGCACGAGCAATTGCAAAGTCCTGGTCAAGATGTGGTTTGGTTGATCATTGTCTCAGCTCTGGTTCTGATAGGTGACCTGGTCAAAGAAGTCTTTACCCCTGCCAACACTTGAAGTGATATGCCTGGCTCTCATAAGATAAATTTTGCTCCAGGGTATAACCTTATTATTATGGATAATTGCTCTCAGTTGGCAGGTAGACTATTCCCTGCGCTGTCCTCTTAAATTCAAGGTAAGTCAAGGGCCCAAGTGAATGATGAAGGCTTTTTAGCCAAAATAATTTCTAAGTGCTTTTTACAGGGGACAACATGGCAACAAATATGTCCCCTACTGTGGTCTTGTCCTGATGTACTCCCTCACCTAGTCTGTAAGAAAGGGTAATGGCTGTTTGTGATGTCCTCACACATCAACCTTGGCATTTTGGGCCCTAGGAGCTCGACAGCCCATTCCCCCCTCCCACTTGCCATCATCCTGTCCGAGGCCACAGGTTCAGGACCTTCAGGCTAGCATCAGATGTACTCCTAACCCCACTGTTCCATGCCCATCCTCCTCCTGCTCTCATCCTTTCCTCAATCTTCAGGCTCTCAGAGGCTACCTTCTCTTCCATCTGGCTCAGTTCCTCACAGCCCAGGTTTAATTCTCAAGCTGGCAATCCCAGGAGAGATGCGTGTAAGACACATGTGATGACAAAGTATATTTAACTGATTTTAAAATTTTGAACAAGTTGCCAGCATATTAAATCTAAGAACTTTAGTCCCTCCTCTAGTTCTCAGTGCTATAAGCTAGATCTCACTTCAGAGGCTGCAGACAAAGGAGTGGTCAAACCAACCTTGTCAAAAGGACATGAGACTTTGACATTAACTCTGTTTTGCATTAGTATGCGATTCCCTGGTTCTCTTGAAAGGGCAGCTGAAGAGTAGCATGGCTCCATTCCCCATCAGCGGCAGAAGGACTATACCCTTGAACCATTGCAGTAAACCATGTCCTAATGATCTCCTTCTTTCGTGAGGGTTGCTTGCCATCTCTTAAGATACTCAAACATTTAATTCCATCATGGCTAAGGCACTTTCATCATGGTCTTCACTCCCTTACTATGTGGAGTTTGAAAGGCAAGTAGAGAGGGAAAGGGAAAAGAAAAGATAGAATAGAAGCCATGCCCTTTTGATGCCATAGCCACTGGGTCACGAAGTCACTTATGTGTGCTCCATTCTTTGGGGTGATCATCAACCCTCACCCATTTAGATCTTGGAGTAGGAAACGTAGCCTCCTCCTCTTGGTTGGAGGAGCATTAGAGATGCTGTAAGCACACACATAGGATAAGAAGACTACCATGTGACCATCTCTGAAAAGCTCTGAAAACCTACCCCACCATCCCTCACCACTCTGGCCCAAATAGCTAAGAGTGAATTCACACAATAACATCTTGGTTGTCCTAGTGCTACCATTAGCCATGGAGGGACCCTTGCCAGCTCATTTTGTTTCCCTTTCATCTTAGGGTTGTTAGAAGGATTTAATTCTGCTAAGTTGTAAACAAAAGGCACTTAGCATGTAAACTAGTGCAGACTAGGTCCTCAGAATAGGGTAGCTTGTGTGACCAACTACTTCTGCCAGCTCCCCTGTTATATAATACAGTTGGGGTCTAGACTCAGCCTACCTGGCTTTGGATTCTTCTCTGTCACCAGCTGTGTGGTCTGGGAACTCATTTTACATCCCTATACTTTATTTCTTTCCAGAATTCTGTCTTAAAACAACTTACCATATTAACTGTCATACAACAAACTTGAAGGAAAAAACCCCACAAACTCCCAACTTTAACTACTTAAGTGGAGGAACTCACTGCCTAGGGGGTTTCTCCCATCACATCTGATGCCAGGATCTTCCAAATAAAGAAAGAAGTGGTTGCTTTTACAGATGGGGAAACTGAGGCTTGGCTAAACCACATAGAGAATGATTGTGGGTTTGCATAAGACCCCAGGACTCTGGGGTCACAGGTTACTGTTACTCCATCTACCAACCATTGTCTCCACAGGTGCTTGCAGTGACCATGAGACTCTTGTGGACATTCTTCTTCCTTGGCTGCCTGCTTAGCAGAAGCCATGCTTTATTGGAAGGTTCCATTCATGAACCAGGTGAGCTACCCCATCCTTCTTGGCAGTTTCATCCAAGGAAACCCCAGAAGAGACAAACTGACACCTCTTAGTGTATCTGACCAGCCAGAATAATGTAGATTTGCCAGTATCTGGGTGCTTTTGGAGACACTGTGCCCTCCCCCAGAGACACCTTGTCCCTTCCGGGGCACATCTTGGCACCTAGATCTAGTAAACTTCTTTCTTCCCATTATTGATCATCTCAACATAAACTTTGTTTTACACCCACTTCCCAGGTAGGTCTTTCTAGCCTTCAATTCTAATGATCTCAGACTCATGAAGCTTTGCCCTAAAGAGCAAAACCCTGAGCTCTGGCAGCTCAGCCGCCTGCCACATTGTGACAGTTAAAGACGAGAACAACGGTGAGCAAAGCAGAGAGAGGAGATTTAATTGACAAATTAAGATCCGGGAAGCATGAGCAACCAAAGTAGTCGCTCCCTCTTTGAGGCTTTATTCTGTTTGTCAGAGCACCACTGCCCATTGTCTTCTCTCTATACAGCTCTGCTCCATCGGTGATGGCCCAGTGTGTTTTGCATGTATCTGATCTTTCCTTGCCTCCTGGGTTCATGTGCAAGCCTGAACCTTGGTTTTTCTTTTGCAAGGAACCTGGCTCCAGGGTTAGGCCACTGCTAGCATGGAACACCTATTTTTCCATCCCTAATGGGAGCTTGTGCCCCAGGACTCAGTCATATGTCTTTGTCTCAGCAGACATCAAAAGCGGAGGTGGTGATACAGGATCGGACACAGGATTGCTGAATGATAACCAAGGTGAATACATTAATCTGGGAGATGACAGTGGGAAAATCCCAGCTTCTATGACCGTTACTTCACCTGTAAAGATCCCTGAGATCAATCCAGACATTGTGGGTAAAATTGCTCAACCTGAGATGAATAATACAGGAGTCTTGGACTCAAGTGGCATTATCAGCAAAGTATCCTTCGGGCAGCTGGGTCAAAAGAGTATAAACAATCCTGGCCACCATGGCTATAGGTGTTCCATAGAGTCTAGCCCTTTGCTGGTGGGTGTCTTGAGCTTTCCATTCAGGATGTGCTTCCAGGTCTGAGGTGGTGGTTCTGGTTAGTCTGAGGCTGTGTCACCTGGTGGCCTAGGTCAATCTGAAGCAAGGTCAACAAATACAAATAGACAGCCTTGGACTGGGTCATCTGGTGATGTGGATCAATACAAACAGTTTTAACAAATGGTTGGACTGACAATAGGTCATTCTGATTGCTGTGGTCAAGATGGTGCTGGATCAATCTTCTGGAAGATTTGATCAGGACCAATTAATGTCCACTGTGGCTTTAGGTCATCTAATGGTTTTGAAGGAAAGTCAATGGATGTTCAGTTTGAAGCTGGGTTATCTTGGGACTTATTCAGTCTGGAACAAGATTAGTAAATGGTCTACCTGGGTTTTAGTTCATCCAATGGCCATGACCAATCTAGACTAATGACCACTCCACAGTCATGATTAGTTTAGGTGTAGAGCATCTTTTGTCTCTGATTCCTCTGACTGTAGGTTACATAATGGTTATATCAAGTCTGAGGCAAGGTCATTCTTATGTTAGAAACTAAAACAGGTTCATTAAAAGGTGCTGCCAGGAATCTACCTTTGGATGAGTTTTATAAGAAGAGTTACAGGCGTATCACCCTAGGGAGCCATGAAAAGGCCCTGATGTGGGAGTGCATGTTGGGGAGAGTTAATCATTTTGGCCATAAGCAGCCATAATGGAGCCTTGAAGAGAAAGAGGGCCATTCCTTCTCATCTGGAGACAAAAGTGTTTTCTGCCTTACAGGTTTCCAGGGTTGGAGTTGGCAAGCTCCATGTCACATAACCTAGGCTTGCTTGTCTAGGTGTCAGAGTCTGTAAAGCCCTGATAAAAATGAAGTTATAATTCATGATTGTCCTTGGTCTAGATATCAGAGGTGTGGACAGGCTCCCAGCTGTGGGAGGAAGAGACTGAATGTGTAGGAGTTGTGAGGTCCAGTGTGCTCCCTTTTTAGCTCTGTCTGGAGACAGCTGTAATCTACTATCTTGGATCAAGGCTTGGTGTCTCTGACCACCTTGGTCTCTCTGAGGAAGTAATACTTGAATGTCCTGTCTACATGGGAACTCCAGTGGGTGATGGGGTTGGTTCTATTAGTTCCTCATAGTTAATATGAAGGCACTCTCAAAAGAGAACTAAAAAACCTCCTTAACCAATAGTTGCCAACACCTGTCCTCAACCAAGACATGCTGGCCCAGGAAGGGCTGTTGGGTGCTGTTATTCTCAACAACCAGAATCTAGTCACAGAAAGGGAAAAACTACAAACGCTGCTCCTGGGTGGCAAAGTATCATTAAGTATCAAAAATGACTTCCTGGAGGCAGCAGGGACCAAGGCTGTGGAAGGCCTGGTCTGCAAAGGCCCCCTGGGTGGCCTTTGTGGTCATGGGAGTCTCTCTGGCATGAATGATGTTCTGAAGACCATGAATTCTGGGAAACTCGACAACTGGTGAGTCTGAGGGGTTTTGGTGGTGGTGGTGATTTTTGTTTTGTTTTTGTTTTTGTTTTTGTTTCCATTGAGACTCCTTAAAGCATTGATCAGAGAAGATTCCAGGTACCTGAAAGGCATTGTTCTGACTTGTTCTTTAGGAAGTTTAGAAAGAGGTCACCACGTCCTCTTCTACCTCCTCTTCCAAAGTCAGTCTCTAACACAGTCTATCCTCTGGCTTTATGAAGGTTTGTCTGAGCCCTGCTATGTTGTAAGTCACACCAGGAAAGCATATCACAGATGCTCTAACCGCTTATCCCTTAGTTATTATCCGTCCCTCAGTGAGTAAAAGAACCTCTTCGTGACAAGCTAATCCCACAGTTGTCAGCTGAGGTTTTCAATATGACATCTGTGTTTTCTCTTACTATCATAATCAGATACAAACATCAGTCACTGGCTGGTGCTTTCCCGATCTGGGATTTATAGTAATGGGATTCAGAATAAACAGCAAGGATAGAGGGAACAGGCATGGGATGGAGGGAAGAGAAGCCACTGCAGCCTGTGTAGGGGGCCAAGGAGACCTGGAAAGTGGCTTTTGCACTTCACCTCACTCTTCTTGTGCAGGTTCAATGTCACCCGCTTCGACATTGTTCATCTGTCATGGAAGGTCTTTGCCTCAGCTGATCTTGAAATTAAATTTCAGACCAAGTTGACTATCAACTTCTCAGGGTGAGGAAAATGGGGGATGTTATGGTTTGGATCTGAACTGTCCTCTGTAGGATCATGTATTGAACTCTGCCGTTATTTTGGGATGCTGTGGAGCCTTTGGGTGATAGAGCCTGCCTGGCTGATGTATGTCACTAGAAGCAGGCCTTAGAAGGTCCTTGAGCTCTGGCTGCCTCAGCTTCTCGATCTGCCATGACATGAGCAAGTGCATTCTGCTATGTGATTCCATTGATCTGCCTTCCCCAGCAGATGAACCGAGGTGTCTCTCAAACACTGAGACCAAAACACCCACTTTCTGCCTTAAGCTGTTTCTGTTGGGCATTTGGCCACAGTGGTGCAAAGTAGCTGACTGCAGTGCGAGAAGGGAGTAGAGGGAATTCCTAGGGAGAGTGAGTCGTTTTATTGGTAGTGGGTGGTTTTCTTACGATGGCAGTGATGGCGGGACAGGAGTGGAAGCCAACCTTTTTGCTTTCCTGCCATAGTCTGAGGCTGGGTTGAAACAAATGTGGGGAGGAAATCAAAACGCAAAAGAAAACCTCGTCCAGTCTTACAACTGAGAGACACTGGCCTTTAAGCTCTCAGTTGGCTTCTTTGCAAATCTTTCCCACAACTATTCTGTAAGACAATAAGTGTTCCATGCCGCATATGCACCATGGTACTTGTGAGCTATCCTGTGGACAAACACCAGAATTGTTCACCAGGTCATTCATTTAAATAACTATGTGATTGGTACAAACGATAAATCTGTTAATTCTTTAATTATTAGACGGTCTCATAAGCACAACTTATAGCTTATTACTTATTACTTACTTACTGTGCCGGGTGATAACCCAGGACTTCACATGTACCAGGCAAGCATTAATTACAGAGCTAAACTCTACCCTATAATTTATAGTCTTTGATAAACATTGCCAAATTATCTTACAGAAACCTGGCGATGGTGATAAAATGTTTCTAACATTCTTGAGGACTTCATACAGTCCAGGTTCTGGGCAGTAGTTTCTTTGAGTGCTCTTCTCAATCCACACTGTAGGCTTCTAAGGGAGGGGTGGCTATTACATCCATTTTATCAAACAGTTGACAGAACCTCAGAGAAGTTCAGTCAGGCTACACATGGAGATGGGGAGAGAGCTCAGTTGGAAAAGTGCCCATGGCACAAGCTTGAAGACATGAACTCAGATCTGGTTCATGATCTGTGCCTGTCATCCCAGTGCTGGTGAGGACAGAGAGAGGCGGATCCCTGAAGCTCATTGGCCAGCCTAGCCAAATAGATGAGCTTCAGGTACACACCATTATAATACACACACACACACACACAAAAACATACACCCAATTACACACCTCACAGTTCAACCACACACGCACACGCCATCACACACATACCATCTCTCATACACGTACACATCACCGTCATCATATAAACACTCACACTCACAATTACACATGGTCACATATACAGCACATGTATACACCATCACATACATACCGTCTTTTTCTCTCCCCCACATACACACCATAACATATATTCACCATCACACACACACACACACACACACACATTCGACATGGCTGGTTGTACGTATGCACATAAGTGCAGGAGGAGATATAATACCGGAGATGTGCGTGAGCTTGGCAGAGCTCTAGGCAGACAGGGAAAGAGGCAGCCTTTCACTAGGCACATTTTAAAAATGAATCTTGAGCTATGAATAAGCATTTATTCCAATAGACGATTGCATTGACTTTATATATACATACAATAAAAACAAAAGAATATATAGGCCACCAGGAATCCTTTTTTTAAAAAGTATGTGTAACAGTTACCTCTCACCCATAAATGCCCACACCTGTTTGCAGGTTGCAGTGAAACCTTTTAGAGCATTCCTAGACACGCATTCAGCTTCTAACAGCCCTCTCCCGCGCAACCAGGGTGCTCTCATTCCTCAGTGGCTGCACAGTGGATGTGGACCTCGAGATCCCCTTGCATTTGGAACAGACTGAGCCTGGTCAAATCTCATTTTCCGTGAAGAGCTGCCGGGTAGTATTCATTGGGATCCAAGTGAATTCAGGGTAGGTACAAACCCAGGAGATCTGGGCACCACCCAGGGCATGGCATGGGATGGTGCCATGCATGAAGTAGTTATCAGGCTCTATGGAATCTGACCAAGATGCCATCAAACTATGCCACTAGTGTTTTAATGCCCTGCTTCCAGTCAAGCTTCTGTCTCAAGGAGCTTGGAATTCCAAGCGGAAGGGAACACGTGTGGGTCAGAAGTACAGACCTCCCTGGCAGCACCCACCTGTGGAGAAATTTGGGTGCTCCTGTTTCCAAGCTCTCGTGGGGAGATCCTGGGTAGGAACTCTGCCACATTGCTTTTCCTGCTGGGCTGCCATCTGCCGAGGCGACTGTGTGAGCTCTTAAAGGCAGAAGCTGCCTCAGAGGCATCATCATTTATTTATCCAGCACACATTGAGCCAATAGACACTGTTGTTCCTGAAGACACACTGGAAACAAGACCATGCCTGATATGTGAGTGAGAATGAAGGAGAATGAGTGGAAAGCTGATTGGATGAGAAGTGGAATGGGTGGGTGGATGGATGGATGGATGGATGGAATGTGAGTGCTCACACTCATGGCACACTCATGGGTGGATGGATGGACGGATGGATGGCATGTGAGTGCTCACATTCATGGGTGGATGGATGGATGGATAGATAGATGGATGGATGGATGGATGGAAGGAAGGTATGTGAGTGCACACATTCATGGATAGATGGATGGATGGGCATGGATAGATTCAGGGATGGATTAAAAAAGAATAGATAAAAGGCATATTAAAAAGACATTAGTGTTCTACCTGAGAGGTCTAAGTTAGGTTCACTGAAGATGCATACTTGCTTAATTTAAAACAGTGGTTCTCAAACCTCCCCCGACTCCCTGGTGCAGTGACCACACTGTGGTGACCCTTCACACATAGAATTATTTGCATTGCTACTTTATAACTGTAATTTTGCTACTCTTACGAATTGTAATGTAAATATCTAATATGGAGGATATCTGATATATGACCCCTGTGAAAGGGCCATTTAATACCCAAAGGAGTCACAGCCTACAGGTTGAAAAGCACTGATTTAACAACGGAGACCTAACCACTACTAAGATTATATAGCAGAGAAGACCTTAGTGGTAGTGATCATTTCCAATGTTTCCCTTTCCTTTCCTCAGTACATTCTCCACAATGATGGAATCAATGTTGAAATGGTCCTTGAACATCTCCTTGCCCAACATAGTAAGTCTGACAACATGGCCCTGGCAGACCCTGAGCACAAGCTGTGGAGAAGGCGCTGTGTCTAGTGGCATGGGGGGGGGGGGGAGGGCAGCCTACATGAGCAGAGGCAGCCAAGTGGGATAGCTTTATTACTGAGTTATGCAGCCTCTAGAGGCTAGAGTCACTCTCCTGTCCTTTGTCAAAGTTCCTGCATCTGAAGAAGGGACAGAGAAAAAGACAGTGGTAGAGGGGTAATTGTGCAGCAGGCAGCTTAGGTCTGTGTAAGAGGGAGATTGTGATATATTTACAATAGACTTTCTCCATCTCATGTCAGAGACTTGTCGGGCAAAGCATCTTAGATTGCAAAGGATTCAGCATGTCTATGCTGGTGAGATATGTTTAAGTACCCTCTTAGCAAGGCCTCCGATCCTTTCTATTGCAGTTGTGCCCAGTGGTCCGATTCTGGTTCTACATCGTCAACCAACAGTTGACCATTCTCAAAAGTAAGTAGACCTGTTGCCTGAACACTGGTTTCTTGTGTCTACTGGTACAGTAGCAACTGTACTCCTACACAGCTGCTAGAGAGAGCTTTCTGAGTTACAGCTCAGATCTCCCATTTCCTGGGAGATCAAGTGGAGACCTCAGGACATGCCATCAAGGTCTTTCCAGAAGCTAAGTTCCCAGTGTTCTCATCCTCCTCTAGTGGAGTGACCTAAGCCACCTCCATATACCCCACAATGTATGGGGACACAATGGCTGAGTTCTACAGGACTTCCCACTCCAGCTTTCTATGCCTGAAATACTCCATCTCCCAGTGTAATCACCATCTTTGGTCCATCTTAAAGCCTTTGGGGCTCTTTCTCAGCAGACCCCCCCTCCTCAGAACTTCTATGGCCCTGGGCACACCCATTTGCCATTCACTGTACTGTGTAGAAATGTCTACTTCTGGATTGTCTGTCCCAGGGTCCCAGAGCTCCTTAACAGAGACTTGGTTGAATTTGTCCCCAGCCCCCATCTATTTATCTGACAGTCCAGATTGGGTACAGTGTAGACCTCCCCCCAAATAAATTCTGCTGGTGTGTGGAGTGGAAAGGGAAAGAAGGGATACGGTGAGCATGAGTGGGTGGGAAAGCAGAAATGTGGAATGAGAGAAATTAGTAGGGAGATAGCAGAAGAGTGATGGACACTTAGGAGGAGGGGAGTGTGGGGTTGAGTGGGACGGTAGAAGACAGAAGGAGTGATGGAAGGATATAAAAGACAGACAAATGAAGATAGACAGAAAACACAAATAAAAGAATTTGAGGAAAGATGGAAGGAAGGATTGACAGACAAACAGCAATGGTGTTGCAGAGTGCATGTGTGGTATATCATCGGTGGATATGTGAGGAATGGAAAGAGGGGTCTGTCAGCAGATGTGTGTGAAGATGAAGGGAGGCGAGATGGACTGTGATCAAGTGAATGGGAAAAAAGCCACTGAGATGGCAAAATAAAGGGAAAGAAAGAGGGAAGGCAAAAGGGCTGACGAATGGAAAGAGGAATGGAAGGTAATGGAAGCTGCTGGGCCTGGATAGGATAGGCCTGCTTGTCGGAGAGGTGGATTGCCACTGCCAGGGCGCGAGCACCCACCACCCTGCCCTGGATGACAGTGGGGTTCTGTGCCCTCAGTACACACTCAGCAGATGGGAAATGATCTCTCTTTTAGATGTGCCTGCTTGTGACAGGAATGGACAAGTGAGTTTTACAAGCCCCTGTTTCCATCAGTTGAATGCTTTGTGTCTTCTCTGACCTTCCCATTGCTACCTCTCCCCTTTTCTCCATCAGATATCGCCTCACTTGGGGTGCCGGGGAATAGCAACCTGCTCGATACCTCACAACCCATGCTGTATGAACGCACCTACAACATAGACTTTAAGGTATGAAGAGCCAATTCCTCCTCTTCCTCAGAGACGCCTCCTTGGCTGGGAATGTGCCCAATCTGTGCTATCAAGAGAGCCAACCTGAGGTTTGATTTTGAATGATGGTGCAACCCCGAGCACCACACCCTCACTTCCGAACCCCAGTTTTCTTGTCTGTCAGATGGGGGTGACTTTCATAGCCGCACACACTTTTCACCACCTGTCTCTTCCAGCATACATGTTTTTCTGTATCATAGCATACCCAGGTTGGTATCTGCTGTTCAAAGAGATAGCTTGGTTTAACTGGAAAGTTTTACAATGTCTTACTGGCCCATTACGTATTCTGTACTTGAAGTGGTGGTGTTTAATACCCTGAATATGAACTAAGGGTTAGGTGAGAAAATGCCTGACATACATGGGTCAGAGAAGGAACTCAAAAAACTATTGGCTTGTTCTGATTTGTCCTTGTATTTAAAAGATTTAAACAACCATGTTTATTGTTTGGCATGTTCATACATGGAGCCTTCATGGTGCTGGGGCAGTGGTCCTGGTGGCCTTGGCTATATTGCTCCCCACCCTAAATCTTTCCAGGCTGTGGTACAGCCAGGAACTTTGGGGAAGTTCCTAGATTCTATCATAAAGCAGGATCTTAGGGTCAGCAGTCCACTGATTCTCAGCCTTGAGCTGTGCAAAGACAGAGTCTCTCCTGCCTCTCAGCCGAGGACAGAGTCTCAAGTCCCGAGTTTAGCAACAGAATTGTGAAAGTTCAGTGTTTGACCTGAACAAAGCCATTCCCACCTCCGAGTCTCCTTTTCTTGTCTGTTATCCTCATTTGCAAAGTTAGTGTCAAGTTTGCAGGTGACACAGAGCCTGGCACACAGTAGTTATACACTTACTGTGAGTTTTCTGGTTTTGTTTTTCCAGAACAAAAGCTTCCCGGCTACTTTCATCAACTGGTTGATTAAAAGTAAGTTTTCTTTCTCATATCCATCCCAGAATCCCACAATCCTACCTATCTCTTCGGTTTTGAACGTACTTTGGGAAGGGTAATGAGAGTGAATATGAAACCCCTAGCCACAGAACCTATGCCTGGATAAACCCTGATGCTGGGCTCCTGAAAAGTCAACTCTGCAGTATTTCAGTGGGTTTCCTGGATAGTCCATTGTATGGGGGTTATGTGTAAGCAGGTGTCTAGGACAATTCACTGATCTATGCTAAAGAGAAATTCTTGGAGTTGTCTGGTTCTAGGTGGCTGATGCCTTAGGGGGGTTCCTGAGCTATTTTATACTTCAGTTATTAAGGTTTCTATGACTGGAGGATATCTTCCTCATTGACCAATGTAGGTTACTGAGATAGCTCACTCCATAGCAATTATGATTACAGTAACACTGATGCTTTCCTATCCACAGTGATTTTTGTTAAAGTGAGATTCCAGAAGAAGTTTCTTCCATAGTGGGAAGTGCTAGGCTGGAGTTCCTGGGACAGCCTACTTCACAGAACAGCCATACCTATGCTGGGAGTTAGGGATGGAATTAAATCCCAGTTCAGCCAGTGTCTTAGTTACTTTCCTTAATGCTATGAGCAAATACCTGACGATAAGCAATGGCATGAAGGAAGGGTTTCTTTTGGTTTGAGGGTACAATTCGTTGTAGCAGGGAAGGCATGACAAGCAAGAACATGGGGCCACGTGCCATGATCTGTGATCATGGTAGCATAGGCGAATGCTAGTGTTTCTCTTACTTTCTCCTGAGTAAACTCTGGATCCTAGCCTGTGGAGTGATGTAGGACACATTCAGGATGGGTCTTCACATCTCTATCAATTCAGCTTGTAAACTACCACCTTAATGGACCCAGAGGTAGACCCAGTCTAGACTGGCATGTTGATGATCAGGGTTAATCACAGCCACCACCTTTCTGTGGCTCTTCTGAGACCGGTTTTCCCTCTTCCTGGTCTTTCTTTTCCCATCTGTTAGGAAGGCTTTTAACTAAGAGTATTGGGTGGAGAGGGGAGCAAGATCAGATGCCAGAAGAGGTTCCCCCAAATTCCAAGCCATGGCAAGTCTTTCTCATGGTGGACAGCATCTTCTAAGATCTGCTGTCCCTTATTTCCGTCTTCTAATCTCTTTGCTGTGGTATGTAGAGCTCAGTGACTCTCCATCCCCATTTCCTGTGGGATATTGATAGGACCAGGCAGGCTCTGGCCTTGATCTTATCTCCAGTAATTGCCCATAGCCACCCCTTATCAGCCCCTTCTCCAGAACTTGGGCTTCCACTTACAGAAACTAACCAGAGGAAAGCATCCACAGATCTGTGTGTTAGCATGAAGCTGCTTCCGGTAGGCCCACTTGTAAGAACTAACCAAAGGCATGTGCTTGGGAAGGGACAAGACAGTGAATGGCCTTCCATTTCAGACAGTAGGCAGGACTTACAGTCCTGACAACTCTTGGAATCATCTGAAGCTGATCCTGCATCCATCAAAACAAATGGCGTTCCAGTAAGGTGTGTCAACTAAGAGGTGGGCCCCATGTTTTAAACAGATGCTGGAGGAGATGCTACAGGAAGCTCTTAACCCTGAACCTCAATTAGCTGTGCCCCTGTACCTGACACTCCTCTCTTGTGTGAGAAACATGCTTGCAAGCTGTTTTTTTTTTCTGTTCAAAGGTTCACTGTGGGGGTCTCTCTAGGGGTAGGTAGAAGGCCCAGATAACGAATGTCTTAATTACTCTTCTCGTTGCTGTAATAAAACACCCTGATAAACATAACTCAAAGGAGAAAGGGCTTATTTTGGATCAAACTTCCCAGTGATAATCCGTCATGATGGGAAGTCACAGCAGCAGCAGCAGCAGCAGCAGCAGCAGCAGCAGCAGCAGCAGGTCACATTACATCCGCTGTCAAGAGACAGGGTGATAAACGCATGCTGGTGCTCAGCTAGCCTCTTTATGCAGCCTAGGGAATGGTGCCACTAATAGTGGGGGGTCCTCTAACCTCAATCAAGACAACCCCCCATAGGTATGACTAGAGGCTGGTTTCCTGGATGGTCGTAAATCCCGTTGAGTTGACAGTTAATATTATTGCAACATTTTTTGAATTCTAGGAAGTCAAAGTCCTGGCTTCAGAGGCTAAAAAGTCCCAAGCTCTTGAGTAGGCGTGTCAGGCCTATGATTCTGTTACTGTTGAAACCTGAGAGTAAGGAAGGCACCTGCCTCATTGGGTGGCCATGACAAAGATGGGGGACAAATTTAAGTTCAGAACTTGGACAGTGGAGCAAACTACCTCTATAGCCAGATGGTCTGACCTACAAGGAAAGGGAAGGTCTGGAGCAAAAATCAGAAAGGGCAGTCACAGAGGTAGAAAGGGGAGACCCTGGAGGCTCAGACAGGGAACCTAGGGGCCGTGAAAAGACACATCTCACTCCTGTTCCTCACAGACAGGCCTGAGTGAGCAGAAACTGAACATCACATGCACTTCAGCTGCCTTTCTCCCTAACTTTAGGGAGGAGCAAATGTGGCCAAGGCAAGGCACCAGCCTGGGCTGGACTGGCCAAGGCTGGTCAGTTCCCAGATAGGCCACTAGGGGGAAGCCATGAGACTGCTAACACATGTTTTTTTGGATTATGACCAAATCTGTGGGCTGGAGTCAAATTTCTTAGGTTCCAATTCCAGTTCTTTTGGCAGAATAGAATATTTAACCCCACAGTGCCTCAGTCTCTTCACTGAGGACAATAATAGAAATAATTCATTCATTTTTACTCTCACCAACCAGGCCATTAAAAAAAATCAGTGTATATTGATTGTAAAAAGTGGAAGTTTTATAATGGTATCCCCACTCAGGTGCTTTGGCCACATTGACGTCCCCCCCACCCCCCACTGCCCCCACAATCCTCTCCTTCACCCAGCACTATCTCTTTTCTACTTTTACATATATGTGGATTTCATATGATTAAAACAGATTAAACAGTTATAACAGATTAACACATTATTAAGAATAATTTTCATGGGATAACAGGACATTTAGAAGTGTTTGAACATCAAAAGGAAAGATCACCAGAGTGTAGTGACAGCAGACAGGATGGAAGAGTATCTTTGTCCGCTGAGTCTCCAACAAAGGAGTACTGTTGACCATGTCGAAAGAGCTAAACAAATTAATTAATCCCTCCCCCCAAAATCTTTCAGCCACTAAGTCAACAAAATTGTTGTACAAGTTCTCCAAAGGAGACATACAGAGGAGCTCCTATAGGGTGGCCCTGGCGCCTTTTTATGGCGTGGCTGCCGAGGAGACACCTGCACCTGACTAAGAAGAGCGATGGTGTTAGTTGAATGGTGTGGGGTAGGGTGGTTCTGTGGGGCAGTAGAAAATCGAGAGGCATGTGCCATTTAGCAAACTGATAGAAGCCATCCTGAATGACCGGGATTGTCAGTAAGGCCAATCCATTTCTAGTTTGATGGACAGCCAGATGGTGAGACAGATGCACCTGCTCAGTTGGAAGGGAGGGAGAAGGATGAGGACAAGGGCCAGCAGTGATTGAGAGGCCCTCACAAGCGAGAGGCCCTAACACACACACAACCACCTCACTCTAGAATGCTGCTGCCAAGGGCCAAAAATGTTCTCAGTTAGAAATGACAGTTGGCTCAACCCCACAGCTTACTAAGCCTTGTGTACTCTGATTGAGAACTTTATGTGTTTCATTTAGTATTATAAAAGGACAATATTACAGATTTTGTTGTATACTGTGTCACATGTGGAGCAATGAGTCTTTAAGTAAAGTACTCTTTAAAAATGGGTCCTAGATATTTTTTCCCTTTAACTCAACTCTCTTGTTGTTTAAATGATTCTTATTTTGTTTAATATGGAGGAAAAAGAAGCCCAAATGGACAATATATATTTGGAGGAAGATGGTTAGCTATCAGAAAAATATATAAATGAAAATCACACCAAGGCGGCGGCGGCACACCCCAGTCAGATGGCTATGATCAAGAAAACGAATGACACTGGAGCACTGGAGGCGTGGTGCATGCCTTTAATCCCAGCACTTGGGAGGCAGAGACAGGCAGATTTCTGAGTTCGAGGCCAGCCTGGTCTACAGAGTGAGTTCCAGGACAGCCAGAGATACACAGAGAAACCCTGTCTCGAAAAACCAAAAAAAAAAAAAAAGAAAACGAATGACAATGAGCAATGGCAAAGATGATGTACCAAAGGGAAACTCTCCCCTTGCCTTTGTTGTTGTTGTTGTTGTTGTTCTTCTTCTTCTTCTTCTCCTTCTCCTTCTCCTTCTCCTTCTCCTTCTTCCTCTCTTCCTCTCTCTCTCTCTCTCTCTCTCTCCACACACACACATACACACACACGAGTGCACACACACACATGCACACACACATAAACACACATACACACACCACACACACACACACACACACACACACACTGGAGCAACCACTGTGGAAATCAGCATAAGGAGTCCTTAAAAACATGAAGACAGAGCAGTACATGGTAGTGTCCTCTTTAATCCCAGCACTGGGGAGGCAGAGGCAGGTGGATCTCTGAGTTTGAGGCCAGCCTGGTCTAGAGCACAGGTTCTAGGACAGCCAGGGATACACAGAGAAACCCTGTCTTGATTAAACCAAACCAAACCAAAATACTGAAGATAGAACTTCAGTATTCCACTCCTAGATATATATCCAAAAGAGACTAAGTCAGAAAGACCACAACCAGGCTGTAGAACCAGCCTGGGTGCCCGTAATAAACGAATGGATAGTATCCTTTAAGGTAAATAGATTCTGTTGTGTAAATGCCTCGAAGTTTGTTTATTCACTTTTCTTTACCAGGTGTCCATTCAGGAGTCACATGGTAGTTCCATTTAGTTCCATTTTTTTTTTTGACTCCTGAAGATTTTACTCTGGTTCCCACAGTTTACACTTTTACCAGCAGTGAATAAGGGTTGCTCTATCCTTGCCGCCATTGGTTGTAATTTTTCTTTATGGCACCTTTTCTGACAGGGATGGAATGTAATATCAGTGTGAAGAAGTATAACTTGTTTTCTAAGTATTTCTTAGCCCTTTACACTTCTTCTTTTGAAAACTGCTTGTTCCCAACATCTGCTCAGGTATTGACTGGGTGTTATTTCTTTGGTGTTTGAGTTCTTATGCATTCTAGATGTTAAACCCCTGTCAAAGAGTCTCTCTTGTTTTGTAGGCTGTCTCCTCACTCTGGAAATTGTTTCCCTTGTTTTGCTGAAGCCTTTTTACTTCATGGAATCTCATTTGTCAGTTTTCACTCCTAGGCTATAGCCTGAGCTGTTGCAATGGTTTTAGAGAGCCCCGCCTGCCTGTGCCTGTGTCTTCTGCTGGTAGTTTCAGAACTTCATTTCTTACATGTCGATCTTTGATCCACGTTGGACAGATTCTGGAGCAGGATGAGAGAGATGGATCTAGTTCCATTCTTCCGTATGTGGTCCTAGTTTACGCAGCATCGTTTGTTGAAGAGCTTTTATTTTATTTTTAAATAATGTATCATCAAAAATTAGCTGGTTGTAGCAGTATGGGTTTGTTTCTTTGATCAGCAAAGCACCTCAGGAGGTGGGAAAACACAGCCTAAGATGTGGGAGGCTGAAGCTGGGGTTCCTAAGCTCCCGGGCATCCAGTTGCCACTGGAAATGGCATGGAGTCAGGAATGAAGAGTCGGGGGTCCACAGACCCATGTTGAGGAGCCTGGGACTGGGGTTTCCCAAACTCCTGAACAGAGTTGGGGGTCCATGGGCATCATCTGTGATGATGCTTGGGCCAGGGGGAAGAGAACTCCAGCTTTGCTAATTTGTGAAAGTCTTTAGCTCAGTGGCAGCTGTCTGGGAGCACAGAGAGGCCTTTTGTAGGAGGCTTAGGCAGTGCGGCTCTGTAGGTGAAGGCCTTCTTCATGCTCCCCGTGGCGGTTGTGATGAAAGAGAAAGTCCTTAGTTTCAAACTGTTTATTGACTATTCGTTGTGGAAAATGGGTGCATTACACCTTCTCAGGGTGGACCAGAGATTAAACACCTTTTGCAGGAAGGAATGTCTGGGAACGGAAACTTTTTGGCTAAATCCTCAAGGCCTCTATATACCTCATTAGCATGGAGAACTCTGTTCTGGGCTACTTGACCACAGGTCACATTTCCTATGTGGCAAATGTGGTGCGTACTCCAGGCCAGGAATCTGGTAAAGAGCAGGGAGCCGCCTACTGTCTCAGATGGGTGTCTGGGTGCCTGGGTGCCTGGGTGCCTGGGTGCTTGGATGCCTGGGTGCCTGGGTGCTAGGGACTCTGAACCTGCTCAACCTTTACAAGTTTCATGGCAGGGTTCACTGTCCCACACAGAAGTTGGAGGTGTGAGGGTTGTGTTCTAGTGAAATGTCTCATGCTGCTTTGGCCTCAGTTTGTCTACCTGTACCTCATCGGTTTGGGTATATAAAGTAGGGAATCCTTTAGCATTCTCTGGTTTTCTGACTCTGCCCTGGGGAAAAAGCATCGTGGCAGCCCAGAGACCATACCTTGAGGTCCCTGCACTGAAGGGACACCCTAAGTCTCTGGAATCTCTACCCCACAGAGCTGCCAAAGCCTAGGCTCTTTTGAGGATAACAGAGCCATGCTTGGTAAGCAGACAACAGCATTTGTTTTCTCAACCTTCTTTTGTCAGCTCCCTCTTCATAAACAAGTTGGGACACCCTGCTGGCTCGAGGAAGACTTCTAAAGTCAGACAACTGTGCAAGGAAAGAGAAGGAACAAGCCTTGATGTAGCCCTCAAAGTCTCCAAAGACCAGCCATGAAGGCTCAAGTGGAGGGCAAGACCTGCAGCAGCCGAGGATTTGCCAGGGAAAGATCTTGGGAACCCGTCTACCATGACATACATCTCCTGCAGGTCACACTTGACAGGCCATTGTTTATGTGGATTTATCATGGTGTCCTGCTCAGCATTAATGAAGTGTCATGCTGTGAACAGAAAGTTAAATAAAGCAAGGCCCTTCCCCTCCATCCCTGCTGCTAAGAACGTAGCATCAATAGGCTCAAGCGTCTCTCTATTCAGAAACAATAAAGGTCACCTTGGACTCAAGCCTTCCAGTTTCCTCCTTCCTCCATCTTCAGTTTTCAGCTGAGCTCCTTCTGAGCCTTGGTTACCCATATCAACTACCTGGATGCTTGCTACAGCTTTGGGCAGAGATTCCAAGGTGGGGAGAGACTGGTGGTACGCAAGCAAAATGATCATTTTAGGTACACCCACGTCTTCACCTGTGTGGGCCCTGTAGTCAGTCCTGCAGACAGGCTCTCAATGGGCTTTCCATGGACAACACATAGAGAGAGGCAGTAGATGGGAACACCCACACCCTGGCTAGTTCACCCCTGGCCATGTTCTCTGCTCTTCATCCCTCCTCTGCCCTCTGCCGTGGCTTTCTCTGCAGGAATAATATTTTCATATTGAAACACAGGTGGTTTTCTCACCCTGGATAGGATGTTTACTCTAGAGTTCAGAGCATGACCTTTACAGGGCTGGTGGGAATGAGTTCTAGAAGGCTCAAAGGGATGCTAAGGAAGAGATGTCCTCTTACTCCTGAGGTTACTAAGTTCCTGGTGGTTGTTTCTGCCTTCCCTTTGTTAAGTCACCTAGAAGCCAGTGCAGAAAAAATCAGAGCCCAGTCGCAAAGTAAATACGGTCCTGAAGATTTCCTCTGAGTGCCTGGAATCCATGACATTTCAAGGATTCTCTTTGTTCCTTAAGTCATTTGAGGTTGTATCTTCTACTTTACAAGTAACCCAAGGACCCTGAGAAATGCAGTTGACAAACACACTTCAGTTAGTTCTGTGTGAGTTGTAGTGGGAAACGAGAGAGAAGTAGAAAGCAGAAGTGTGTGTTTGTGTATGGTGTGTGTGTGTGTTTGTGTGGTGTGTGTGGTGTGTGTGGTGTGTGTGGTGTGTGTTGTGTGTGTGGTGTGTATGTGTGTGGTGTATGTGTGTGTGTGGTGTGTGTATGTGTGTGTGGTATATATGTGTGTGTATGTGTGTGTGTGTGTGTGGTGTATGTATGGTGTATGTGGTGTGTGTGGGGTGTGTGTGGTGTGTATGTGTGTATGTATCAGAAAGTGAGGTGGTTACATAAGAGGTGCTCTAAAGGACAGAGAGGATTTGCAATTGTGACATGTGACATCCTCAGGCCTCGCTCTGGTGCCAGGAGGAACTGATGCAGAAAAGAGAGAGAGGTCATTTCCTGGAGACTGTCACTGTAGGGGAGATCTTCAAATTCGTTCCCTCCTCCGTGCCCTGCTTGAGGATGGACATGTGCTGTCTGTAGCTGAAACAGAGGTTTGGGATGGAGAATAAAAGTTCACAGGGAGACAGTGGGAGATGGATGCTCGCTGGGTTCTGGGTCTCATCACCAGCTCCCAATCACCCAGTCAGCTTGTCTGCTTATTCCTTAGCGTTCTTCTGCCATTTTTACTCAGTATGGTGTTTATTGGGACCCACCAGAAGCCAGCCCCAGACTGACAGCTGTGGTTATAGAGGACAGCATGAGGGTCCTCAGCCTGAAGAAGTCAGAGACTGGCAGAAGAGAAGACCGGCACATATTCCTTCAACCAACTCTGTCTTAAAAAACAAATATATTATTTCACATATATTGTAGATATGAGACAGCTAAGAGTTACTCAGGTAGCATGACTCCCTGTGGGGATCCCTGCAAATGTTATGGGCAGCAGAGGAACAGCCCACATGAGGCAAGAAGGAAATCTGGTTCAACGCGGCTTAGCTATCTGGTGTTGGTTCAAACTTCTAGAGTTTGACCACAAGCAGTTTATTTTTGACATATTTAATCACAGTACAAAAGATTTCTTATGAAAATTATCACAATAAAGCTTAAGGCACGACTACATTAAAATGCCTTTGCAAAGTGTAAGTGCCTCTTCCACAAGAATGGTTCTACTGACTGAGGACTAATGTTCAGGATAAAGATGCAGGAAGGAAGGATCTAGGATAAGTAAAATACTAGAAGGATCCAGGATAAGTAAAATGCTAAACTTATTTGCAAAGTGCATATGCCCTCTTTTCATAATATGGGTTCTATTGACTGACGAAGAGTGCTCAGGAGTCTGGGAAGAGTCTAGCCTAAACATAACAGTCTGGAGATTTTAGTGAGGTCTAGTCCTACAGATAGCAAAAATCACCAGGTTATAAACTACATCCATTTCCAGCTTCCTGAGCAGACACAGGTATAAACATCTCTTCTATTGAAGAGAAAAGCCCACGTGTTTAAAATATCTGGTTTCTCCAGTGCTATGAGCAAGAAGACCTGAGCCCTATACAACTCCCACCTGGAGTGAAATCCTGTCTCATGGTACATTACATACCTAGACATGTTCATCTCATAGACCTGGGACTTTGTCTCCTAATCTCCACTTCTCATTCCCACTCCCCACCTCTGCCTTGGTAGCATCATTTTCTTCACTGCCCTGGTGACTACCATGTTATCCTCTGTGTATCTGAGTGTTATCATTTTTAGATTTTCCTGTATGCACGATCACACAGCCTTTGTCTCTCTGTCTGGATGTATAACTCTACACAATGACCCTTCCCTATTACTCAGATCTTTCTCCGTGAACACGTGGTGCTAGAGAGGCTACAGAGCTTCCCTTCAGTGGTGAGCTGCCTGACTACTGGGCCTCGTAGACTGTCCAGAAGGGCCCCCATGCTGGGACAAGAACTTAGATTCTTAATCATTGACTCCAACACAGCACTCATTATCAAGCAGAGGCTAGTGGATAGTTACCAACAGGATCAGAGGTTCCAGTGCAAGACACTTTAGCATGAAAGAACAGAGGAAGGAACAGATGGAGGCATAAAGGCAGGCCCACTGCCCCAGGAAGGACCTGGAAGCTGATGCAGGGCAAAGGACAGGCTACAGGTCAATGGGGAGTCAGCTAGGAGTACGGAGGAGCTTAACCAATGGCTGGGGGCCACCAACTCAATCCTCCCTGTGGAAGCAGCTAAGCTGCCAGTCAAGGGTAATAAACAGTCTTTTAGCCTGTTTAGGTCCAGCCTTCAGTACCTGCCCTCTCAAGGCACTCCACCATTGTGTCTTGAAGAGGCTAGGGATCCTGGGTCCAGCCTTCAGTACCTGCCCTCTCAAGGCACCCCACCACTGTCTCTTGTCCTATCCCTTCTTCCTCTTCTTCCCTTTCATTGTCTCTTCTCTGTTTCTTTCTTCATTCTCCTTTCCCCCTCACACCCTCGCTTTAGTTCTCCCCTTCCCCCCTATGTTGCCATTACTCTCTGTCATCCCTCCACTTTTCCTTTTCTCTCATGCTTCTCTCCTCCCTCAAATACTTGTCACTCACTATACTTCAGGGGCCAGCTCTAGTGACAAAGATGTTAATAGCAAGGCTCTCAGACATGCATCAGCTCAGAGGAGCCAGACCCACCAAGAACTCTCTCCAGGTCCGCTTTCAGGTTTCTATGAAAGCTTTCAGCAAATGCTCAGGGAGCATTTCCACTGAACAAGAAGACACAAATCCCAGTCGAGAGTGGGAAAGACCCTTGCTTAGGTCCCAGGGGCTCTGTGTAACTCGGATCGACAGGGCTCAGAGCAATGTTTTGTTTTGAAGATTTATTTATTTTATGTGTTAGTATCTTTGCTTGCCTGAGTTTATGTGTATTGTGTGTGCAGGGCCCTGCTGAGGTTAGAGGAGGGCTTTGAATCCCCTGAGGCAAGAAGTTACAGGAAATTGTAAGCTGTATTGTGGGTCTTCTGGCTTTCTGGACAGAAGTAAAAGCTCCTCAGTGCAGAACCATCTCTCCAGGCCCAAGAGGCATTGTTTTACATATACAAATTGTGTATGTCAACACTGTTGAAAGCGAAATAAAAACCTCTTCAGCTGCTAAGGTTGTATGGTTTCACTAATTTGCTACTTTTAGTGGTGATAAAATGGCAGGTGTTTCAAGATTTTTTTTTTTTACTATTTTTTATATGCAAAAACTTTCCTGTTGTTGGATCAACTATGAGAACTGAAGTAAAGCGGATGAGCTCTCTCTGTCTCTGTCTCTGTCTCTGTCTGTCTCTCTCTCTCTTTCTCTTTCTTTCTCTCTCTCTCTCTCTCTCTCTCTCTCTCTCTCTCTCTCTCTCTCTCTCTCTCTCTGTCTCTCTCTCTCTCTCTGTCTCTCTCTCTCTCTCTGTGTCTGTCTCTCCTTGTCTCTCTCTCTGTCTCTATCTGTCTCCCTCCTTCCATCCTTAAAGAAAAACAGCATTGCAGCTAGGTTATAGCTCAGCAATACAGAACTTACAGAAGTGCAAATCGACATTGCATTGCTGGGTGGTGTTAAAGGCTGACTTTGGGTTGTCCTGCAGGAAGTCTGGGGACTAGTTGTTCTGTCATTATAAGTGCGGGAAGTCTGGGGAGCAGAATCCCCAACCTTCAGCCTGGCCTGATTCCTGTGTGACCCCAGCCTTACCACTTGGCCTCTCTGGTCCCAGTAGCTTTGTCCAAACTGAGATCTGAGTGGTGACTGGGAACAAGTACCAGCTCACTGCTTAAGTGCTGGGGTTAGTGAGAACAGGAAGCTGCCATAACTGGGATTAGCAGTTATATTGGATGTAGGAAGTCCTACCCTGGGACAGCTAATCCTTAATGCCTCACTGGAGATTTTCAATGAGAAATTCATCCCTCATCCCCTATGGCCCCAGTCTTTTGTCCTCAACAGCCAAGTGCTTTTCATTAAAGGAGACTTCCTGTACACATTCTAAGGTGACTCGGAATAGTCAAGTACAGATCTGGGAAGACCTCTGACAGCCTAACCTCTCCCCAACAAGAGCCCTCTATGTTTGCTAGGTAACACAATAGCAGACATTGTCAGGAGTGTCTGCAGCACAGCCTGCCCAGTGTGAGGGCACTCACATAGGTTTCCCACCTGTTTTATCTACCCAGGGGTAGCGAGGAGGTAAGCTGCAGTTTCCAGACTCACTTCACAGAAGAAGAGAAAACCCCATCCCAGGTCATGTAGCCAGCAGTAAAAAGAGTGAGGATTTGAACTCAGATCTTTCAAGTCCCATTGACAGGCTCTGAGGATTCCCCGCAAGTCCCCTCACCACCCTCATGATGCCTTAGACACTTGCCTGCCTTTTATACTAAGGAGATGCACGTACAAGGTGTTTCTCCTCATAGCAGCTGAAGCATCTGGGGATAAATCCCAGCAGCAAGCCTGATGTCCCCAGTCTAATGCCAGCATTCCCAGTCTGTGTTCCCAGGGTGTGAAAATCCCTACTTAACAAGATTTCATAGCAGTCCTTGGCTCTGTGATCCATAGCTGGAGGCAGGATTCTCACGGATTTGTGGAACATGGTGGCAGGCAGCCAGAAAGAGGGTCTGCATACAGAAGCCATCCATGGTAAGGCCACAGTAGACTCTGACTACCTTAGCTCACAGAATTACAAGGTCACAACGTCCTCTGCTTTGATCACCTCATGTTAAGGACAGGACCTAACAAAGATGGGGCAGAGACTGAAGGAATGGCCAACCAATAACCAGTCCAACTTGAGACCCATCCCATGGGCAAGCATCAATCCCTGACACTATTAATGATACTCTGTTTTGCTTGCAGACAGGAGCCCAGCATAACTGTCCTCTGAAAGGCTCCACCCAGCAGCTGCCTGAAACAGATCATATACCCACAGGCAAACATTGGATGGAGGTCAGGGACTCTTATGGAAGAGTTGTGGGAAGAATTAAAAACCCTGAAGAGGATAGGAACCCCACAGGAAGACCAACAGAGTCAACTAAGACACCCATGGGCCTCTCAGAGACTGGATCACTAATAAAAGAGCATACACAGGCTCTTCTGAGGCTCCTGACACATATGTGCTTAAACTCTGTGTGGGTCCCCAACAACTAGAGCAGAGGCTATCCCTAAAGTTGTAGCCTGACTGTGGTATCCATTTCCCAACAGGGCTGCATAGCTTGACATCAGCTGGGGAGGATGCCCCTAATCCTACAGAGACTTGATGGGTGGGGAGATACCCAGGGGGGAAATCCACCCTCTCTGAGAAGGGGATGGGTATAGGGGAGGGACTCCGTGAGGAGGAGACAAGAACAGGGCAGCATTTGGGATGAAAAAGCAAAACCCAAAAAAGGCCAGGCCCTTAAAGGCCCAGCTCTGTCCTGTTCCTTAGCCCAAGGCTCAGCTCCCAAATGTTTCTGTGTTGTTCTGGCTTTTCATGGGCCTAGGCCTTGGTGACTAGTTCAAACAATGGGGCTCTGAGGAAGACAGGATATACAAGCCTAGCGACACTCCTGTTCTGCTGGCTATACATAGCCTGATGTAGGTGGAAGGACCCAAGCACTGGTTTCTATCCTTGTGCGACCTTGACAGCTGCAGGCCTCTCAGAAACCCATTCCTTCCACTGAAAATGAGGTTCTCAAACGAACGTCCTGACAATCAGCAGGCTTATTAAACAAGTGTATCTAACCTGAAGGACCGACAGCAGGCAAATGTCTACATCTTCTCCCGAGGAAGGACAAGAACTGCTCACTGCTGCCCCCAGGAGGCCATTTGCTGAAACAGCTGCTCTCATGCTGGCCTGGGGCACAGGCCTTGCCCTCTCATTGCAACAAAGCCCCTTCCTGTCTGAACCTCTTGCTAGGTCACTGGGAAACAGAACAAGATGGAGCAGGACAGCTAATGGTAAATAAAAAAACGTCAGCAGTGGTCACTGCTGTTTATAGGGGCTTAGGCTTCTGCAGTCCACACCGTGAAGAGCTGTGCACACAAGCCACAGTTTTCAAGGTAGAGTTGGGGCTCTGAAATTCACAGTGGGGTGAGCTCAGCAAATGTGACATAGAGGTCACTCATGAGATTCATAGTCCTGCTGTTTCTGTCCCCATATGCTGAGGACATGACGCATCAACTTTGTTCAGAGGCCACAATCTATTTGATGTAAGAATTAACAATTTTTTATTTGTGTGTGTGTGTGTGTACTGTTCATGTGTGAGCAATAGTTTTTTTTTATTTGTGTGTGTGTGTGTATACTGTTCATGTGTGAGCAATAGTCTTTTATTTGTATGTGAGTGTGTATATTGTTCATGGGTGAGTAACAGTTTTTTATTTGTGTGTGTGTGCTAGTGCACATATTATAATGTACATGTTGAGGTCAGAAGATAACGATTAGGAGTTGTTCCCTCCTTCCACTTTATCTTGGACTCTGGAGAACAAACATGGGTTCTTATGCAGGTGGAACAAGTGCCTTCTAGGCTGACGCATCTTGCTGAAATACATTTTATCTAGAAGATGGAGTCTCCATAAAAGTATTGCTTTAGCTTCTTACTGATGGCAGTAACCTCTATGACCATGTAGGAGCTGTGTCTCCACGCACCCCTCTCTGTCTTCACCAAAAGGTTTTCAGTTACTTTATCTGGTAAAGTTCATCAGAGAATGAATCCAGTATTAGGACATGGAATCGTTTGAAGGCCTGGATCCAGCAATACGTCATGCTAGATGCAGTCTCTGAGTTTTCCCCTAGCTTCTGTGGTTTATTCTAAAGCCAGGGGAACTGGATTCCTCCCTTCAGACCATAGCCATCCTGGCTTGTGAACTCACGTATCATCTACTTCCAACCCGATGGAAGCATGTGGCCCTCAGAGACACTCTACAGTCATGACCAGTGTCAAGGTAGGACAGATGTGAGCCACTCACTCAGTCATGCTGGCTTCATGAAGAAAGAATAACTCTCTGCAGCACAGTGGCCATGGACCCACCTTTTCTCTCTTCTTACTTTAAGTGTTGCTGGAATGTTCTATTCTGAGAAATAATAACCTTGAAGGAGCATTGAACAAAAATCATCTAGGAAGCTGGTTTAAAATACAGATGCTCGAGTCAGTAACATGTGGAAGAATGTCATTATTGCCCCTCACTGAGGCTGGCTCTGCCCAGCAGAGGTGGTTACAGCTCTGGGATACCGGCCAGCTGCATAGGAAAGGTGGTCTGGGCGACCTGAGAGTCATAATTCTACTGTACCCACTGGACAACCAGAAACCGTTGGCTTTTCTATGAGTTCTCAAAAGATGACTGGGCTAGCCTAGGCAAACACTGTGAGTCATCCCAACAGAACATTGTTCTATTGATTCATTCTGGATCTTTTTTCCATACAATACTGAACAATACCCTTGTCAACAATACCCTTGTTGACAGCCTCAGGTTTGACAACATAGGACCTTGGTCTTGGCACAAGGTTCATCACCGTCACTCAAGCATCCTGGGTGACCTTTGGGTTGGAATACCTTGGCTAACCTTAGGTATTTTCTTTGGAGTCTCTTTAGAACATATCGGAAATGGGGCTTGCTTCTCATCCTGAGACCACAATATAAGGCCACGGTCACCCCAGAATCCCAGGAGACTGTGCAGAGAAACAAGGATTTCGTGTGCATCCTTCTCTAAACAGGTGAGTAGTGGCTCCACTAAAGTGAGTTCCCACCGAGAGTCCTCAGGAGGCATTAATTGTGGGTTTTTGTTTCTTCTTCCTACTATGACTCTCCATTTGTCAGAACCAAAGATGTTCCAACTTGGGAGCCTTGTTGTCTTGTGTGGCCTGCTCATTGGGACCTCAGAATCACTTCTTGGTAATCTTGGCAATGCTGTGAGCAATTTGAACGTTCTGGATACTGTCTCAGGTGAGTTATATGGGTCCCTTCAGCTAGCTGGTCCCAGGAGAAACTCTAATAAACATCATGCCTGCAGTTGCAGAGGCTGCCGGGAGGGGGCAGTGTTGTCTTTTATGGGTGGTTCACTGAGAAATGGGATGCTATTCAATTCCTGCTTTGCTCTTATCAGTTAGAAAGAAACACTGCTGGGACATTACTCTAATTGAGACTTGCCAATATATATTGGCTCAGGATAAATTCTTAAATGTGAGATTCCAAAATTTTAAAGGGTTTGAATTTTAAATTATGGTAGCTGTTGACAAGCATTCCCTACTGGCAATCCTGCCCTGACTGGGTTGTTGCAGGGACTGAATGACACAGCAGAGGGAAACTGACTTCTCAGAAACCAGGAGGTTGGAAGTCCCTAGTGGTGCAGGGTATTGACTGATGACTGTTTTTGACAGATGTCCCTCAGAACCTGAATCTGGATGTGGAGTCACTTCAGCAAGCCACAAGTTTGACATCAGTCAAGGACAACATTCTAGCACCATTGAACAATATTAACCTTGGAAATTTAAATCAGCTTACATCTTTGAATGGTTTATTGTGAGTTGACATTCTTTGCTTCCAGAAAAGGGACTACCTGACTACTCAATATCGACAACAGATGGATAAGCCTCTTGTTTCCCTCCATGAGTGCACTGTGCCTGGGAGTGTGGAGCCTCACAGTTCTGCACAGGATATAGGGGGACAAGAGGGTGATGAGGAGAGATGCAAATGCTGCAAAGAGGCAGGATAAGAGGGCACATGTGTGTTTTGGGCAGGTTGAAAGTCAATAAGCTCAAAGTCCTGGATATTCAAGCTGAGCTGTCCTCCGATGGCAAAGGCGTTGACCTGAAGCTGCCCCTGGTTGTGGACATCTCCGTGGTTCTGTGAGTATATGTCACTTGGATTTTGAGACTGTGGTGCAACATGGCCAATTTGAATAGGCATTTAATTCCCAGCTACTATGTGACTTCTGGCTCTAGCTTCCTAATCTATAAAAGAGAGACTTTCTGAAGCCTAAAATTCCAGCCTTTAAAGTATTCTAATGAAGATTGGGCATGTTAATTCTCTTTCAAACAAATGTTCTATGTAGTCTACCTTTGTGTGTGTGTTATATGTGTGCACTCATGTGTATACAGCTTCATGTATGTACTCGCACGTCGAGGAGTTCAGAGGTCTACATCAACAATCTACCTCAATGTGGTGGTGTGCCACATTAATTTCTGAGATAAGATCTCTCACAGGAACTGGAAATCATTGATTTGGGCTAGACTTTTTGGATAAGTAAAATAAAATTTTAAAGATTGTAAAATTTCAAATGAGAGACCTAGAAAAATGTCCAAGAATCACTGCAAAAGACGTTCTAGAGATGGGGGAGAATCTTTCAGAGAGAACACTTACCTAGTATATGTGTGACCCTGGCCTCAAATAGTCACCATTGGTGGGCCAGGGATGTTTGTATTTGATGCACTTATAAAGGCATGAGATGTAAGGTCCTGGGGTAGTCCCTTCACCTCTGTATGGCCAGGATCTCTCACTTAAAAAAAAAAAGGAGTATGATTCTCTCCTAATACTGTTGTCATGATTAAATGAATTAAACCAGGTACAATACTTAGAAGTGAATGCCCACAGGCAGTTCATGCTATGTTACAACTACATTACAAAATGTTAGCAATTGTTTTAAGTATTAGTCTCATCCAAGCAAAAATCTTGCATGTACTAAAACATGCATGGCCCAAGGAAGTCTAATATAAATGTGTAAATTTTGTAGAGAATATGTAACATGTTAATACTACTGTTACAATGTTGACATTGAACACATGTCACTCATTTATAACATTGCACCCATAGACACACTGGATTAGGTCCACACGGATAGATGAAAACTAGGGCAACCTGCAAAGACTTCTAGACCTGAGTCTAATGTGACTCTTGTTCTCTGCAGGCCTGTTGTTGGCAAGACAGCCGACTTGGCTGTTTCCTTGGACCTCATAAATTCACTCGGTGTTCAAGTCAATGCCCAGACTGGCCTTCCCGAAGTGACCGTAGGAAAATGCTCCAGTAATTCAGACAAAATCTCCATTTCCTTGTTGGGCAGGTAAGGCTCACTCATCCCAGCAGAGCTGTGCTCTCAGAGAGGCTTTAGGACCCCTGAATTTAACCGTATTCTTACACCTGGGCAGCAGTATAGTGGAACACACAATCGGAGTAGCCTCAAGAATCAACTGTGTTAACATTTTCAACTCTGTTACTCTGCAGCTTCATCTTCTGGGGCTTCAGTTTCCCTATCGGTGCATTTGAACAGTAGAGATCCTCTACTGGGATAAAGATATGAGAAAACATACATGTTTAGCAGAGAGCCTGGAACATCTTAAGAGCTCAAGAACTATAATCCACAAGACGCTAGGGATGATTCCTTTCCATTGCTGAAGCAGGAGGATGGACCTCTCTAGCCACAATCATGTATTTAGCTATGGTGTCTTTCAGCTGGGTCAATGTGCCTCATGCCTCTGAAGCTGTTAACATTACATCCTTCTGGAGGTTGGACATAGTTGGAAAATTAGAAGCTAGCATAGGCTCTGATTGTCCTGAAGTAATCTTAACCCTCTGAAAATTTTCTTCAGTGAGATCCTGGCATCCTATCCCTGTCTTTTTTCATCATGGATCTCCATTGATCCTCAAAAATCTGTGCCTTTATTTTTATGCTTAATAAAGCAGTTTCAGCTCTTGCAGGGGTGGGAAGAGGACTGGGAGAGAAAACATGGCCTGAGAGTCAAGGGCTGGGGTTGGGGATCTTTGGTCAGAAATGGAGGTATGGCTTCTCTTTCCAGTCTTGATAGCCAGGTCCCAAGACTACCCATTGTCCTCTACCAATGATCTGATCTCAAACCAATGACAGGACCTCAATTTGCCCAGGAGCCCCAGGAAGCTAATGCTGTTCCACTGGTTCGGAATACACATGGCCAAGAAGGCTCTCATAATGTGCCTTTACACTTAGACAATGGCTTTTGTTTGGGGCTTCATACAAGGTTTTTCCTACTACAGTACCTTTGCATGGACGTTCTGTTTATGCAAAACATGTTTCTTCATACCCCAACTCTTTTCATATTTTCATCTTTCAGGGCCTTTGCTAGATTACTTCTCTTTTCTTATAAGAAGACACCCTTAACCTCCAAGTACTAGTCTCTGTTGTCTTTTGTGTACATACGTATTTTGAGACATGGTCTTATTGTACAGCTCTGGCTAGCCTCAGTCTCAGAGATCTACCTGCTCTGTCTCCTGAGGACTGGGTCCAAATGTGGGTGACATCATACAAGGTATCACTCTGTATTTAATTGGACCTGTCCTTACTTATTTTGGGTTGGTGGAGTGTGTTTGTGTGTGAACACACACACACACACACGTCAATGGCCTGGAGCTCACCAAGTAGGCTAAGCTGGTTGACCAGTTAGTCCTAGGAATCTACACATTTCTGTCTCTCCAGTGCTAGACTACATGTATTTGCTATCAGCTGGAATTTCTTTCTTTTTAAAAATATGGACACTAGAAAGGGAACTCAAGTCTTTATGCTTACAAGGTGAATATTTTGTGGACTGAGTTATCTACTTGTCCCCCTAACTCATTCTTGTAACAAAAAAAAATCTGCTCTGTGCTAGGCAGACATTGTTCTAAGCTCTGGAGAACCATTTGGTGAAAACATACAGGCTCTCTGTTTCCTGGGACATATCATGAGGAAAAGGCATTGAGAAAAGTATTTGAACTGTCAATGAATTCAAGAACAATGAAAAGCCCTACACAGACCATCATCATACTTTGCGGGATATAAGGAAAGAAACCCTTCACTTCAGTGCACACTCAGCATGGGCTGCCCCAGGAGATAACAACTGGATGAAAGTTGAAGGTGGGAGGAGGCAACTTCAGTGAGACCTGTTTATGAAGGAGGTTAAAAGCTGCCCGGTTTCCCAAGGCTCAACCTGGTGCTCTGTAAATAGAATCTGAGTGAATAGTGCCCTGTCAGGGCTTTGATGAACACTCAGGCACCAAGGAAGCAGCTATGTAGGCATGAGATGCTCAGATGCCCAGGGATGGTCCATCCTGACAAGTTGAAATGAGACCAAAGAGCAAGGTTGTGGGTCACCTGATCTCCAGAAGACTCTCTGATCTATACTGAACTCTTGACTAAGCTTTGTAAGTTCCTTCTTTTCCAGACGATTTTTCTTCATCAACAGTATTCTGGATAGTATATCTTCCCTCCTTACAAGTACAGTGTCAACCTTGGTACAAAACATTGTAAGTCCTCAGCTCTTGGTACCTAGAATCAGGCCTGGTATGGGAAGGAGAGTTATCTGTAGGTGTGGTTGGGTTGGGTTCTCTGTATACTATTTTCTGGGAGGGGTAGACTTCTCTTTGAGAGGTCTATAGGCTCCTCCTCCTCCTCAGTAGCTGGACTGCAGAGGCAGAAACCACAGGTCCTGCCTTGAGCTGTTACCACATATATGTATCACATCTTCCTTTAAGCTAAGGTTTTCTTGCAATCAATATGCCGTTATATAGACATCTGTATTTAAACACTGATGAATGAGAACCCGCAGGAAACTAGGATTCGGGCCTGCCCAAAGACTTCAGCCTTCTGAGGATCTTAAAGTTCCAGGGTTCAAGAGTTCAAGGTTTTTAGGAGTCCAGCGTATTGGGGTTCTGGATGCTAGATCTTCAGATCCTGAACTTCTGATGTCCTGAGATGGTGGGTTCTTAGTAGCCTGGGACAGTTCTGATTCAGATTGCAAAGTTAACTGTTCTCGGATCCTGGAAATGAGTCCCTCTGTTTGGAGTAGGTGGGTAATGTGTTGCCAGCAAAGTCTCATCTGTTTTCCTTCTTCTTCCCCTTCTTTCTCCTCCCACTTTCTTTTTTGTCTCTCAGCTATGTCCGACGCTCCAGCACATCGTCAGAAATCTGAATGCAGGTGTTATTCAGGGTCTCCTCTGTAAGTCACAGTTTGGGGATGGAGAGCTTTTTATGGGACAAAGCAAGAGCTATAGGAGTACCCCATACAGGGATACAGGGATGCAGGGATGCAGGGATGCAGGGATGCAGGGATGCAGGGATGCAGGGATGCAGGGATGCAGGGGTACTGGGGTACAGGGGTACAGGGGCACAGGGGTACAGGGGTACAGGGATGCAGGGATGCAGGGATGCAGGTATACAGGGATACAGGGATACAGGGATACAGGGGTACAGGGGTACAGGGGTACAGGGGTACAGGGGTACAGGGGTACAGGGATACAGGGATACAGGGATACAGGGATACAGGGAAACAGGGATACAGGGATACAGGGATACAGGGATACAGGGATACAGGGATTTTGTATCCTGACCAAGGTGGGCCTTTGGCTCCTCCTCTTCTCGCTAGAAGCTTCATTTGAGCCTTATCTTCTCATACTTGACAGAGTTTCTGGGACAACAGGAATCAGGCACTAGGTGTCAGGCTCTGGAGGTGGTTCTTCTATGGATATGTTCCTTTACACAGTCCTTCTGTGTCTTGCACTACCTCATTGGGTCCTCACAAGAGTTTGTACAGTGGGGCACAAATGAATAGCAATCTACTTGATTGAGGTCACACAGGTGACAGAGTGATGGGCTGGAGGGAGGAAATGAGTTTAGCGGGCTTCTGTTCAATTTGCCGTGACAAAGACTGAGGCTAATCTTGACTTGGTTTCTTCAGCTAATCTGACAGGACAGTTGCCAGTTTCCATCTGAAGAGGAAGAACAGGAGGATGCCATGACAATCCCTGCTGGTATGGGCAGTGTTTTAGTTACTTTTCTATTGTTATTAGAAAACAACATGACCAAGGGGAATTGTAAAAGAAAGCATTTAGTTTAAGACTCGTAATTCCAGAGGGTTAGGTCCCATGGCCATCATGGTGATAAGCATGGCATCAGGCAGGCAGGCATGGCGCTGGAGTAGTCGCTGAGAGCTTACTTACTGATACACAATCACCAGGCAAAGCGAGCTAACTAGTGATGGCATGGCCGTTTGAAATCTTAAAGCTCATCCCTAGTGACACTTTCTCCAATAAGTTGAAACCTCCCAATCCTACTCAAATAGTTTTTGTAACTGTTATTACAAAATATAACTAAATTATATGAGCCTATGGGGGTGGTTCTCATCAAACACAAGTAGGCTCTGTGCTCTGTGCACAGCAGCCTGTCAGGAAGGCAGGGCAAGCCTAATTTTGTTTCTGTCACAAGACTAAAGAAATTGAGACCTGATCTTGACTCCAGGCTGAACTCTGAGTTTGAGTACACCCTGAATGCAAAGTCAGCAACATGAACCCAGCATGAGCCAGGATCTGTGTTACTAAATGAATTGGGAGGTTCTGACTGAGTTCTAGCTTTGTGCATAGACCATTGACCATGGTTTGAATCCTCACCCTGGCTTGGGCGTGGCCTTTACTTAATCTTTTTCCAAGTGTATTTGCTCCAGAGGAAGGGATGAAACGTGGCCAGGACAAGGAGCAAGAACAAGACTGAAAATCTGATTCTCTTCTCTAGATGCTCCAGCCATGCTGGGCACAGTAGGCCTGAGTGGACACAGCAAGGCTACCATGGACGTAGTTCATGCCCAGTGAATGCCTACTCCCTCTGCCGCTGAGGCAGACAATGTCCTGATGCTCTCCCTGTTTACATTCCAGGTTACTCACCAGTGGCTTCGTCTTACTTCCAGTGGCATCTCTCTCTAGAAAGTGCTACTATCATCCACACACAATCTACCTGAGACCACCCAAAGGACCCTCCAAAATTCCCTTCCTCTCTGAGTAGTCTCCACACCTGTTACCACCATCCTACCATTAAAATCTTCACTGCACCCTGGCATGTGGCTTACCTCAGTCCTTGCAAAAGGAGTTGTTGGCAGGGCGTGGGGTATGTGCCTGGTGAGATTTCAGATGAGTGGCTGAAGCCATGGCTGGAAGGAACTTAGGGGATACCTCACAGTTTAAAATAAATGAACAAAGTTGCAGAATCGTTGAGAGAGTGGGCACACAGCTACTGTCGAATATGGCAGAACACGATCTAGCCGGTCATACATACAGACGTGTATATTGGCGCCATCATGAGACCCAGGAAAACAGACAGCTGGAGTTAGGAGGCCGTGGCCTTTGCTGGATGCCTCTTCCTAAGGGGCATCTCAAGACCTCTTACTCTCTACCTTCTCTCAGCCTTCCATTGCTACTTAGTTTCTGGATGCTATCTCCAGATTAGTCCCCCGGGAACATCAGTGATCCTGGTGATACCCAAGGGTTCCTGATTCTGTCCTTGTCATGGAGGCTGCAACTAGAGAGGTCTTCTTAATATTTCACATCCCGATGCCACGAGAAAGACACTGAGGTAAACTCATTCATTCAGGTCATGTAGTGAGCAAGGGTCAGAGCCAGGGCTATACTGACCCTCATCTAACATGTTTGTAATTGTGGTTTATGCCATTAGCAATGTTATCCCTGAGCTTCAGCACCAGGAGACTCCCAAGCATGAGCTCACTCCTAGGCACGAGCCAAATGAAGGGACTCTGATGCTCTGCACTGATTAATTAGCATGGAGGTCTCTATGTTTCCCAGATGTGTGATTGTCTCACTTTCCATATAGGCTATGACGGGATGTGAGGAAATTTCTTTGGGACAGAATTGGAGGACAGTCCACCTCAGGAAGCCTCTATCTGGAGAAGCTTACAACTCAGGGACAGTAACTGTTGGCCCAGTCTTTGGTGTCCTGGAAGGGTTTGAATCTGCAGTGCCTTCCATGGCCTCAAAGGGTTGAGCATGGAGCCTCCTCCTGTTAACACTGTGTTGGAGGCTTTTGAGACTGGATGCTCTTTGGCCTCAATTTTTGCTACCTCATCTGTCAAGATATGACCCAGGCATGATACCAGCTGCCACAGACTAGGCCTCTCCAGCGTTCATGTTCTCCCCACCATGAAAGACTTGTATCTCCTAAAAATGGAACCAAAACAAACTTTTCCTGTATTAAGTTTTTTTTTTTTTTTCTGAAAAGTGTTTGGTCACAGTAACAAGTGAACACTTAATACAGATAATAGTACCAGAGTTGAGATTCATTGTTCTAGCAAGTTTGATCCTGTCTTTAGGGCTTTGGAACTGATTTGTAAGAGATGTGTAGAAGAGTCTGAAGCTGTGGGCTAGAGAAGTGTCACAGCTTTTGAAGAATAGTTTAATACACCATGGAAACTGTGAAAATCCAAATTCTCACACAAAGGCAGACAGGAAAACCTGAGCCTGTGACATTTGAGAGAACATAAGAAGGAACCTGTGGAGAAATGAGCTAGAAGCCATTCAGCTACATTTGGGCAAGTTTGTGGCTGTGCTTGGCCCATCCCCTGACAATCTGAATGAGGCTAAATTTTAAAGTAGAAGACTAACTTTGTTGTCAGAGAAAATATCAAGACAGAACACTACTCAGGCGATGTTGTGTTTGTGAGCTGCTACTTTTAGCCAGCTGTATTGTGAAATTCCAGAGCAATTATCAGAGCATAAAGATACATACAGTTTAGTGAAGTAAGGGAAGTGGGTCTCTATGTGGACGGTGCATAAGTCTATGTAGGTGATGCCCAAGTGACACTTGATAATCCAAGAGTTGACAAAGCCAGCAATGTAGAATGTCTTCCAAGAAGACCTATAGATACCCATTTTAGAACTTTGCTCATGGCTGTAATAAATAACTGGCTATTCTAAAGAGGCTAGTCTGGATTACAGTTCCAGGGTAGCCATTCAGTGATGGCAAGGGAAGCATTGCAGGCAGGAGCCAGAGGTCAGCTGGTCACATTGCATCAAGAGTAGAGAATCAGAGTGATCAGAAACAAGGGACAGGTTATAAAACCTCACTGTCCACTCTCAGTGATCCCCTTTCTTCAATAAGGCTTTACCTTCTAAAGGTCCTAGTCTTCAAAACCAGTACCAGTAGCCTGGAAACAGAAGTTGAAACAAATGAGCCTTTATGGGATTAAAACATGGCAGCACCTAGGTGGAACCCTGTGTGCACTAGTAAGTGTTTGTAAGTATGTGTAGCCTCTGTGTCAGGAATGCTCAGGCTAATAAGGACTCCTCTATCTGAAGGACCCTATGAAGATTCAACAAATATCTGTGAAAATTCCCTGTAAATGGAGGCTACCAATTTGACAGTTTAGGCATGCTATTGTGTGCTTTTTTTATTGGGCTTTTCCATCTTCTACCTTTCCAACCCTTGTTCCACATTAATCCCTTCTAGCACCCCAACACTAAGTTGGAGAAAAGGAAAGTTAGAGGAGAAAGGGATTATAGATCTGTTGAAATTACTTCCTGCTGATTAGGGGTGTCAGGTTCCCAGGGACAAGTCCAGTCGTCATTGTCAGGATATCTCCAACCAGCAACCAGCAAATCAGAAATAGCAAAAGCAGCCAACACAGCAGCAGTAATCAGCAGCATTGGGGTCAGTAGCATGGGGAGCAGCCACTACTGGTCTTCTCAGGGCTTTGGCATTTATAGCCTCTCAAGAATCCCCATAATTTTAAACATAAACTAACTGCAGCTAGCAAAAATCACACCCCACCTAGAGCGCAAGACAAATGTACAGTCAGTGGCTATGGACAATCTGAAGCACACCTGGGATTAAATCAAAACCATATTCACATAACATAACTGAGTTTTTAAAGAAACCAAAATTCTCACTGCAGACAGGTAGGAGGCTGAGACAAGGAAAGATCCTGGGAGCAGTCCAGCCTCATACAGCAAGGAATCAGCAGATCTGGTTGGCAGTGAAGGCTCCAGGGTCACAGGCCAGAGATCTGTGGCTAGGATCTCCTCATCCTCCACAGTACAGGGAGCAGTGTCCCTGCCAAGGTCTTAGGATCCCTCTGAATCCTTTGCCTAGGTAAGTCTTCAGCCCTTTCTGGAGCTCTCCTCACTTCAATTAGTAGAGATTTGCTGGAGGCCCCAGAAGCCCTTCATTTGTCACTCAGATTTGTGGCTTTGAACCTTATGAGAGTAAAATTACAGCAGAGAACTGATTGTCCTGTCTCTTGTGTTTTCCTCCTCTATATATTCATTCATTCATTCATTCATTCATTCATTCATTCATTTTATCCCTGATCACTGCCTCCACTCCCAGTCTCCCCTCACAGAGTCCCTCCCTACGATCTTCCCTCCCTTTTTCCTCTGAGAGGGTAGGGGCCCCCTGGGCATCCCCTCCACCCTGGTGCTTCAGGTCTCTGTAGAGTTAGGCGCATCCTCTCCCACTGAGGCTAGATGAGGCAGCTGTTGGGGAACAGATTCCACAGACAGGCCACAGTTTTAGAAACAGTCTGCACTGCAGTTGTTGGGGGACCCACAAGAACACTGACCTTCATATCTGTTACATATGTGCCAGGGACCTCAGTCCAACCCATGTATACTCTTTAGTATGTGGCTTAGTATCAGAGATCCAGCAAGGGTCCAAGTTAGTTGAATCCGTTGGTCTTCCTGAGGGGTTGCTAACCCTTCCAGGGCCTTCAATTCTTCCCCCAATTCTTCTGTAAGAGTCCCTGAGCTCCCTCTAGTGCTAGGATGTGGGTGTTGGCAACTGTTTCAGTCACCTGCTAGGTGGAGCCTCTCAGAGGATAGTTGTGCTAGGCTCCTGTCTACAATCATAACAGAGTATCACTAATAGTGTCAGCTATATAAAGGCAGACCTATCAGAATTACACCTGACTTCTCAACAGAGATTCTAAAAGCCAGAAGGGCCTGAACCTAAGAGACCCTAAGAGACTACAGATGTCAGCCCAGACTACTAGACCCAACAAACTTTCAATCACCATAAATGAGGAAACCAAGATAGTTAATGACAAAACAAAATTAAACAATATCTTTCTACTAATCCAGCCATACAAAGGATACTAGAAAGAAAAATTCAACACAAGGAGTGTAACTACACCCAAGAAAATAATAAAGAAATTAATAATCTCATGGAAAAACTAAAAGAAAAAAATATACACACAGTATCATTACCAACATCAAAGTAACAGGAACTAACAATCATCGGTCATTGTATCTCTCAAGATCAGTGGACTCAACTCACCAGTCAGACACAGGCTAACAACAGAGCAGATGCATAACTAGGTCCCATCATTATGCTACATACAAAAACCATACCTCAGCAACAAATATAGATACTACCTTAGAGTAAAGGACTGAAAAAGGTTTTTTAAGCAAACAGACTCAAGAAACAAGCTGTACTAGTCATTCTACTATCTAACAAAATAGACATTCAACAAAAAGTCGTTAAAAGACATGGGGAAGGACACTTCATACTCATCAAAGTTAAAATCCACCAAGATGGCATCTCAATTCTGAATACCGTGCCCCAAGTGCAAAGGCACCCACATTTGTAAAAGAAACATTACTAAACCTCAAATAACACATTAAACCCCATACATTAATAGTGGGGACCTCAATATACCATTCTCACCAATGGACAGGTCATCAAAAAGAAAACTAAACAGAGAAACAATGAAACTGACAGACATTTTGAACCAAATGGATCTAATATAACACAGAACCTTTCACACACACCCCCAAACAAAAAAAAAAATGTACCTTCTTCTCAGCACCTCACAGAACCTTCTCCAAAAAAATGACCATAAAATTGGGCACAAAACAAGCCTCAAAAGATAAAAGAAGTTTGAAAAATCCCTTGCATCCTATCAGATCACCATGGATTAAGGCTGGACTTCAATAACAGAAACAACAGAAAGCCCACATAGTGATGGAAACTGAATAGTTATCTATTTAATGATAACTTGGTCATGGAAGAAATAAAGAAAGAAATTAAAGGTTTTTTCGAATTTAATGAAAATGAAGGTACAACATACCCAAACTTATGGGACACAGTGAAAGCAGTGCTAAGGGGAAAGTTCAAAGCACCACATGCCTTCATAAAGAAGTTGGAGTGATGTTTCCTGTCTTAACCAAGAGGAAGAAGGAGAGGAACACAGTAACAGAGAGTCCTTGAGTGGATCAGCTTACTGCTCTCTCAGACTCTCCAGATTATGATACAGGAAGCTAATCTGGATGGGGTTACCTTGTGGTTAAAATCATCAAGACCAGGGATGCAAACATCTCATGATTCTCTGTAGGGAACTAAAAGCAAAGAGATTGGGCCTAGAAAAACGATTTATTATGAGCAAGTGCATAATGGGCATTGTGTAGTAGTCTCAAAAGACCTCCGACATGTGCATCATTACCCTCTGTACTCTAAAGATGAAGGACAGGGGAAAGGAAATAAAAATTTGACTGTGTATAAAAAGAAGATGGCAGAGTCAGAGAGAGCCCACATTGCTCAGCCAGAGATGCACACTGTAATCCATGCACTACCTGGAATGTTGAATTTCATCAGATCTTGATTAGTAGTTCCACTATCAAGCATTTGCTTCCTCTGAATTGCCAGAAGTGCAGAAAGAATAAAGAACTACTGCCAGTGAAGTGGTCCAGACAGTCAGTGGCCAACCAGTAGCTCTTGTCCCAGGTCTCCAGCTCCAAGAATCCTGCTCTCCATTAATTGTTGCAGGAAAAAGCTGTTTCAGCCACTCGCATTATTCCTCTCCTTCACCAACATTAGAGGTCTCTTTTACATGTTAGGTACAATCCTGCAGCAAAGCAGCAGCTGAGCCCCTGAACTAAGAGCCTCAAAGCAAAGGGGCAGCGCATGTGTCGGTGTGGTGACAAACCAGGATGTAAGAACATCTAGAGTGATGTATTCTGACCTTTGACATAATCATGTATGTCACTCCTCCTTTTACTCATCTGTAATGTTGTAGTTAAGCATCAGCAAGGTGCCAGCCACTGTTCTGGATTCTAAGGTCACCACAAGAAAGAACACAGACATGGCTGTCTGTGTTCCCAGGGATTTTGTTATAATCTAGCCAGAAACAATGAATGGGGAAATTCAGAGCTCACAGCATCAGACAGAGTACTTGATGTTTTAGGAATACAAAGCAAGAGGTTATGAAAGCAGGAAGGTACTAACTGTTAAGTTGAAAGAAGAGAGAAGGCTGTTTGAGGGTGAGAATTTCTAGATGAGCAGTGAAGGACAACACAGAAGGAGCCCTGCTAGGACACAGGTACAGTAAGAGTATGTGTGAAGAATGTGAGATAGGCATAACTTAGCTTTCCCTTTTAACCAAGGAATGAAAGAAAAGTGTTGGCATATAGAGAGAGCTAACTGAAAGTGGGGATCTCTAGATGAGTGATGTTGGGGGAGGTTCTCTAAGAGGAGCTGAGACTATTCATCTCATGGCTCATGTATTCATGAGTGACTTCTCTGTGCTGATTAAACTCTTCTCAGATGCCACATTTTAAAATCTGTAAAACGACACATCAGAACTTGGGACACATCTTAGCCTACAAAGTGTTAACCCTGCAAGCATGAGGACTCAAGTGTACTCCCCAGAACTCTCATCAGAAGGCCAGGCCTGGTGATGATGTTTGTAATTCCAGTTCTGGAGAATGATGGAGCTGAGAGGATCCCTGGGGCGCAACACCAGGCCAGTCTTGCCTAGTCAGTGACTTTTGGGCCAAATGAGAGACACTATCTCAAAATTAAGTGGATGAGACCCAAGTACCAACACCCAAGAGTGACTGCCCGTCTCCATGTGCACATTCCTGCCTTCCCACCTTCACTCACTCACACTTTCTCTCACACGTACACTCACATACACACACACATCAAGCACCATCTGTCCATCCATCTGTCCATCCATCCATCCATCCATCCATCCAACCATCCATCCATCCATCCATCGTCTTCTGTGGTTTCCTTTTTTCATCAACCCCATTCCTGTGACTTCTGGCACTCTCCCTTGCTCTGTTTTTCTCTCCCACACTAGAATATGTGCATCTCCAGACAGAAAATATATGTCATTTACTGGTGTATCTGAAATGCCAACATTAGTTTTAGAGTCCAAGCCTGGTAAAAGAGAAGCAATTAATGCCATCTGGTTGCTGTCAATGCTCACTGTCAAGTTTTATGGAAACAGATGAGTGAGCCCAGCAGCCATGTCAGGGAATGCAGGCAGCTTTACTGAGATTACAAGGTCTGACAGCTAAAAACGGATAGGAGAAGTTCTCTGAGGGAAGTCCCATTGCCATCAAAGGGCAGAACACAAGTCCACAGCAGTAGGACAGGACCTTGTTGTATGGTAAGAGAATCTGTGAATGAGACCACAGGCATTGTGGACAGGGGCAGCCTCCTGATAGGAGTGGGTTTGAGTTGGTAGTCCTCTGCAAACCTGTTTTGTGAAGGCAGAATACATATTATGACAAATGTGTCACTAAACAAAAGTATACACCGTGACAAGAGATATAGGAAACGGAATGTGAACAGCACAATTATGTCTTATTCCTTGACTTACACAGCTCACCTATGTCATTTTTCTGCCTCAATGCTACCCAAGTGAACTATGTTACAAGACATGCATGTAAATGTGAAATTTCAAGTGGTTCTTAAGTGGCACAGCGGTGCTGGGAACATAGATTAGTGGGAGACTGTTGTTTAAAGGATTTAAAGCCCAGAATCCAAGTTCTGACATACAGAGAGAATCTCTTACATAGTGTATGGAAGTATCACCTGCCAATAAAAAGCTGATGGCCTATTAGCAAAAGGCAGGAAGTAATAGATGGGAGGTCTGGTGGGGAGAAAGGAACTCTGGGATAGTGACAGGATTGTGAACAGATTCTCCCCAAACTCTGAGGAGACACACTTATGATACTAAGAAGAGGTAACCAGCCAGGTGACACTCATAGATTAGAATAAACAGGGTAACTAAGGTGCAAGCTAGCTGGAGAACAAGTACAGGCTTATGGCCTAGGCATTTATTCATAAATCATTCAGTCTTATGGTCATTATTTTGGGAACTGGGACATGGGTGGAAAATCCTGTGGTTATGATGACATTCACAACTAAAAGTAGTAAAAAAAAAAAAACAAAATTAAGTCTCAGAAATATATTTTCCTTTAATAATATTAAAAATATGTTCAATTCAGCATGTTTTTTTTATAAAACTCTGTAACATTTTAATGAAACATAATACATTCTATTTTCCTGCTCAGACTTTCACGTCATGAGCAATTAATTCTTGGGAAACAATTTCAGTTATTCATCTGCAGAGCTACCATCTGTTCATCCTGACAGGAGATGTTGAAAGGCTTAGAACATCTCATTTTATCCCTGTTTTCTATACACACCAGCATCTATCATGGACATCCCACCAACATCATATAAGCTGTGACTCCAAATGACAGACAGATGAATTTGGTTTATCCCAGCAAGAGTTTTATCAGTGTGAATGAGTTGCCAGTGTTAAAATAAATACTTCGTGGCCAGTAGAGAGTCTGGTGATGCTTTGAATATTTGGGTCCTGAAGGAGACCAAAATGAAGTAAAGAGATATTGAAGTAAAGTCATTGAAGAAATTAATGAGCAAACAAATCAAATGAAAATGAAACCACAAGTTATCAGGACCCTAGTGATCTATCATTTTGTCTTTGAACATCGTGATCACCTTTTAGTTCTCTGTCTGGTGACCACCATTTTTTTTCTTTTGCCATGGTAACCATCATATTACTATGTATGTACTGGAATTTTTTTTTCAGATCTCACTTATAAGCAAGATCATACAGAATTTGTTTCTGTCTAGCTGTTCCCCTCTACACAACAATACTTCTCCATCACTCAACTTCTGCTCTGTAAAGTCATGATGCTGGAGAGGCTAGTGGACTAACTTCAGCAGTCTGCTGACTACTGGCTTTGTTGATTGGGATTAGCAGTTGTATTGGGATTAGGAAGTCCTAGTTTGGGAATCCTAGTCCTTAATGTCTCTGGAAATTTTCAGTGAGAAATTTCTCTTAAGACTCACATGACCCAGCTTTTGTATCCAACAGCTAAGTACTTTACATTAGAAGAGATTTCCTATATACTAGAGGGATTCTTTTTTTTTTTTTATTGTACAATAAAATTTATTATTTCAGATTTTTTTTTATTTCTTTTTTTGAACATGAAATGCTTTTTTATAGCATGTTTTACAAGGGGAGGGGGTAAGAGGGTCCAGGTGGTGGAAAAGTACAAAATCTTCTTGGCCTGTGCCTTGAAACATGTCATGGTCTATATGGTACACTGCCTTGAATTATGATCTACCTGCAGTTCTTCAGAAGATATGGTACACTGCTTGAGTTATGGTCTCCCTGCTATTCTTAAGAAGACATGGTACTCTGCTTTGAGTCTATCTGCAGTTGCTAAGCAGGATCTTGCAGTTGCCAAGCTTCAGAGGACATTATGCAGGTGGGGAAAGGTAGGGGGTAAGGGTAAGGGCGAGGGTCCTGGCTTCTGGCATCTCCCCCTTCTCTGTTTAGTTAGAGAAGGCGTCTTATGTTCAATCCTAACTATGTGAGTTTTGAATTTGGATGTCTAATTATGGGGGGTCTTAGACAAGTTCACAACCCCAAAACACTGATGTGAGACGAGTCACATCGATGGTCGAAGGCTTTAGGCTGTCGACGATGGGCAACGTCAAGGGACTCTGATGTGGGTGAAAGGAGGGTGAGAGCCCTGTCTTAGGCCATGTAGGCTGCACCCACTCCCAGCACCACGCACTCCTTTTCGGCTGCATTGGGTGGGCCCCTGGGAAGTGGACCTACAATAATCCCGTCATTGGGCTAACTCACAGCCATCCTAGTCTCTTGTAAATGTTCAAGTTACCAACCATTTGTCAGTTTGGGGTGTAATATTGTCATAAAGGAAGGCTCCCCAATGTTAGCGGCCATATCAAGGGTGGCCTTGGTTTAGGAAAAAGCCAATTTTTGTTGTGGTGATCAAGAGGCCAAGCTCTCTAGCGAGAGAAATGAGGGCAAAGCCAGGCATACCAGGAACCCTTCTGGAGGGCGTGGAAGTCTAGGGGTCGACCGTAGGGGGAGGCAGGGGAGCTGACAGCTGTGTCAGTCTCCTGCGGAGTCACTTCTGGATCCTCTGCAATTTTCAGCTGATGGTAATGAACTTCAACTGCCTTCTTGATGGCAGCATCAACCTGGTTCCGTGGACGACAGGTCACGGGCGATGATCTCTGTCTTGCTCAATCATGATTTCGTGCGCACATCCTCTCAATGAGGGTCCGTCCGGATGGGTCCGTGCATCGAGCCCCACGTCTGGGTGCCACTTGACCCGACCGGCGGGTCCTGGTTATTCGTGGGGGCGAGGAGGACTGCAACCTGCTATTCTTCAGAAGATATGGTACACTGCTTGAGTTATGGTCTCCCTGCTATTCTTCAGATGATATGGTACACTGCTTTGAGTCTATCTGCAGTTGCCAAGCAGGGTCTTGCAGTTGCCCAGCTTCAGGGGACCTTGTGCAGGTGGGAAAAGGTAGGGGGTGAGGGTAAGGGCGAGGCTCCTGGCTTCTGGTCCATCTGGGTTAGAACTTCTAATAGCAGGCATCACGGGTGATTCAATTTTACCTGGGATGCTGCGTGAGTTCAAGCTCCTGGGAGTCCCTGTTTTTCTTGGTTTTCTGCGGTTGGGTACGGAGCTGCTGCCTGCGACCTGCTCTAGGCTCGGTCCCAAACCGGAAGTCTCTACTAGAGGGATTCTTATTCCAAGATGTCAGAGCAGTTAACACAGACCTGGGATGGCCTCTGTCCTCTCAACTTCTCTATAACAAGAACGTGTGCAATGTAATGTAATGGCAGTCCTTGTTATCACCTGTGTCCACAGCCTTCCCAGTGGAAGGACATTCCTACCTGCTTTATGTTAATGTCTAAGCCAGGGAGATAAGCTGCAGTTCCCAGTCCCACTGCTTGCAGGATAAAGCTCCATCCCAGATCATGCAACTAGAAGTTGGAAGAGTGAGGATTTGAACCAGTGCCCTCCCATTCCCAGTGCCAAACTCTGAACACACCTCTCCAATGCCCATACCCCAAAGATATACAGGTACAAGTTGTTAGTTAACCTACTTAGCAGGCAAGACAACTGTGGCTGGGGCTCAGTAGTAGTCAAACATGGTGGTGGCAGCAAGAAAGAGGGGGTGCATACGACAAGGCCACAGTGCACTTTTCTATCAGAGCTCATAGAATCACAAGATCATAACATCCTTTGCTTTGGCCACTTCACGTTCAGGACAGGCCCTTAGGGCTAGCTAAATTGCAGTGGACCATCTCCATGCTGCCCCAGCCTGAGGCCCAGCTCCAGCTTCTTTCAGTGCTGTCCTGGCTTGATATAGGCCCAGGGCTTGGTGACCAATGTAAATAATGGGGCCCATGGAAAATAGGACGTGTAAGCCTAGGGACAGTCCTGCCCTGGCAGCTGGCCACGCTTAATGTCAAATTGAGTATTTACCTTGTGCCACTTTGACAACTGTGGGCCTCTCAGAAACCTGTTTTTTTCCACTGGTTATCAAACTAATGTTCTGAAAATCAACTGGCTTATTAAAGAGGTACATCTAATCTGAAGTGCAAACAGGCAAATGTCTGCATCTACTCAGAGGAAGGACAAAACCTGCTCACTGCTGTCCTAGGAGGCCATTTGCTGAAACAGCTGCTCTCATGCTGGCCTGGGGCACAGGCCTTGCCCTCTCATTGCAACAAAGCCCCTTCCTGTCTGAACCTCCTGCTAGGTCACTGGGAAACAGAACAAGATGAAGCAGGACAGCTGATGGTACATAAAAAACAGTGGTCACTGCTGTTTTTAGGCATTTATGCTACTGCATTCCACACCATGAAGAGTTGTGCACACAAGCCACAGTTTTCAAGGTAGAGTTGGGGCTCTGAAATTCAACAAACGTGAGATGGAGGTCACTCATGAGATCCATAGTCCTGCCACTTCTGTCCCCATATCCTGAGGAGATGATGCATCGACTTTGTTCAGAGGCCACAATCTATTTGACATAAGAATTATCAGGTTTTTTTTTAAATTTCTATTTGTGTGTGTGTGTGTGTGTGTGTGTGTGTATGTGATGTTCACTATCATGTGCGTGCTGGTACATGTGTGACTGTGTGCCTCTTAGGTCAGTGGATTACTTCCTGGAGTTATTCAGTCCTTCCATCATTCAGTGGGATCTGAGGAGCAAACTGGAGTCATTAGGCTCATGAACCAAATAACTCTTGTGCTGTCCTACCTCACTGACTCAAGAAGAGCCATGGGCTAGCATGAAGAAAACATACTTTTCTGGCTGCCAGGTGAGTTCCCTATGATAGTATTGCTTTAGCTCCTCACTGAGGGGAATAAACTACCTCTCTACCTATGGAGGAGGTGGATCTCCACAGAGTCCACTTGTTTGTCCTCATCTGGAGACTTTCGGTTACAATTGTCTGGCAAAGTCCACCAGAAAGTGAAACTAATAAAAATCTAGTTTTTCTTTAAAAAATTAAGAGGGTGAAAAAAAAGTATGATTTCAGGACCTGTCTCCTGTGCCCACCAATGCCCCAAGGCACATGGAGTCTGTGAGTTATAAACAGCTATCCTGGCATGTGCGCTCGCACATCGCTTGCCTCCTGCCCAGTGATAACATGTGGGTCACACAGCCACACTGTAAAACTGGTTGATTTCAAAGGAGGAAGGCTGTGAGTCATTCAGCCAGCTCTGTTGGCTCATAAAGCAGCAGCACACCCTCACGGCAGCACAGTGCCTGTGAACCACTTATCTTCCTCCACCCCCCACCTTTTTTAGTGTTACTGCAATATTCTACTCCGAGAAATAGAAGCCTCGAAATAAAATCAACTAGGAAGCTGTTTTAAAATGCAGATGCTCAAGTCAGTAACATGTAGAGGGATGTCATTGCCTCCTCACAGGATCTCTCACAGAGGTTGGCTCTGCCCAAGAGTGGTGATCAGGGCTCTTGGATACAGGATGGGTACATAGGAAGGGTGGTCAGAGTGAGGTGAGAGCCACAATTCTACCCTGCTCACTTCATGACCACACCTGATGTCTTCCCTTCTCTGAGTTTTCAAATGACTAATGGACTAACATAGGCACACATTAGCAGCCTTCCCAACACAACATTCTCCCATTCATCCATTCTGGGTCTTCTTTCCAGACAATACTGAATTGACACATCTTGGCAGCCTCAGGTTCCTCAACTCAGGAGTCAGTCTTGGCAGGAGTTTCTCTCCATCTATCACTGTCACTCAAGCATCCTGGGTGACCTTTGTTGGAAATACCTTGGCTAACCTTAGGTGTTTTCTTTTGAGTCTCTTTAGAGCATCCCAGAAATGGGGCTTGCTTCTCATCCTGGGACCACAATATAAGGCCACAGTCATCCCAGAACCCCAGGAGCTTGTGCAGAAAAACAAGCATTTAATGTGCATCCTTCTCCAAACAGGTGAGTAGTGGCTCCACTAAAGTGAGTTCCCACCAAGAGTCCTCAGGAGGCTTTGGGGAAGAAGCAGAAGGAAGGCACTGTTTGTGTTGGGAAATCTTTGACTCTAATGAATTTGAAGACATAGATTATTGTGATGGTTTGTATATGCTTGACCCAGGGAGTGGCACTATTAGGAAGCGTGGTCTTGTTCGAGTAGGTGTGTCACTGTGAGTATGGGCTTAAGACCCTCACCCTGTCTGCCTGGAAGTCAGTCTTCAATTAATAGACTTCAGATGAAGATGTAGAACTTTCAGCTCCTCCTGCACCATGCCTGCCTAGAGGCTGCCCTGTTCCCACCTTGATGATTATGGACTAAACCTCTGAACTTGTAAGCCAGCCTCAACTAAATGTTGATCTTTATAAGAGTTGCCTTGGTCCTGGTGTCTGTTCACAGGAGTGAAATCCTAAGACAATGATAGTGAGTCAGACTAATGACAACCTAGACTCATGTGGGTTCTGTTGACTGTTGACTTTACTCATCAATGACTTGTCTTAGTGTGTAGAGAAAGGCTTCCTGCTGGAGTCTAGGCTCAATAAGGACACAAGACATAGTTATTTCCCTAAGGACTGTATTGCCCCAAGCACGGTTGAGAAAGACAGTGGGCAACTGAGAACTCGTCTCTAGGGAGGGTCTGAAGCTGGTTGAATGGAAGCTGTAAAGTTTCACTGAAGCAAGAGAACAGATTTAGGTGACAAAGTGAAAAGCAAATATGTTTCAAGCAGGGCAGGCAGCAAACACAGAGGACCTGAGCATAGAGAGCAGAGGCTGGCGTCAGCTTGGCTTTCCAAGCCCCCGCCCCCCCCCCCCCCCCGCTCCAGGACTGTGTCTCTAAGATTCTCTACCGTCCCTACCACGCCTGCTCACCAGGACTGTGTCTCTGAAGATTCTCTACCGTCCCTACCACGCCTGCTCACCAGGACTGTGTCTCTGAAGATTCTCTACCGTCCCTACCATGCCTGCTCACCAGGACTGTGTCTCTAAAGATTCTCTACCGTCCCTACCACGCCTGCTCACCCCTAGAACAAGTTAACTGTTTTTCCTCAGTTACATTTGTACGTAGTTACGTCTATTACGTTAAATTCACTGTAGTGCTTAGGGTGTTTGATGTGGCATTTCCCTACATACTTAGTTCCTATCCTTCTCCACCCGCTGCTGTCCTTCCTCAATTCAAACCCTTGCTAATCTCTACCCCTTTCTCTTACTTTCATGTCATATGCGTTCTTCACTCTCTCTTTCCTCCTCTTCCCTTCCCTTAAGATTTCTTCTCCTCTCATGGTCTCCTGATTTTATGACTCCTCCGACACATTCACATAGTAGGAGCCCCCTTCTCCACACACACACACACACACACACGCGCACACACACACACACACACACACACACATATATATATACACACACACATATATATACACACACACATATATGTACACATATACATATATACACACATATATATGTACACACACATATACACACACACGCACATATATATATACATATATATACACACACATACATATGTACACACACACATATATATATACACACACATACATACACATACACACACATGCACACACACATGCACACACACATACACACACACACACACACACACACACACACACACACACA
>NW_021604695.1:2749782-2802472 GCF_004785775.1 Grammomys surdaster | reverse complement strand
TTGATCTTGTCAGAAATGAGGGTATTTTGGCTTTCGGAATCTGAGTAATTTTGCTAAGCCTGACGACTTTCACATACACCCATTTTCTGAAATATTATGATTTCATTTTTTTGTTATAGCTGAATAAAATTTCATTGTGCACTGGGCATCATTTTTTATGCAGTCCTGAGGGTAAGCAATCTCTGCTAACTCCATTTCTTACCTATTTTGAACAGAAGCACATCTGTCCTGTAGAAAGGTAAGTGTGAGAGTTACACATGTTAACTGTGTGTTCCTGTTTTGTTTTAAATTATTTTGTTTATTCCCTAGGTCTCCACTGGAGGCCCTGTCTCTCTACTGGAATTTGATTCCCAGGGTTTTCACCCCACCTACCTACTCTGTGCCTCTGAGATGGTGCTCCCCTTACCTCCCCAACACCCCCACCCCTCATACACCCACTCACCCCCACCTCACCTTGCCCCAGCATCCCCCCTTCCTTGGAGCATCAAGTCTCTACAGCATTAGGCTCATCTTTTCCCACTGATGCCCACCCGACAAGGGCCGTACTCTGCTATATATAAGCTGGGGACCATGGACCATGCATACTCTTTGGTTAATGGCTTAGTCTCCACAAGCTTCCAGGGTTCTAGGTTGGTTGACACTGTCGGTCTTCCAATGGGGTTGCCATCCATTTCGGCTCCTTCAATCCTTCCCCTAACTCTTCCGTAGGGAACCCTGACCTCTGTGCAATGGTTGGCTTTGAATATCTGCATTTATCTCAGTCAGCTGCTGGTAGAGCCTCTCAGAGGACAGCCATGCTGGGCTCCTGTCTGCAAGCCCAACATGACATCAGTAATAGTGTCAGGGGTTGATGCCTGTGTATGGGACAGATCCCAAGTTGGGCCAGTTACTAGATGGCCTTTCCTTCAGTCTCTGCTCCATATTGTCCCTGCATATCCTTTAGACAGGAACAATTTTGAGCCAAAAATTTTGAAAATGGGTGAGTGGCCCTATCTCTCCACTGGGGGCCAAGTCTAGCTACTGAAGTGGTCTCTTCAGGTTTCATCTCCTCACTGTTGGGCTTTTCAGCTAAGGTCACCCTCATTGAGTCTTAAGAGCATCTCACATCCCAGGTCTCTGGGACTTTCTAGACATTCCTCCTGTCTCCCACCCCTGCAGTTGCATATTTCCATTCATTCTCCTGGCCCTCTAGGCTTCTGCCTGTCTCCCCCCCCCCCATACCCGATCCTCCCCTGCTTTTTCCCTCCCTCTCCCACTCAGGTCCTTTCCTCCCTCTGCCTCCTGTGATTATTTTGTTCTGTCTTTTAAGTGGGATTGAAGCATTCTCACTTGGGCCTTCCTTCTTGTTAAACTTCTTATGGTCTTTGAGTTGTACCATCAGTATTCTGTACTTTTTGGCCAATATCTACTTATCAGTGAGTACATATCATGCATGTCCTTTTGGGTCTGGGTTACCTCACTCAGCATGATATTTTCTAGTTCCATCCATTTGCATGCAAAATTCATGATGCTTCATTTTTAATAGCTGAATAGTATTCCATTGTGTAAATGAAACACATTTTCTGTATCCATTCTTCAGTTGAGGGACATCTGGGTTGTTTCCAGCTTCTGCCTATTACAAATAAGGCTGCTATGAACATAGTGGAGCATGTGTCCTTGTGCTATGGTGGAACATCTTTTGAATATATGCCTAGGAATAGTATAGCTGGGACTTAGGGTAGAACTATTTACAATTTTTCTGAGGAATCGTCAGATTGAGTTCCAGAATGGTTGTACCAGTTTGCAATCTCACCAGCAACAGAGGAGTGTTCCTCTTTCTCCACATCCTCACCAGTATCTGCTGTCACCTGAGGTTTTGCATCTTAGCCATTCTGACTGATGTAAGGTGGAATCTCAGGGTCGTTTTGATTTGCATTTCTCTGATCACTAAGGACTTAGAACATTTCTTTAGGTGTTTCTCAGTCATTCGAGATTCCTCTGTTGTGAATTCTCGGTTTAGTACTATATCCCGTTTTTTGATTGGGTTGTTTGGTTTTTTGGTGGTTAGCTTCTTGAGTTCTTTATATATTTTGGATATTAGCCCTCTATCGATGTGGGGTTAGTGAAGATTTTTTCCCAATCTGTAGGTTGCCAGTTTGTTTTATTGGCTATGTCTTTTGCTTTACAGAAGATTTTCAGTTTCATAAGGTCCCACTTATCAATTCTTGATCTTAGAGCATGTGCCACTGGAGTTCTGTTTAGAAAATTTCCCCCTGTGCCAATGAATTCAAGGCTCTTTCCCACTTTCTCTTCTATTAGATTCAGTGTATCTGGTTTTATGATGAGGTTCTCGATAAACTTGGACTTGAACTTTGTGCCAGGTGACAAATATGAGTCTGTTTCCATTTTTCTACATATTGACTGCTAGAAGGAGGGAGGGAGCAGGGAGGGAACATGGATGGGGGCAAGGGGAGAGAGAAATCTGATATGGTATTGGATGAGGAAAAATGACTGAAGCCCTGAGGGCCAGCAGAAAGAATAGAAACAGGAAACCTTGGAGGTAGGAGGTTGGGGGGACCCTCCAGGATGCACCAGAGACCTGTGAGGTAAGAGGCTCTCAAGATTCAAAGGGAAGGAGCTTAGATGAAATGCCTTGCAGTAGGGAGAGTGAAGTTATAGAGCCCACCTCCAACAGGAAGACAGGGCATCAAGTGAGGGAGGGTGTTGCCATCCCACAGTCAAAATTCTGACCCATAATTGTTTCTGCCTAAAAGAACTGCAGGGGTGGAAATGGAGAGGAGCCTGAGGAAAAAACGGTTCAGCAACAGGCCCAAAGTGGGATCCAGCTCAAGGGGAAGTCACTAGGCCTGGCATTATTACTGAGGACCACTCACAAAAAGGGACCTATCATGACTACCCTTCAAAAGACTAAAGAAGCAGCTGAAAAAGTCAGATGCAGATATTTTCACCCAATCAATGAACAGAAGCTGCTGAACCCTGTGGTTGAATTAGGGGGAAGTCTGGAAGAAGCTGAGGAAGAAGGCAACCCTGTAGGAGGACCAGTAGTCTTAATTAACCTGGACCCCCAAGATCTCTCAAACACTGGACCACCAACCAGGCAACATACATCAGCTGGTATGAGCCCCCCAACACATATACAACAGAGGACTGCCAGGTTTGGACTCAATCAGAGAAGATGCACCTAACCCACAAAAGACTGGAGGCCCCAGGGAGTTTAGAGATTTGGTGGGGTGGAAAGTGGGGACATCTTTGTGGAGATGGGAGGTGTGGAGGGGGTATGGGATGTGGAACAGTTGTGGACCGAGAGGGGAATAACATTTGGAGTTTAAAATAAATAAATAAATAAATAAATAAATAAGTAAATTTTTAAAAATTTTAAAAATAAAACAATTTTTAAAGTTAATATAAAACATAAAAAAATGTCTCTCTGTGTCTGTTTTTCTATCTTTCTGAATCTCTCTCTTTCTCTGTGTGTGTGTGTGTGTGTGTGTGTGTGTGTGTGTGTTTGTGAGGGTGCAGTATAGGAGCACACATGACCCAGCACATTTGTACAAATTAGAGAACACATATTGGTGTTAGTACTCTTTTTTCCTTACACATTATAAGAGAATAGCTTCTACTATACTCTCTGCCACTCCAGGCTGGCTGGTCTGTGAGTTTCCAGGCAGTTATCTGGTATCTTCCCCTCTCTCTTATCTTACTGTAAGAATGCTTATATCACAGTCATGAGCAAGTATAACTGACTTTTACTGGGTTCCAGGAACTGAACTCAGGGGATCAATCAGCTTTATACTAAGCAGGGTGGAAACCACAAAGGAGTCTTACCTCTCCTGCCTGTTCCCATTGGCGCAGTTGTATACTGTCCATGGTCCTGAAATCCGTCCAGTTCAGGGTAATGTTTCTCATTTATCATTTATATAATGTTGAGGATATCCTTGATAGATTTTGGTATATGTGAGGAGGGAGAATAAAATGAGATACCCTAATCCTTTTACATTTCTCCATGGGTAGGAAATTAGATAGCTGGAGTCTAAACATCCATATTTGTCAGGATGAACAGTACATGCTAGCTTCTCAGATGACCAGATGTGATGCACATGACATTCAAGCCTAAGCAGAAAGAATAGAAAAGAAACTAGAATGTATTACATTTCATTAAAATTTCATATTGTTGAGATGTTGAGTTGAACATACTTTGCAATATCAGGAAAGGAAAATACATTGAGACATAATTTCACTTAGGTTTTTAAGTATTTTTGGTTGTGAGTGCCAGGACTTGAATCCTGGACCTCAAGTCCTTTAGGCAAATAGCCTCCCAGCAAGCTATGCTCCAAGTGGTCTTTTTCCACTTAAAAAAACACGAGAAAATTCAAACTCACATGTATGTCTTGTTTCACATTTCACATGTGCAGCATAGATCTAGAAAATGACACAGCTGAGCTCTGCAATCCAAAAAAGCGGAATCAATTGTGCTCTTCACATTTGGTTTCTTTGTCTCTTGTCATGGTGTAGACTTTCTTTTTAGTTACACAATCTGTCATAATATGCACACTGTCTTCACAAACACATGCACAAAGGACAACCAACTCAAGCCTACTCCCCACATGAAGCTGCCCTATTCCACAACGCCCATGATAACACTCAGAAATTCTTTCCTTCATGCAACCTCTTCTACCCTTGTGGATTTTCATATGTTCTGGACTCTGGCAAAATGGGAATTCCCCAGATAACTCCCAGCCTCCATTTTCTGTCTCTGGATACTCAACAGCCATTTGGTTAAGCCATTGTCTTAGGTTGGTGAGGCCTCCCAATTAGGGGCAAGGGTCTTGAGGTGTTCTTTTACTTGTCACTAACTATCTGGTTTAGCACATAAGTTAAGGGTAAATCCTCATCAGTCTCAATGACAGAGGTTTTAGAGTCCCCTACTTCCAGCCTGTGATAATGAACTTGCATGGGTTTCATTTGAATAGCATCTATCTACTGTCATACAAAAGCCATCAGTTTGATGAACAGTATGGGCACGAGAGACAAGAGAATAAGTCCCTAATAGGGGTCCCAAGTTGGATGGGAGTAAAGTGGTGAGCCATGGTGAGGTACTAAACCAAGTCTTGAACCAGCCCTGTTCCTGGGCATGCTGGTGTTTGCAGTTGCTGGCATAGGCCCTCTCTGACCTTTTTCATAGAGTCTTTAACAATGCCTGGATGGTCGGTATAAAAGCAGCACTCTTTTTTAAGGGCAGCACACACCCCCCCATTGGAGGAATAAAAGGTCTAAGCCTCTTCTATTCTGTAGCACTACTTCAGCTAAGGAGGATAATGAATTTTTAAAATACAATATAGTGGATTCCATACTTTCTAGATTTAAATCAATAGACGTACAGAGCTGATCATAGCTTTGATCTTGCAAAACAAGTGAGGAAATCTCTGTCCCTGCCCCAGTCAATCTAAAACCCAAAAGGACAGCTAGAGTAACTGTGGTAATGGGTTCTTTCCTGGGTCTAAACAATGTACCCCACTAAAACATAAGTTGGGAAACCAAGAATCCAATGGAGCCATCTTGGAGGCGCTGGTGATGACATCTCTCCTTCAGCATTGAGGACTTCTCAAGTCAGGTATATGGCATATGCTGGTTGATCTGTTCCAGTTTGAAGGCAATTGTGAAAGAGTTTCATGTTTCCTGCAAAGGAAAAATAGGATTCTCAGGGGCTTTCTCCTCCATGGATTTTTTATCATTGTCTATTTGTTTAATCAATCTCTCTGACAGCCAGCATGCGGCATCTGCTGTTTGGGAATATATGCAGACAGAACTCTTCCCAGATAAGCACTGGGTCCGGCCCATTCCAGGTTCCAGTTAATGGGTCTTTCCAGAGGACTGTTGCAAAATTCTTTTTGATATCAAGATGCCAAAATCTATCTGCAGAAGATTTTCCTTCAGAATCCAAAGTTAAAAAATGTATAATAGAGTGTATGATGAAGGATATTTCTGAGGGATCCCTTGGTAGGGTACCATTCCCCATTTTTAATTTTTTCAAGCTGATGTTTAATGGTTTGATGTGCCCTTTCTACCATACCTTGGCCCTGTGGATTATATGGAATACCCATTTTATGTAGTATTTTTAATTTTTCACAGAATTGGTGGACACTGGAGCTTGTATAACCTGGGCCATTGTCAGCCTTTATCTGTTTAGGCACACCCAATACAGCGATTGTAGCAAGCATATGAGTGATCACTTTTGCTTGCTTCTCCAGTTTGTAATGCCACATAAATGAAACCACGGTATGTATCTACACTTACGTGTATATATTGTTCAATTTCCAAATTCATTATAAGGAGTAACATCCATTTGCCAGAGACTGTTTGGTATCAGTCCCTTTGGATTCACACCCAAATGAGGAACTGGTAAAGTGTAACACATGATTGACATTGTTTGACAATTTGTCTAGCTTGTTCTCTGGTATTTGTAAACATGACTTTTAAAGTTTGGGGATTAAGGTGATGTAACTCATGAGCCTTTATGGTCTGATCTAAGTTAGGTGGTGGATCTGATAAAGTCACTGTGGCTCCACGAGTGGCTAGATCTGCCTTGGTGCTTCTCTCAGAGAGGGGAACTGGTAGTCGGTGTGGGCTCTCAGGTGTCCTATAAAGAATTTACACTTTCTCCTCAAAATTAATTATTGGCACTGTAAAAACAAGTCAGCTGCTTCTGAAGAATGCTTTATTTGTGCAGCAGTTTCTAGCAGAGGGATAGATTGAGCTAAATATGAGCCAGGGGCATCTTCAGGATAATTTCATCACCATTGGAAGACAGGTCATGCTTCAGGTCCAGAATTCTGAAATCCTTGATTTGCAACCTGCTCAAAACCCACGAGGATACCCTTGTCATTCCACCTTGAAGCATCTGTGCCTGTCCCACCTCCCCCTCTTGTCCTCACTATACCCTGTTCAGAATGTGAGCCTCCATACTCTCAGGTGCATTGGATTCAGGAATAAATAGGCAGTGGAGATAGAACATGACCCCAGGACTATATGACTCAGAGCTCCATGAAGCCAGTGCAGGACTTAAGGGTATGAATTCCAGCTCTCTGTCTCTTGAAGAAATTTAGACTTTTACTCCTGTTTATAGTTGGAGAGGAAGAGTGCTCTTCTTAGTAAAAGGTTTAGGTACCAAGATGCAAGTGGAAATGAGGATAATTGGGACTTCCACCTTGAGCCTGAAATCAGACTGTGGGAACTCAGATGTGTCAATTGTCCACACTGGCCCTGCATCCCTTCTTCAGACTTACTGAAGTTCTAATGAGCCTTGCCTCAAAAATCCTCATCTCTATGGAAAATGACAGGCTCATACATTTGTCTTTGATATTGAATTGGCCTCCTCAGAGAAATAGTCTCTTTTCTGAGAGTAAGGAAGCACCAACATACCCTACACCCATCTGAGATACAAAGTGGGTTAAGCTGTCAAGATTCACATTGCTCAAAGCTTTTAGAATTCTGACCTTGACTTCTGACCAGTCTGAGTCCACATCCAAGTCTATGATTTGAAGGATATCTGTAAAAAAAAACAAAAAACAGTCATTTGTCAGTGCCCATCAGTCAATGCCCTGCACCCTTGGGGAATGATCTTTCCTCCTGATTTCAGAGAAGTCAGTTTCCCTACATTGGGTCATTCAGTCTCTACAACAACTCAGTCAGGGAGGGATTGCCACTGTCTCCATTGTACAGAAGAGGAACCTGAGACTTCTAAGGTGAGAAAATGTGTCTACACAGCTGGGTCCAGACACTGTTTCCAGGATGACTTCTTAGTAATATATATTGGGCATTCATCAACAAAACAACTGATCAATTGGTCAAGCAGTTGAAGTTGACTGTGTATACCTTTTCAGTGTTGACTCAAGATCTTAATGAGATGCTCATGTGAGTTTGAGAAATTGAGTTAATCAATTGAGAGAATAAACTAAGAAATTGTAAAATCTATTACAAAGAAATAACATAGAAAGAAAATATCTTTTCAGCTAGTGAAAGTAGCAAATAGGAGTCCCAAAATGACTGGTTGGAACCAATCCCAGAAAACAATAATTTACATTGAAGTAGGAGATTAGACTTGTCCTAATAGAAGGTCATGGACAACAACCTGGGAATGACTGGCATGTGCCAAACAGCATGTATGATGTAGTAGGAATGTTTGTGTAGAAAATACCTCAACTGTGAAACAAAGCAATTACAACTAAGGGTCAAACAAAATGAAACAGTACAATGATCTTATTTTCCAAAGGAGTCAACCTTAAAATGCTGCTTTAAAATATTGATTGTACTCAGTTCTGCCTGCCCCTTTCTCCACATTTTGTAACCTGTTTCATTTGTTTGGGCGTAAAGCATTTTAGATTAGAATTGTGATATCCTATATGTTTTGGTCCAGTTGTATAGTGGTGTTTCAGTCCATCATCCAGCATTGGCTGCTAAAATTATAAATCTGCAAAGACTAGCCTTTGTTTCTTTTAGACTGCTTTCCTGCTCTATATTGAGTCTCCTTAAGTACTATCAAAAACATTTCAGTTCTTCCTTTAAAGCTATTTTAATATATATGTATGGACATGAATTGGAGTTTTGTTTGTTTGTTATTTAAGAAAAGCATTCACATGCATATGACCGTATATGATCTGTTTTCAACACAGTGGTGAGACTAGAAAGATAAGAATTCTTGCAACTCTAAAAGAAGACTTGAGTTCAGTTCCCAGAACCCTTTTTATATAGCTCATAAACATCTGTAACTCTGGGGATCTGACCCTCTTCTAAGATCTGGAGACACACATAAAGACATATACACAGAGATATGTACAGAGACATAAAAATAAAATATTGAAAACACAAAAGAAACCAAAACCATACAGTGGGGAAAAAAAGAAAGCATCTTCAATAGATGGTGCTGGTCTGACCGTCGGTCAGCATGTAGAAGAATGCAAATTGATTCATATTTATCACCATATACAAAGCTTAAGTCCAAGTTGATCAAGGACCTCAACATAAAACCAGATACACTGAATCTAATAGAAGAGAAAGTGGGAAATAGCCTCAAATTCATTGGCACAGGGAGAAATTTCCTGAACAGAACACCAATGGTTCAGGCTCTAAGATCAACAATTGATAAATGGGACCTTATGAAACTGAAAATTTTCTGTAAGGCAAAGGACACTGTCAATAGGACAAAACCCCAACCTACAGATTGGGAAACGAACTTCACTAACCTGACATCTGATAGAAGGCTACTATCTAATATACACAAAGAACTCAAGAAGTTAGACTGAAAAAAACCAAATAACCCAACTTTAAAATGCAGTACAGAACTAAACAGAGAAGTTTAAATAGAGGAATCTCGAATGTCCAGGAAGCACTTAAAGAAATGTTCAGCATCCTTAGTCATGAGGGAAATGCAAGTCAAAACCACCCTAAGATTCTACATTACAATGCCTGCCTGAACATAGCAAACATTTGACTAGAATGATGAAAAATTGTTGCCAAGAAGATAGCTCATTCCATAACTTATAGTTCTGAACTGATAGTTTATTCCTTGTAAGCATGAAGACCTGAGTTTCATCTATAGTGACTATATGAAAAAAGTAGGGAAATTCAAGTGAGGAGTAAAGGCTTGTAATCCAGAGTGCTATAGACATAGATGGGTAGATTCTGCAGCTAGCTTAGACTACTTAGAGAGCCCCAGGCCACTGACACATGTATATGTGTGTCCACACTCAAACCCCCATCCCCCAACACAAAATAAGCAAAGAAAATGTCCAATTAAATATATAGTGTAATAGCAGATATGCTGTCACTTACTTTGGTTCCAGCCATCAGGAGATCCCTATCCCAAGTAGATCTCTGAGAATGAATCTAACAAGGGTGTAAAATGAGACTCTGTCTCAAAATATGGATACATACTATGACAACAGAGACAAGTCAAGTACTCTGAAGCTTAAGAGTATATTCTTATTTAAAAAGAGAAAGCATCTACCAAAGACCTTGAATGGTGGATAGGTGCACTGAATTGGAAGGTGTTTTATGTAACCAGAATATCCATGGAAAGCTTCTGTAGTAGGAAAATGCCTGTCTGAGGCACAGAAAAATAACCAATGTGTTTAACTGAGGGGTAAGGGCAGAGCTATATCATGAGAGTCTGCATGGCCATGAGGATTCAGATTCAGTGGAGCAGCATGAGTTTCCTGGGTGTCATTGGCAGGCCAGCAGGACCCAGGCCTTTGGATTTGCATGACAAACCTGTGCTCCTGTCTGATTTGAGATCAGATTTTTGGTAGAGGGAGGATGGGTGGCTTTAGGATGAGTTGTCAAGACTGGGAACAGAAAATATCCCTTTACTCTTAAGGATCCTCAGCCCCAGTCCTTAACTTGTAGGCCATATTTCCTCTCCCAGACACTGGTAGCATCCCTCCTTCACATCATCAGATGCACAGATGAGGAAACTCAGAGATGAAGGTGAAGCTTTAGAGTGACAGAGCTGATAGTGTTGACACAGATGATACTTGGGGCTAATCTGATTGTGTGTCCACCAGGCTGCTTCCCAGGTGTATGAATGAGGAGAGCTCTAAAGCCCCCTGGAAGCCCAGCTCTTCTGGGATGGATAAGCCTTACCTGCCCAAAACGGAAATGGAGATTTTGTCCATATCACTTGAACATTACTGCATGGCCAGGACAGGAAGGTCAGTCTTGGCATCATTTTGAGCAGTGAATAAAGATATGATCTCCATGGAAATAGTAATTTCAGCCACAGAGCTCGTGAGGAATGGCCTGAAGAAAACAGAGTCACACCAGACACAGGTCCAGAAGGCCTTCAGGTTGCACCAACTGTAAGCTATTATGTGGACACTATGCAGGATATCTATGGGCAACATCAACAATGTCTAGTTAATGTCAACATGTTATATATTTGTATAGGACTTCTGTGGAGCAGACATGTTTAGCACGTGTGCGATTGTTATTTAAGGAGATACTAATAATGAAAATAAGTTCTAACATTTTGTAACAGAAATTACCTGTGGGCATTCACTAACATATTGTACCTGGTTTAATGTATTTAATCATTGCAACAGTGCTAGAAGATAAACACACAAGAAATCCTGGGCACAGAGAGGTTAAGTAATTACCTCAGGATGCCAACACATGCCTTCAAAAATCCATCAAATGTGTACAATACTCCCCCCACAGCCAAGTACAGATGATAGGAACCTGGATGTCACACATGCTGGGCAAGTGAGCTCCCTGAATGGAACTCCCTGTCTCTAGAATTAATTTTTCATAGGTTCTTGACTGTCATATATCTCTAGCTCTCATTTTAAATTAAAAAAACTTTAAATTTTCATATTTCTTATCCAGAAAGTCTAGTGTCTATCTACAATATCCAGGTTCTTTGAGAGACTCTATCTCAAAAAAAATAGTTTGGCAAGTGATTGGGACAAATATTTGATGTTGACCCTTTACCACCACAGATACATGTACGTGCACATGTGAAACTATATACACATGAGAACACATGTGTACCACATACAAAATACAAAAGTATTTTGCATAGGACATTATTTTGAAAGAGACTTTAATATGGCCAGTCTTCACTAGAATGTTTTAAAGATCAGTATTTTTGGCCTTGGAGTATCTCTTCTTTACATAATAGGAAACTGAAGGCAGAAGTCAGGTGGTAACTGGAAATTAACTGACTACTCAATACTGGCCATATTAGACCTGACCTCCACAAGTCCAAGTGACTTAGCTTACAGTACCACAGATACATTCAAAACCATGGGCACCCTTAGGAAAATTTCATCACCATTGGAAGATAGGTCAAGTTTGGGGTCCAAAATTCTGGGTTCCTTGATTTGCAACCTGCCCAAAACACACAAGTGTCCCCTTGACTGTTAAGGTAAGGATATATGTCCACAGCTGGGTTCACACACTGTCTCCAGGATGACTTCTTAGTAACATAGATTGAGCATTCATTAACAAAACAAATGATCAGTTGGCCAAGAGATGAAGTTGACTGTGTATACCTGTTTCAGTGTCGACTTGAGGGTCTGTTGCTCTTAGTGAGATGCTCCTCTGAGTTTGGGAAACTTGGTCAACAGTTGAGAAAATAAACTCAGAAATGGAAAAATCTGTAACAAAGAAAAGAGAGGGGGGGAGAGAGAGAGAAGATTGTTTCAATCAGTAGCAAATATGAGGTCCCAAAATGACTGTCTGGAATAAGTCCCAGAAAACAATAATTTACATTGAAGTAGGAGATTGGACTTGTCATAACAGAAGATCATGGACAACAACCTAGAAAAGACTGGCATGTGCCAAACAGCATGTATGATGTAGTAGGAATATTTGTCTCCTTCTTCAGTGTCCTAGCATTCCCCTACCCTGAGTCATCAAGCCTCCACATGACCAAGGGGCTCCCTTCCCATTGATGCCACATAAGGCCATCCTCTGCTACACATCCAGCTGGAGCCATGGGTTCCTCCATATGTACTCTTTGGTTGGTGGTTTAGTGCCTGGGAGCTCTGGGGGAATCTGGTTGGTTGATATTGTTGTTCTTCCTATGGAGTTACAAACCCCTTCAGCTCCTTCAGTCCTTGCACTAGTTTTTCCATTGTGGTCCCTATGCTCAGTCCGATGTTTGGCTATGTGCATCCACGTCTGAATTGGTCAGGCTCTGGCAGAGTCTCTCAAGAGACAGCTGTACCAGGCTCCTGTCAACAAGCACTTCTTGGCATCAGCAATAGTGTCTAGGTTTGGTGTCTGGGGATGGCATAGATCCCTAGGCGGGTCAGTCTCTGGATGGCCTTTCCTTCAGTCTTTGCTCCACTCTTTGTTCCTGTAATTCCTTTTGACAGGAAGAAATCTGGATTAAATTTTCAATGAGAAATTCATCATACAACCTTTATGGCCCAGCATTTGCCCCTGACATAAGAATTTTTAATTTGAGGAGCAAATTACAGAGAGAATCCTGTACAGAGAGAAGGATGCTCTTTCCAAGGTTATTCAGAGCAGCTGGTACAGAACTGATATGGCCTCTGACAGCACAACCTCTCTCGAACAAGAGACTTTTATGTGTGATATATAATGTAATTGCAGACATTACTGTCTGGTGTGTTCATAGCCTGCCCCCTGTGGGGACATTCACACATGTTCCTCATGTGGAATTCAGACAGGTAAGGTGCAGCTACAAGTCCCAATTCGCAGAGAAGGGAAGACGCCACATGCTAGGTCATCCAATAAAGTGCCTGGAACTGAGATCTAGACCTCTGGAAGAGCAGCAAACATTCTTAACTGCTGAACCATCTTTTCAGTCTCATCACTGCATTGAGAACACAAATACTGTATTGTCATACTTGAATGTTTTTTTTTTTACCAAAACAGTTCACACACACACACACACACACACAGGTATATATGTACATATATATATATATATATATATATATATATATATATATATATATATGAAGGGAGAGAGACACACACAGAGAGAGAGAGACAGAGAGAGACAGAGACAGAGACAGAGACAGAGACAGAGAGAGAGAGAGAGAGAGAGAGAGGAGAGAAAAGTCAGTCTGGAAACAGTGCATGGACCCACCAAGAAGTGGGAGGCAGTTGGAAAATTAGAAGCTGGCATGGGCTCTGATTGTCCTAAATTACTCTCTATTCTTGGAAAATTTTTGCAGGGAGATCCTAACATCCTAATCCTGTCATTTTCCTTCACTGATTCCTGTTGATTCTCAAAATCTGCATTTTAATTGTATGCTAAAAAAAAGCCTATTTGGCGTAAGCAAGGCTGGAGTCACATGTGCTACTCAGTGTATGGGAGATGATACAAGGCCTGCAAGTCAAGAACAGGAACTAGGGAGCCTTAGTCAGTAATAAAGGAATGGTCTCTGTCTCAGCCTTGACAACTATGTCTTGAGGCCATCAACTCTCCCTCTATGAAAGATATGCTCTGAAATCATGGAAGGATCACAATTTTGGCATGAAAATCCAAGGCCTGGGTCCTGCTGGACACTGCCTTTCCAACAAGACTCAGGAAATTCATGTAGTTTCACGAGGCCTGAATGTCGATGGCCCAGAAGTCTCTTAGGCAGCGCTGCCCTCACTCTCCTTTAGATACATTGGATTTTGTTCTTTGTCTCAGGAAAGCTACTCCTAAGACAGGACCATAAAATACTTCTCCATACTGCAACTCAATACATCTTTTTATCATGCAGGATCTTTGCTAGATTACCAACCCCCTTTTTTAAAAAAATAAGAATTTAACTTCAGACTGCCTGTCTTTGTTGTAACTGGATATGTATGTATGTATGTATGTATGTATGTATGTATGTATGTATGTATATTGAGACAGAGTTTCACTGTACAGCTCTGGTAAGCTTCAGCTTCAGAGGTCTACCTGGTTCTGCATCCTCAGGGCTAGGATCAAAGGTGGGTGACACCACCCAAGGTGTCTGTATGTTTAATTGAATTTTCATTTATTGATTTTGTATGTGGGTGGTGATGTTTTTCCTTGGAGACACACACACATTTGTCAGTGGTCTGGAGCTCAACAAGTAGGCTAATATGGCTGACCAGCTAGCCCAAGGAATCTATACATTACTGAGTCCTCAGCTCTGGATTATAATCATTTGCATTTGCTATCAGCTAGTCTCCTCCCTCCCTCTTCCCCCCTCCCTCTCCCTCTTTCTCTCCCTCTCCCTCTCCCTCTCCTCCCTCCCTCTCCCCCTCCCTCTCCCCCTCTCTTTCCCTCTCCCTCTCCCTCTCCCCCTCCCTTTCCCCCTCCCTCTCTCAAATAATACTTAGCAGGGCACAAAAAAAACCCAAACACTGCCACACTGCCTTTGTGAACAAATAGGATGGGCTGCCCCAGGAGATGACAGCTGGATGAGAATTGAACATAAGAGAAGGAAACCTCGGTGAGACCTGTTCATGAAGGAGGTTAAAGACTAAATGTTTTTTAACAAGTTCCTTTCAGCCAGGTGCTCTGTAAATAGAGGCTGGGATAATGATGCAGTGAGAGGCCTCTGAGGATCACCTAGGCACTGAGGTATCAGATTCATAGGCATGAGATGCTCAGATGCTCAGTGATTGTTCATTTATACATGGTCCCTTGAGTAACAGCTGGGACTAAAACCTAGGAGTAGAGTTAGTGTGTCACCTGTCCTACAGAGGACACTCAGAAATACTGAACTCTTAACTAAACTTTGCAAGTCTCTTCTTTTCCAGAGAAAACATTTCAACCCAGAACGTTCTGAATAGTGTATCTAACTTCCTGAAAAAGACAATGGCCCTCATGTTGCAAAACCAAGTAAGTCTCAAGGTCTTGGCACCCAGAGCCAAGACTGGTATAGGTGTTGCTGTGTACTTAGCACACTGTTTGCTGGGAGGTGCAGATTTCTCTTTGGGAGGTCTGCAGGATTCTCCTTTTCTTCCTCCTCCTCTTTCTCCTCTTCTTCCTCCTTTTCCTCCTCCACTTCCTCTTCCTCATCTGCATCCTCAGTAGCTCGGATGCAGAGAGAGGAGGCAGAAATGACAGATGCTTACTTGAGCTATGTACATCCATGCACTACCTCTACCTTTTATGCTAATGTTTTCTTGTAATTGACACACTTTTATTTAAAGGACAATGCTTAACCACCTGTGAATGAGTATGTTCAGGAAACTGGGAACTGGGCCCCCACTAAGGCTTAAGCCTTCTGAGGAGATTAAAGTTCCAGGGTTCAAGAGTTCAAGGATTTTAGGAGTCTAGAGTATTGGCGTTCTGGATGCTAGATCTTCAGATCCACAACTTCTGACGTCCTGAGGTGTGGGGTTCTCATCAGCCTGAGACAACTCTGTCTAGGCTGTTGCAATTACACAGTTTCAGATTGCAAAGTTAACTGTTCTTAGATCCTAGAAATGAACTCTTTTATTGGGGAAGGGTGGGTAGTGTGTTGCCAGCAAAGTCTCATGTGTTTTCCTTCTCTGTCCCCTCTTCTCCAACCTTGTCTCTGGCTCTCAGATATGCCACTGGTCAAGTCTCCGTTCAACATTCTGAACCCAAAGCTTTTTCAGAATCTCCTCCTCTGTAAGTCACACTCTGGGGATGGAGTGTCTTCCATGGGCCAACAAAATGTCTGTAGGGGAACCCCATGCAAGGACCCTGCATTCTTACTGGGGGGGGGGGGGCTTTGGATTCTTCTTGATTTACTGAGAGCTTCATTTGAACTTTTAGTTCCCCATGCTTGACAGACTTCTTGGGGCAATAGGAATGAGGCATCAATGGTGTCAGGCCACAGAAGTGGGCCTTCGATGAATATGTCCTGTGTTCCTCACAAAAGAGGGGCACTATCATTACCCACTTTCAGTAGAACACTTATGTATTTGGGGTCACACATATGACAGAGTGTTGGGATGGAGGGATGTAATAACTTGAGTAGACATATTTTTAATTTCCTAGGGCAATGACCGAGGCTGATCTTGACTTGGTTTCTTCAGCTAATCTACAAACAAAACAGTTGCTATTCTTCAGCTGAAGAATGAGCAGAAGAATTCATGTCTTGATGCCTCCTACTAGGTAGGGGTAGTATCCTAGTTATTTATCTATTGCTGTAAGAAAACAAAATGAGAAGGCAAGGTATAAAAGAGAACATTTAATGAGTCTCCAGATTCCAGTGGGTTAGAGCCTGTGACCATCATTGTAAGGAGGATGGTAGCAGGTAGGCTTGCATGGCACTGGAGGACTAGCTAAGAGATTACATCTTGTAACACAACCACCAGGACTAGTGTGCTAACTGAGAATGGTATGTGTAATGGTTTATATATGCTTGGCCCAGAGAGTGACACTATTTGGAGGTGTGGCCTTGTTGGAGTGGGTGAGGTCTTGTTGTAGTAGGTGTGTCACTGTGAGTGTGGGCTTTAATACACTAGTTCTAGATGCCTGGAAGTCAGTATTCTGCTAGTACCCTACAGATGAAGATGTAGAACTCTCAGCTCCTCCTGCACCATATCTGCTTGGATGCTACCATGTTTCTGCCTTGATGATAATAGGCTGAATCTCGGAACCTGTAAGCCAGCCCCAATTAAATGTTGTCCTTATAAGAGTTGCTTTGGTCATGGTGTCTGTCCACAGCAGTAAAACTCTAAGATAGTATGGCCTGTTTCTATTTTGTGGAATAGTTTGAGGAGAATTAATATTAGATCTTCCTTGAAAGTCTGGTAGAATTCTGCACTAAAACCATCTGGTGGGCTTTTTTCAGTGTGGAGACTTTTAATGACTATTGCTATTTCTGTAGAGATTATGGGACTATTTCAATGGTTTATCTGCTCCTGATTTAAATTTGGTACCTGGTATCTGTCTAGAAAACTGTCCACTTCCGCCAGATTTTCCAGTTCTGTTGAGTATAGGCTTTTGTAGTAGGATCTGATCTTTTTTAATTTCCTCAGTTTCTGTTGTTATGTCTCCCCTTTCAGTTCTGATTTTGTTAATTTGGATACTGTGTCTGTGCCTTTTGGCTAGGCTGGCTAAGGCTTTATCTATCTTGTTGATTTTCTCAAAGAACCAGCTCCTGGTTTTGTTGATTCTTTGTATAGTTCTTTTTGTTTCTATGTGGTACACTATCCAATTCATTCTATGAAGCCACAATTATGCTTGTACCTAAACCACACAAAGGCCCAACAAAGAAAGAGAACTTCAGACCAATCTCCCTTATGAATATCCATGTAAAAATACTCAATAAAATTTTTGCAAACCGAACCCAAGAACACTTCAAAACAATCATCCATCATGATCAAGTAGGCTTCATCCCAGGGATGCAGGGATGGTTCAATGTACAGAAATCCATCAAAATAATCCACTGTATAAACAAGCTCAAAGGAAAAAATCACATGATAATCTCACTAGATGCTGAAAAAGCATTTGACAAAATTCAACACCCCTTCATGATAAAAGTCTTGGAAAGATCAGGAATTCAGGGCCTATACCTAAACATAGTAAAAGCAATATATAGCAAACCAGTAGCCAACATCAAACTAAATGGAGAGAAACTTGAAGCAATCTCACTAAAATCAGGGACTAGACAGGGCTGCCCACTCTCTCCCTACCTATTCAATATAGTACTGGAAGTACTAATTGCCAGAGCAATTAGACAACAAAAGGAAGTCAAAGGGATACAAATTGGAAAGGAAGAAGTCAAAATATTACTATTTACAGATGATATGATAGTGTACTTAAGTGACCACAAAACTTTCACCAGAGAACTCCTAAACCTGATAAACAACTTTAGCAAACTGGCTGGATATAAAATTAACTCAAACAAATCAGTATCCTTCCTCTACTTGAAGGATAAACAAGCTGAGAAAAAAATTAATGAAATTACACCCTTCACAATAGTCATAAATAATATAAAATACCTTGGTGTGAATCTAACCAAGCAAGTGAAAGATCTGTATGAAAGAACTTCAAGCCTCTGAAGAAAGAAATCGAAGCAGATCTCAGAAGATGCAAAGATCTCCCAGGCCCATGGATTGGCAAGATTATTATTGTAAAAATGGCCATCTTGCCAAAAGCAATCTACAGATTTCAGTACAATACCCATCAAAATTCAGAGACAGGCAGGTAGATCAATAGAATAGAACTGAAGACCCAGAAATGAACCCACACCTATGGTCACTTGATCTTTGACAAAGGAGCTAAAAGCATCCAGTGGAAAAAGGACAGCATTTTCAACAAACAGTGTTGGTTCAACTGGATGTCAGCATGTAGAAGAATGAAAATTGATACACTCTTATCTCCTTGTACAAATCTCAAGTCCAAGTGGATAAAGGACCTTCACATAAAACCAGATACACTAAAACTAATAGAAGAGAAAGTGGGGAAGAGCCTCGAATACTTGGGCACAAGGAAAAAATTCCTGAACAGAACACCAATGGCTTATGCTCTAAGATCAAGAATTGACAAATGGGGCCTTATAAAATTGCAAAGCTTCTGTAAAGTAAAAGACACTGTCAATAGGACAAAATGGCAACCAACAGATTGGGAAAAGATCTTTACCAATCCTATATCCAATAGAGGGCTAATATCCAATATATACAAAGAACTCAAGAAATTAGACTTGAGAGAACCAAGTAACCCTATTAAAAATGGTGATCAGAGCTAAACAGAGAATTCTCAACTGAGGAAACCTGAATGGCCAAGAAGCACCTAAAGAAATGTTCAACATCCTTAATCATCAGGGAAATGCAAATAAAGCAACACTGAGATTCTACCTCATACCAGTCAGAATGGCTAAGATCAAAAACTCAGGTGACAGCAGATGCTGGCAAGGATGTGGAGAAAGAGGGACACTCCTCCATTGTTGGTGGTATTGCAAACTGGTACAACCACTCTGGAAATCAGTCTGGCAGTTCCTCAGAGAATTGGACAGAGAATACTACCTGAAGACCCAGTTATACCACTCCTGGGCATATACCCAGAAGATGCTCCAACATGTAGTAAGGGCACATGCTCCACTATGTTCACAGCAGCCTTATTTATAATAGCCAGAAGCTGGAAAGAATCCAGATGTCCCTCCACAGAGGAATGGATACAGGAAATGTGGTACATTTACACTATGGAATACTACTCAGCTATTGAAAACAATGACTTCGAGAAATTCGCAGGTGAATGGATGGATCTAGAAAATATCCTAAGTGAAGTAACTCAGCCACAAAAGAACATGCATGGTATATACTCACTGATAAGCAGATATTAGACAAAAAGTGTGGAATACCCATGATACAATTCACGGACCACATGAATCTCAAGAGGAAGGAAGACCAAAGAGTGGATGCTTCAGACCTACTTAGAAGGGGGAACAAAATAGTCAAGGGAATTAAAAGGTGAGAGGGACTTGCGAGGGAGAGAAGACTGGAAGGAGAAAAAGAGGAGAAGAAGATGTACAAAGGGTCAGGAAATTGAACAGTGTGTAGGAATGGGGGATGGGGAACTGGGGGTAGCAACCAGAAAGCCCCAGGAGCCAGGAAAGGAAGAGCCTCCCAGGACCCCATGGGGATGGCATTAGCTGAAATACCCCACAAAGGGGAGGGAGAACCTGTAGAGACCATATCCAGAGCATGGCCCCCAGGCTGAGGGATGGGGCCACCCACCCATCTCCAAAATTTTAACCCAGAATTGCTCCTGTCTAAAGGAAATACAGGGACAAATAGTAGAGCAGAAACTGAAGGAAAGGCCATCCAGAGACTGCCCCACTTGGGGGTTCATCCACATGCAGTCACCAACCCCAAACACTATTGAGGATGCCAAGAAGTGCTTGCTGACAGGAGCCTGATACAGCTGTCTATTGAGAGGCTCTGCCAGATACGGATGCAGATGTACACAGCCAAGCATTGGACTGAATGTGGGGACCCCAATAGAGAAGTTAGGGCAAGGACTGTAGGAGCTGAAGAAATTTGGAACCTCATAGGAAGAATAACTATATCAACCAACCAGAGTTCACCCCTAAAGCCCCCCAGGGACTAAATCACCAACCAAAGAGTATACAGGGGGTACTGCTGGGTATGTAGTAAAGGATTGCCTTATCTGGCATCACTGGGAGGAAAACCCCTTGGTCCAGTGGAGGCTTGATGACCCAGGATAGGAGAACACTAGACCACTGAGGCAGGAGTATGTGGCTGGGTAGGGGAGCAATCTCATAGAGGCAGGTGGAGGGAGGACAGGATAGGTGGCTGTGGAGGAGGGGAAACTGAGGAGGGGGATAACATTTGAAATATAAATAAATAAAATAATCAATAAAATGAAAAAATAAATTAAATATATCAGTGGATTACTAATTTTTTTCTTAAGTATAGCATTGTATAGCCATGATCTTACACTGGTAGAAATCTTTATTATTGATTGTTATAATTTTTTACATTGGTACAGAATTTATATATTGGTACAGATTTAAGGTTTTCATTGGTGTTATTATTTTATATTGATACAAAATTTGAACTTAATATTGTTACTCTTACATAGACATTGTGCCTATACAACTCATTTAAGAATACAAGGTTTAGACCTAGTCCTTCTAATAGCTGCTGTTACAAATTGTTTAGGATGATTAAGTAATGCAAGTTAAAGGCCAGACAGTAAACTCATGATTATATTAGATTCCGATTTAATTATAATAAAGTGTTTTCAATAGTATTCAAATAGAAATAGCTAAGAGTAGTCAATATTTAACAGTTCAGATATACTTTATATAGTCTTCAAAAACATCAGAAATCCACAGATTGTGACATTTATAATCATTTCATTATTATTAGATTTTTGACTAAGAGACATGTCTGCACCTGACAGTACCCACTTTATGGTTCAAATAAGATATTGAACATCATAACCTCCATATGAAGTTGTCCCACCGTGGCAAGGGAGCCACCAGGCAAGAGTTGCCCTAATTCAACTACAGACAAAAAAAGTATTGTTCAGGAAAGGACTCAAGATGTGGGATAGTCAACAGCTTCGCACTGCCAATACAGAGTAAGCTAATCTGTTATAATTCCTGCTTCATTTAAAGGTCTGTCAGCTGGTTCTGGGCCAGAAGGCTGAAGACAGATGCACCAATATTTTGAGGAATAGGGGACTGTCCAAATAGTCAGCTGCCTCTACAAATTGTTTAAGTTTTGGAAGCTATGTTTTTGTGCTTCCTATATATTCAGGTAATATTTAGTTCATTCTCAGATTTCTTATGGTGTTGAAGACTAGTTATAGTCTCATAATCAAACTTAAGTTCTTTAACATTGAGGAACATGATGTAGATTTGAAAGGATGGTTTTCAGATGATAATGCAAGTTAAAATCAAAACATAATTTAGCTATAAAATTGTAAACTCTTTAAGTTACAATAGATGCTAGAGTAATGTATCTAAATTGGCAAAGTTGACGGACTAGATGTTATTAGTGTATATCACACCTTATAGTTTACGTAACTGTTAAAACTATGTTCATTGTACATCTGAGAGGAAAGGCCTCTTTAATGGATGAAAAGGGGGAAATGCTGGGGATTTGGTCTAATGCTCACAGTATGTTATTTGGGTTCCCAACATTACACAAGAATCTGTATGTAAGACACTGAGGGTTTCTGGCCCCAATTGGCTCTGATTGGTAAATAAAGTTGCCAGCAGCCAATGGCTGGGCAGACAGACAGAGGCGGAACTTTAGAAATTGTGGGCAAGGAGATTGAGAGAAAAAGGAGAACTGCCATGCTGGGAAAGTAAAAAGATCAGGCCTGAGAAGTGCATGAAGAGAGAATGTACCCAACATGTAAGAGCAGGGAAAGAACAGCCCCAGGGGGCCCCCCTGACTGGGTCTAGGGTGGCCAGGATGAAATATAGGTTTTAGAAAGTAATAATTCAGGAATATTGGAGAGGAAAGTGTGTTAGCCACATGGATGTTTGGGAATGACCCAGGCATTGAATTGATTAAGATGTGTTAAATATAAGGCTGTGTGTGTGTGTGTGTGTGTGTGTGTGTGTGTGTGTGTAACAAACAGCCTTAATGGAAGACTTTAAGCTTTTCCAACAGTATTTAAAATAATCAACACAGAACAAGAAAGCAGTCTAACAGAAACAAAGGTTAATTTTTACAGTTGTATGATTTTAGCAGCTAAAACTAAGGATGGACTGAACAACTACTGTATAAACAGAATAAAACCAATACAATAGCAAGTTTCTTAGCAAGAACACTTTGCATATAAAGAAACAAAACATCTTCCAATGTGTGAAGAAATTAGAAGGTGAAGTTGTTTTACAATCAGTATTTCAATGCATTATTCAACACCTCACTCTCAGCAATGGACAGATCATGGAAACAGAAACTAAACAGAGATACAGTGAAACTAACAGAAGTTATGAACCAAATGGATTTAACAGATAGCTATAGAACATTTCATCCTAAAACAAAAGAATATACCTTCTTCTCAGCAGGTCATAGTACCTTCTTCAAAATTGACCATATAATTGGTCACAAAACAGGCCTCAACAGATACAAGAAGATTGAAATAATCCCTTGCATCTTATCAGATCATCATAGACTAAGGCTGGTCTTCAATAACAACAAAAACAACAGAAAGCCCACATGCACATAGAAGCTGGACAATGCTCTTACTCAATGATAACTTGGTCAGAGAAGAAAGAAAGAAATTAAGAACTTTTTAGAATTTAATGAAAATGAGGGCACAACATACCCAAACTTATGGGACACAATGAAAGCAGTGATAAGAGGAAAATTCATAGCTCTTAGTCCCTCCAAAAAGAAACTGGAGAAAGCACACACTAGCAGCTTGACAGCACACCTGAAAGCTCTAGAACAAAAAGAAGCAAATTCACCCAAGAGGAGTAAAACACATGCACACACTCACACATGCACACAGGCAAAATATGCATATCAACTTACACATTTTTAAGAAAATCATTAATATATAACCATTTATGGTCTGTGTTTTGAATGCAGTGGTGAGGCAGAGGAGAAGCTCAGCAGTTAGGTTTGCTTGCTGGTCTTGCAGAGAACTAGAGTTCTGTTTCCAGCATCCATGTTGAATGGCCATCTGTAAACCCAGAGCATCCAACACTGTCTTTCGGCTTTTAAGGACATACACTGACATAGGCATACAAATAAAGTTAAAATCTTAAAAACAGTTTAAATAAAACAGCTGTATTTATAACACAACAGGGTGCCTCTGTGGCAGAAAAGATCTATTACAATGGTGCAGCCCATACAACTCCATTCGTAACCTTGAACACCACACCTTTTTTTCTCTCTGATTTCCTCCACCAGCTATGGAATAAAAGGATGGCTCCTTCCTTCGTCTTTGAAAGTTGTCTAATTTTGACAAGGTTTATAGGCAACATTTACAGCGTTTTAGTGTAAGAATTGTTTATTAGTTAGCCCAGTTCTTTTACAGCAGAAACAGGGGTTCAGCTAAACATATTAGGGAAGATTTATAGACATCTAAGTCAGGTGTGTTGATGTCCTTCCTTTCCAGTCAGTCAACACAGATCAATAGAAGAAAAAAATTATGGAAATGTATGCTAACAATTTAGACACAACCCTTTTGCTAAATTATATAAACCTGTAGTAAATATATGAAAATAAATGGATGGCTAAAATTAGAGAAATGCAAAGCATAACACGTTATATCCTCTCATCTCTGATAATCACACAGCATTAAAGCTGTTCAGGTCAGTGCATGCCAGGCAGTACTGTGGGGAGACAGGCTACCACAGACCACTAGAGAAGTAGATAGAGCGTACTTGTCAACAGCTACCATTGATTAAGGTGTGTGCACTTTTTAAAATTTGGAAATCTATCTTTGAAGAATTTATCCTCTGCACCCATTGGCACGACCTTATTAGGATACAATGTCACTGCACTTTTTATTTGTAAAATGACAAGAGACAGAGGCAGATATTGAATGTCTGCACATTTCTCCATAAACCATCATAAAGATTAACACTGCCCCCTTCCAGTAGCCTATGCTATTGCAGGCTGTGTGTTTATTAGCATTACTCTGGGGACCAGAGTATTGAAAACCTTTTCAAGTACCTGCTCACAAAATATGCGCATAAGTTCATAAAAGTGCAAACAATTACACACAAAATAAACAAATTTTAAAACCAAAAACAAAACATCGGTCTTAGATGTGGCCTTGAATCTGAATTACACAGAGCCCTGGACAATGGAAAATATCAAAAGGTCTTATCCACTTAGGTTTTCTTCTTGGTATTCAGTGGAACTTTGCACAGGCATTGCTGAAAGCTTTCCAAGGAACCAGAAAGTTGGTCTAGAAAGAGTCATTGGTGGATCTGCTCCCTCTGAGCTGCTGGATGACTGTCTTGCTTTTTCCATCTTTGTGACCAGAACTGAAACCTGAACTACAGTTGAGGAGGAGTGTTTGTGAAAGGAAAGAAGTGAAAGGAAAAGAAAAGGTAAGATGGTGAGACATAGAAAGAGAAGGAAAGAATGGCTGGAAGGTATGAGGGAGGAAAAAATAAAAGAATAAAAACAGAGTGGAGCTAATGAGAAGGGAGAAGAAGTCGAAAAAATAGAGCAAGAGAAAAGGAGTGAGGGTAGTGACAGCTGTGTTCTGAGACTGCAGATACTCATGGCTGCAGCACACTGACCCTGGGCTCTCCCTGTCCCAAACAGGGTACAGCAATTTTACTAACCATGTCTGACAATATCTGCTAGCCATAAGTGGTAGGCAAACCATAACTGTTGGTTGAACTCCTGGGTGCTCCTGACTGACTCCCAGGATTTGTCCTAAAATCTGTTCAGCTTCCAGGTCATTTCTGCAGCAGAGAACCGGCCTTTATACATCCATCTGTTCCTTCAAGGTCTGTTCATTCCAATATGTTTGGCCATTGAACTCCTGATCCTTTTTGCAAATGTCAGCTTCTACTTGTTGTTGAATGCTTGTTGGAGTCAACGATGATTTTATGTTCTTGTCCCTAGAATGGGAGACCTCCAGAACAGTCAATGAAGCTCAGTAGTCAGCAAGTCTGATGGACTGAAGTGGAGCCTACTAGACTTTCCAGTAGCGTGTCTTCATGGAGGAGTAACAGAGTGGTGGGGAAAGAGTTGTTGTCTGGGGGAAACACTCAGGAAGAAAGACAAATGCTCTAAGAAGTCTCTTACCAATAGATCTGAAATGAAAACCCTTCTAAGCACAGACGTATACTAATATATTCCTATAAAATGACAAGTTACAGATTGGGAAAACATTACCAACTCTACATCAGACAGAGGACTAATATTCAAAATATGTAAAGAAGTCAAGAAGTTAGATACCAATAACCCAAATAACCGAATTTAAATGGGGTACAGAGCTGAACAGAGAATCATCAATAGATATATCTCTAACGGACTGAGAATCTGAAAGAAATGTGTTCAGTGATGTCCTTACTCATCGGGGAACTGTAAGTTAAAACAATTCTGAGATTCTTCTTCACATCCATCGGAATGGCTAAGATCAAAACCTCTCAGGACAGCACATATTGGTGAGGATGTAGAACAAGGGGAAAACTCTTCCATTGTTAGTGGGGGTACAAACTTGTACAGCAGCTCTGGAAATCATTTTGGTGGTTTCTCAGAAAACTTGTAATAGTTCTACCCAAAAACCCAACTAGACCATTCCTGGGCATATACCCAATAGATTCTCCACCATCCCACAAAGTCATTTGCTCAACTACGTTCATAGCAGCTTTATTCATAATAGCCAGAAACTGGAAACAACCTAGATGTCTGTCAACTGAAGAATGGATAAAGAAAATGTGGTAAATCTACACAATGGAATACTACTCAGCTATGAAAAACAAAGACACCATGAATTTTGCAGGCAAGTGGATGGGTCTTGAGAATACTATCCTGAGTGAGGTAATCCAGCCCCAGTCCACTATGTTCACAGCAGATTTTTATTATTTAATTAATTTTTGTTCTACTTATTCACCTTACATCCTGCTTACTGCTCCCTCCTGGTCACCTCCTCCTTCAACCCTTTCCGCAGACCCCCTTCCCTTCTCCTTTGAGCAGGTGGGGGCCCCTGGAACTTAAATTCTATGTGGGACTAGGCCTTTCCTCTCCCCCTAAAGCCAGAAAAGGCAGACCAGATAGTAGGTCAAATCCTACTTACAAGCGACAGCTTTTGGGATAGCCCCAGCTCCAGTTCAGTACCCATATGAAGATCAAGGTTTGTATCTGCTACATATGTGCAGGGAGGCATAGGTCCAGCCTGTGTATGATCTTTAGTTAATGGTTCAGACTCTGAAAGAGCAAAGTATCCAGGTTAGTTGATTCCATTGGCTTTCCTCTGGAGTTTCTATCTCCTTGGGTGCTTCAATTCTTCCTCCTATTCTTCCATAAGAGTTTCCATGCTCCATTCATTGTTTGGTTATGTGTTTCTTCTTCTGGCTGAGTCAGCTGCTGGTTGGAGCCTCTCTGAGGACAGCCATGCTAGACACTCATCTGCAAGCCTAACAGAGTATAATTAATAGTGTCAGAGACTGGTGCTTCGCCATAGCATGGGTCCCAAGTTGAGCCAGTTATTGGTTGCCCATTCCCTCAGTCTCTGTTCTAATCCAATCCCTGTATTTCTTGTAGATAGGATAAACTGGGGGTTGAAAGTTTTGTAAGTGGGTTGGTATCTCTATCACTCCACTGGGGTTCCTACCTGGCTATAAGAAGGAGGCTCCTCAGGCTCCATATCTCCAATACTGTGAGTCACAGCTAAGGACACCCCATTGATTCTTTGCTACCACCCTATAACAGCTCTCTTCTGGCAGATGTCTCCTCCCTCCACACCCCTCTCAGTTGCAGATTTACATTCATTGTCATAGCCATCCTGTCAATGTCCCTGCCTCTCCTCACTCCTTTGAACCCCTACTCCCTTCTCCACCCCCTCCCTTCCAGTTTTCTCCCTCCAACTGCCTTCCACTACCATTCAATTCACTTTTCCAAATGAAACTCAAGAATCTTTGCTTCGGCCCTTCCTCCTGTCCAGCCTCCTTGGATCTGTGAAGAGTAGCATAAGCATCTTGTATTTTATGGCTAATATCCATTTATAAGTGATTACATACCATGTATGTCCTTTGGGGACTGGTTACCACACTCAAGATGATATTCTCAAGTTCTATCTATTTGCCTGCAAAGTTCATAATGCCTTTTTCCCCATAGCTGAATAGTATTCCATTGTGTAGATTTACCACATTTTCTTTATCCATTCTTCAGTTGACAGACATCTAGGTTGTTTCCAGTTTCTGGCTATTATGAATATAGCTGTTATGAACATAGATGAGCAAGTCTCCATGAAGAATATATTAGGTATATGCCTAGAAGGGGTCAAATTGGGTCTTAAGGTCTTCCCAGTCTTCTGCAAAATGCCAAGTTGATTTCCAGAGTGTTTGTACAAGTTTGGACTCCCGCCAGCATTGGAGGAGTGTCTCCTTGCTCCACATCCTCACTAGCATGTGGTATCTCTTGAGATTTGATCTTATCAGGTTTAGAAGTGCTCTGGTGAAAGTTTTATGGTCAGTTAACTATCATATCATCTGCAAATAGTAATATTTGGACTTCTTCCTTTCCTATTTGTATCTCTTTTACTTCCTTTTATTGTCTAATTGCTCTGGCAATTAGTACTTCCAGTACTATATTGAATAGGTAGGGAGAGAGTGGGCAGCCTTGTCTAGATCCTGATTTTAGTGGGATTGCTTCAACTTTCTCGCCATTTAGTTTGATGTTGGCTACTGGCTTGCTGTATATTGCTTTTACTATGTTTAGGTATGGGTCTTGAGTTCCTGATCTTTCCAAGACTTTAATCATGAAGAAATTTGAATTTTGTCAAATGTTTTCTCAGCATCTAGTGAGATTATCATGTGGTTTTTTTCTTTGAGTTTGTTTATATAGTGGATTATGTTAATGGATTTCCAAATGTTGAACCATCCCTGCATTCCTGGGATAAAGCCTACTTGATCATGATGAGTGATTGTTTTGATGTGTTTTTGGATTTGGCTTGCAAGAGTTTTATTGAGTATTTTTGCAACAATATTCATAAGGGAGATTGGTCTGAAGTTTTCTTTCTTTCTTCTGTCTTTGTGTGGTTTAGGTATGAGTATAATTGTGACTTCATAGAAAGAATTGGGTAGTGTTCCTTCTGTTTCTGTTTTTGTGGAATATTTTGAAGAGAATTGGTATTAAGTCTATCATGAAAGTCTGATAGAACTCTGCACTAAAACTATCTGGTCCTGGGCTTTTTTTGGTGGAGAGACTGTTAATGACTACTGCTATTTCTTTAGGGGTTGTGAGACTGTTTAGATATAGCCATCCTGACTGGTGTAAGAAGGAATCTCAGAGTTGTGTTGATTTGCATTTTACTGACAACTAAGGACTTTGAACATTTCTTTAAGTGTTTTGCAGCCACTCAAGATTCCTGGTTTTTTGTTTTTTTACTTTCTTTCTTTTTATTGGATATTTTATTTACATTTCAGATGTTATCCCCTTACCCCATTACCCCCCACCCAGGAACCCCCTATCACATTCCCCCTCCTCCTTCTTCTATGAGGATGTGCCCCACCCACCTACCTACTCCCACCTACCCACCCTCAAATTCCCCCACACTGGGACATCCAGCCTTCAGGTGACCAAGGGTCTCCTTTCCCACCTATGCCCAACAAGGCCATCCTCCCCTACATATACAGCTGGAGCCATGGGTCCCTCCCTAAGTGCTCCCAGGCTGGTGATTTAGACCCTGGGAGCTCTGGTTGGTTGGTATTGTTGCTCTCCTCATGGAGCAGCAAATCCTTTCTGCTCCTTTAGTTTTCTCTCTAACCCCTCTATTGGGAACTCCTTGATCAGTTCAATGGTTAGCTGTGAGCATCTGCCTCTGTATATGTCAGGCTCTGGCAGACCACTAAGGAGACAGCTATATCAGATTCCTGTCAGCATGCACTTCCTGGCATCCACATCAGCATCTACCTTTGGTGACTGCACATGGGATGGACACCCAGGTGGAACAGTCTCCAGATGGATTCCTGTTAAGAAGTCTCTGTTTAAACCATATGAAGTTCAAGAAGAAGGAAAACCAAAGTGTGAATGTTTCAGTCCTACTTAAAAGGGGGAACAAAATATTCATAGGAAGTAGAGGGAGGAAGGGACCTGGGAGGGAGAGGAAAGAGAAAGGAAAAAGGGGGTAGGATCAGGTGTGAGAGGAGACAGGGGAGAAGTACAGAGGGTTAGAAAATTGAACAGAGATGTGTAGCCATGGGGGATGGGCAACTTGGGGAAGCCACTAGAAAGTCCCAGATGCCAGGAAAGCAAGATGCTCCCAGGACTCAATGGGAATGACATTAGCAGAAATACCCATTCAACAAAGGGAAGACAGAACCTGTAGAGACCATATTCAGAGGTTAGACATGGCCCCCAGTTGGGGATGGGGCCACCCACCCATCTCAAAAATATTAATACAGAATTGTTCCCATCTAAAGGAAATGCAGGGACAAAGAGTGGAGCAGAGACTTAAGGAAAGACCATCCAGAGATTGTCCTACCCATCCATGGGACTGATCCATCCCATCTGCAGACACCAAACTCAGACACTATTGCTGATGCCAAGAAGCACTTGCTGACAGGAGCCTGGTATGGTTGTCCCCTGAGAGGCTCGGTGAGAACCTGACCAATACAGATGTGGATATTCGAAGCCAACCATCGGACTGAGCACAGGGACCACAATGGAGGAGTTAGGGGAAGGATGGAAGAAGCTGAAGGGGTTTGCAATCCCATAGAAAGGAACAAGATTATCAACCAACCAGAGCTCCCAAAGACTAAACCACCAACCAAAGAGTACACATGGAGGGACCCATGGCTCAAGCCTCTTACGTAGCAGAGGATGGCCTTGTCTGGCATCAGTGGGAGGGGAGGCCCTTGATCCTGTGAAGGTTCGATGCCCCAGTGTAGGGGAGTAGGTGGGTGGGTGAGGGAGCTATCTCATAGAAGCAGGCAGGAGAGGAATAGAATAGGGGGGTTGTGGAGGGGAAACAAGGAAGGGAGATAATAGTTGAAATGTAAATAAATAAAATAACCAATAAAAATTAAATTAAGAAAGAAGTCTTCTCTTTAGTTCTGTGCCCCATTTTTTAATTGGATTATTAGGGTTGTTGGTGTTTAACTTCTTAAGTTTTTTTTTTATATATATATATAAATTTTGGATGTTAGCCTTCTGTCAGATGTAGGGTTGGTGAATAGATTTTCCCAATCAGTAGGCTGCCATTTTGTCCTTTTGACTGTGTTCTTTGCCTTACAGAAGTTTTGCAATTTCATGAAGTCCCATTTATCAATTGTTGATCTTAGCAACCAAACCACTGGTGTTCTGTTCAATAAATTGTCTCCTGTACCAATGCCTTCAAGAATATTTCTCAATTTCTCTTCTATGAGATTTGGTGTATCCTGTTTTATGTTGAGGGTTTTGATATCACTTGAACTTGAGTTTAATGCAGGGTGATAAATATTGACCTATTTTCATTCTTTTACTTGTAGACATCCAGTTAGATCAGCGCCATTTGTTGAAGATGCTTTCTTTTTTCATGGTTTTGGTTTTGGCTTCTTTGTAGAAAATCAAGTGTCCATAGGTGTGTGGGTTTATTTCTGTGCCTTCTATTCCATTTCATTGAATAACATGTCTGTTTCTGTACCAATCCCATGCAGGTTTTATCACTATTGCTTTGTAGTACAGCTTGAGGTCAGAGATGGTTATTACCTCCTGAAGCTTTTTTATTGTTCAGGACTATTTCGACTATCCTGGGTTTATTATTTTTCCATATGAAGTTAAAAATTGCTTTTTCAATGTCTATAAAAATTGTTTTGGAAATCTAATGGTAATTGCGTTGGATCTGTAGACTGCTTTTAATAAGATGGCCATTTTCACTGTATTTATCCTACCTATCTGTAGCATGGAAAATCTTTCCATATTCTGATATCTTCAACCTCTTCCTTCAGCAACTTGAAGTTCTAGTCATACAGATCTCTCATTTGTTTGGTTAGAGTTACAGCTTTTAATGTTCTTTCTTTGTTTAAGTTTGCAGGCAGAGGTTTGGACCAGAAATGTAGCTCAGAAAGAACAATGTAGACCTCCAAGCTGCTGGGCTTCCCAGAAGCCAAGCAGGCAGGATATTGTGGTATGGGTGTCTCACATGGTTGTCCTGGATGGGAGCAGGCCTCCTGGGAGACATGCAGAGCTGTGAGCTGGGGAGTGGAGTGCAGATCATCTGGCCTCTATCATCTTCATAAGTTGAGATTTAAGGTCATTGTCTTCAGGTGTGGATATCCAGGATATCCCGGACTTGCTATAGTTAAGAGAGCTGTGTTCAAATAGTGCCATATTGCCCTGGCTTTTGTTGATTCTGCTCTTGTGTTGGCCTTTAGCCATCTGGTTATTTCTGGTGTTGGCTGGCCTGGTAAACCATTATGGCAAAGGCTTCTTGTCTTGAGTTGCAGCAGGCCTCCAGAGAGGCAGGCAGAACTATGGCCCAGGAAATGGAGTGCAGATTCAGGTTTGCTGGTAGAGGTGTGGACTGGTAGCTGCAGTGCAGAGAGGATTGTGCAGGCTTTGGGTGCAGTAATGTGGTGTGGGTATCAAACCCTGTTGTCCTGGGTGGCAGCAAACCTCCAGGGAATCAGGCACAGCCAATTATGTTTTCTTTATTACTTCTGTTTCAATTCTTGGGCCTTGAACAGTTTTATGCATTTCTTTTGCCTGTTTGATTGTATTTTCCTGGATTTTTGTAAGGAATTTATTCATTTCTTCTTTAAAGTCCTCTATCATCTTAATAAGATTAGATTTAAGGTTATTTTCTTCTGGTTCATGTGTTTTAAGATATCCAGAGCTTACTGTAGCTGGGTTCTGATGTTGCTACATTGCCCTGGCTTTTGTTGATTGTGTTCTTAAGCTACCCTTTAGCCATCTGGTCGTCCCTAAAGTTGGCAGGTCTGGTAGTCCCTGATGGGAGCAGCCTTCTTGGGATGCAGGTAGAGCTGGTTATCCCTGGTGGCAGCAGGATTCCAGGGATGCAGGCAGAGCTGCAAGTCCATGATGGCTTCGGGCTGCTGGTTGTCTTAGGTGTGGGTAGTCCTCCAGGGATACAGGTAGGGCTAGTGGTCCCCGATGGTTGCAGACTTCTGTTTGTCCTGGGCAGCAGGAAGACTCCAAGGATGCAGAAGTAGTTATGGCCCAGGAAATGGAGAGCAGAGTGGTTGGTGTGGAGGTCACTACTGCTGGATTTTCCCAGAAGGGCCAGCAGGGAGGGCATTGAGTTAGGTGTCTCACCTGGTGGTCACTGATGGCTGCCATTACCTGGGATTGTGGTTAGAGGTGGGGGCTGGAAGATGGAGCACAGGGGCACTAGACAGGCCTCAGAACTGCGGGGCTTGCAGACAACCCAGAATGTTGGAGTTTGGGGCAAGGTAATCTCACTTGTCCCCAGCATATCATTTTTAAATTGTAAAGATGCAGTTCAGCTGTGAAAAATATGTCAATATCCTCATAAATACGTAATAGGTGATGAATGTGTTATAAAAGGAGAAAATAAAATTAAGATGTTCCCAAACATAAAAAATTCTCAATGCTTCATTGCTTTTATTGGCTAAAAATATTCAAATAATACTATATGCAAAGTAATTGTAACAATGCTCTAATTCTGGTATGTGATATCACACATACCACTGGTTTTAGAAGCTATCATTTATCAAAACTGAAGATATTATAGATAAAATAGAAACTGAGAAGCAGCAAGTCTATTTCAAGGTGTAATACAGGTATGAAAACTACAGGGAAGTTTTTCATGTGGCATTAGTCCATCCAACCTTTTGATAAACTGTTGACATAACTTTCAGGCAAGTTGCTAGTTAAGATTCAGAAGTGGCATATCAATTGTTGGACTCATACTGCATACATCTATTTAAGATTTGTATTATCTCATGCCTTCTATGGGTTTATTGCTGAAGCCTTCCCAAGGCAGGCAAAAATGAAAAGAGCAAGGGCCTGCTCTGAGCTGCTGTGTCCACCTGTCATAGCCAGAATTTTAGGTTTTATTTGAAAATCAAATTTCCATTCCAAACATGTTATTTTTCTTTCCACAATGTCTTGGAACTGTATATCTTTAGCCTGTCTCTATATCTGGGAAACTAGCCCAGACTAGCTCTGTATGAGAATGTGATTGAAGACGTTTATATTAATTCCATGGACTCAGTGAAATTCATTTTGCTCAGTATGTTTGAAGAAACTGTGACAGGGAATTGAGTAAACATATAATAGTCACACTTTCATTTAATAAAATATATATCTTAAGAGTTTAAAAAACACAGAGAGATCCATGAATCAACCTCTCTTACTTTGTTTCCTTCCTGACCAAGAAAATTAATAACTTGTGACCAACTCCATCTCAAATGATGAAAAACATCCATTTCCCATGGAAGAATCCAAAACCACACATCCCACCCCTTGGGGATGGGGTACCATTCTCTAAAAATCACTTCCTTCTGTCTGGGAACAATGTCTCTATGGGGGTCCCTAAGAAAATTAAGATATTGTCCAGTTTTAACAACGTTAACTGTTACATTTGATGTCCATTCTCTGTGATATGAAAGTACAGGGCTTAACTGAAGTCCTGGAACAGTGTGAGAGGCTGGACCAAATGGAGTCAGCCATTTTGAAGCCATCCTGGAAGCAAGTTTTGATGAAACAGCTATCAAGGTAGTCTCATGTTAGATTAAGTAGCATGCTAAAATAAATATATCCCAGTGTCTTAGCATTCTTGAGGGTGAATCTTGTCAGTGTTGCTTTAGCTTCATTGGCATCTAGTTGTGAAAATATAAACTTTCAAAGGTAATCTATTTTTCTTCATTAATACATGTATGGAGTGTGTGGTGTGCGCAGTTCAGCCAAGGATGATTTTCTGCTCTTAGTTTGAGCAGAAAAGGCATCTGTCTTTCATTAAGTAAGTTTGAACTGTATAACCAAGCTGTAACATAATTTTTCATCCACGCTATATGAAAAGATTGGGTAAGTACTGATGACTCTGTAGCCAACAAGATTTATTGGCTATGCTTAGCTGAATTTCTGGGTGGAGACAGTCATGTCTCAGCCAGTTTAAGAGCTCTTCCCAAAGTTATCAACATATACTTTTCCTGTTTTGTCATTCTTCATAGTTTCTTCCTTTAAGTGTGCAACCTAGATCTCCAGGAGGTCTCCCTGGTCAAATCTAGTCTTTATTAATTTAAGTAGAATCCATATCTTTTCTTCACCTGTTGAAACAAAAGAAAACCACTTCACCGACACAACACATTTCTTGCCTTCCTGTCTGAAGTTAAGACATCTTTAAAATAGATAAGCCATTCTAACTCAGATGTTTTCCACAATCCAATAATCTCTCAGCAGCTGTTGTTTTTTGTTCATTAGCATTTAATAAATTTAAAGACAATAAGGCATGAAGTAATCTATCTTTGGGGGTATTTGTTACTCCTTTTTCTTTGGTAAGCATCTTCAAATATGTAGGATTAGATTTCTCTAGGACTGCTTCTCTTGTAGGATTATACGGTATACTTATAATATACTTTGTATTATAACATGCAAAAATACTGCGTTTTACTAGAGACATATGCTGGAGCATTGGCAGTCTTAATTTGTACAGGTATGCCTGTAATAGACATAATTTCTAATAAATATATAATTTCAGAATACGCCTATTCAGAACTTAAGGCACTTGCCCATTGAAATCCTGAATATGTATCTATGGCATGGGGCACATTCTTTAATTTTCAAAACTCATCAAAAATGAAACACATCAATCTGCCAAATTTAAATTCTTTCAGTACCTTTTGGATTACTCCCTGCAGGTAATGGAGTTTGTTTATACAAAGAACAGGAACATTTCCTTATAACTTTCTTGGCTTGTTGCCAAGTGATGGAAAAAAATTTTTTCAAACCTTTCACATTAACATGGTATTTTTTACGGAATTCTGAAGCTTTTAGGAAATTTCCTGTGAATAACTGCCCAATTTCATCTGTACCTTGTGCTAGAGGGACTGGTAGATGTGTAGGGATCTGATATGTGTTATATACAATGGATGATTTCTATTTCTGATTACTTGTATTTGAGTAAATAGTGAAGTTAATTCTAAATCATCCTGAATAAGCTTAGCAGTTACTAGATGCAAAACAACTCATTCTACATATTCAGAGTCAGTAACTATATAAGAGATTCTGGAAAAACTAATACTACCTTAAGAACGGCATATAGCATTGTTTTTTATTTTTTTATTGGATGTTTTATTTACATTTCATATGTTATCCCCTTACCCCATTTCCTCCCCCCCACCCAGGAACCCCCTATCCCCTCACCCCTCCTCCTGCTTCTCTGCGGATGTACCCCTACCTACCCCCTCACTCCCACCTCCCAACACTCAAATTCCCACCCACTGGGGTGTCCAGCATTCATGAGACAAGGATCTATTCTCCTACCTATGCCAGACAGGGCCCTCCACCCTTACATATACAGCTGGAGCCATGGATCCCTCCCTATATGCTCCCAGGCTGGTGGTTTAGACCCTGGGAGCTCTGGTTGGTTGGTATTGTTGCTCTCCTCATGGGGCCTCAAACCCTTTCAGCTCCTACAGTCTTCACCCTAACTCCTCCATGAACCCCATCATTGGGAACCCCATGATCAGTTCAATGGCTAGCTGTGAGCATCTGCCTCTGAATATGTCAGACTCTTACAGATCTCTAAGGAGACATCTATATCAGGCTCTTGTCAGCATGCACTTCCTGACTTCCACATCAGCATCTACCTTTGGTGACTGCACATGGGATTGATACCCAGGTGGAATGGTCTCCAGACAGCCCCTCCTTCAGTTTCTGCCCCTTACTTTGTCTCCATATTTGCTTCCTTGAGTATTTTGTTACTCCTTCTAAGAAGGACCGAAGCACCCCACTTGGTCTTCCTTTTTCATGAGCTTCATGTGGCCTGTGAGTTGAATCTTGGGTATTTCCAGATTCTGGGCTAATATCTAATAATCAGTGAGTGAATACCATGTACATTCTTTTGTGATTGGCTTACCTCACTCAGGATGATATTTTCTAGTTCCATCCATTTACCTAAGAATTTCTCGAATTCATTGTTTTTAGTAGCTGAGTAATACTCCATTGTGTAAATGTACCACATTTTTTGAATCCATTCCTCAGTTGAAGGACATCTGGGTCCTTTCCAGCTTCTGGCTATTATAAATAAGGCTGCTATGAACATAGTTGAGTATATGTCCTTGTTCTATGTTAGAGCATCTTCTGGGTATATGCCCAGGAGTGGTATAGCTGGATCCTCAGGTAATGCTATGTCCAATTTTCTGAGGAACCACCAGACTGATTTCCAAAGTGATTGCACCATCTTGCAGTCCCACCAACAATGGAGGAGTGTCCCTCTTACTCCACACAGTCGCCAGGATCTACTATCACCTGAGTTTTTGATCTTAGTCATTCTGACTGGTGTGAGATGGAATCTCAGGGTTGTTTTGATTTGCATTTCCCTGACGACTAAGGATACTGAACATTTCTTTAGGTGCTTCTTGGCCATTCGAGTTTCCTCAGTTGAAAATTCTTTGTTAAGCTCTATAACCCATTTTTAATAGGGTTATTTGGTTGTCTGGAGTCTAATTTCTTGAGTTCTTTGTATATATTGGATGTTAGCCCTCTATTGGATATAGGATTGGTAAAGATCTTTTCCCAATTTGTTGGTTGCCATTTTGTCCTATTGACAGTGTCTTTTACTTTACAGAAGCTTTGCAATTTTATAAAGTCCCATTTGTCAATTCTTGATCTTAGAGCATAAGCCATTGGTGTTCTGTTCAGGAACTTTTCCCCTGTGCCCAAGTATTCGAGGTTCTTCCCCACCTTCTCTTCTATAGTTTCAGTGTATCTGGTTTTATGTGGAGGTCCTTTATCCACTTAGACTTGAGCTTTGTACAAGGAGATAAGAATGGATCAATTTCTAATCTTGCGAAGGTGGGGATAGAGGCCTGACTTCCAGTAATTGAAGGGGACCTTGTAATGGCTCTGGCGGTCCCCTTATCGTTGTCCAGTGAGGCATGAGGGCCATACCCATCCCGATGTCTTTTTCCTGGAGAGGGGATACTTTTGACATCAACCCCTATACAGTCAGGCTAGTCCCTCAGGGAACCCAGAGAGATATTTTTAACTTTTATTTATATTGTGAAACAACAGATAAATAATTTGGTAGCAAAACCTATTCAGATACATTATCATAAGTTAGCTATGGAGGACCATGAGACTCAAGATGAGGTTGTTACTCTATCCAGGGTGTTCCCAAAACCCATCTCCACCCGACCTAAAAGAGGGGACTTCTGCCCCTAGACCAGGCAGAGAGGAGCCATCCAGAACTCCCTCTGACTGATGATCTGATACTTAGAGAAGGAAGGAGATGTCAGGGGCAGCCCTGCTTATACACTGAAGGCCTAAAATCAGCCATAGGCCTAAAATCAGCAATAGACCTGTCATACATGTATACTAACACCAAGTCTTGGGTCTTGAACATTGAAACAGATGGCTATAAGCTATTGTAAACAGACAACTTTTGTGGAAATTTACCAGCCTGAGTAGCCATAGACCGTGTAAATAGGTAGCCTAGGCAGATAATACCATCTTAGATAAGGACAAGTGAATCATAGGTAGAGTCATAGTGACCTGTCCCCTGAACCTCCACCCAGCTGATACCCTGTTCTGAAAGATATCTGTATTCCCCCTGAACACTCATGCTCCAGTGTCATCCCCTTCCCCATGTCCTGCCTTTTTGTGTTTATAACCTGTGTGTGAATAAGTAAAAATTACAATTTGAAAATAAATAAATAAATAAATAAATAAATAAATAAAAAAACGAAAACCTCCTTCAAGGTCTTTAGGTAATGGATAAAGTCCTGTGGACTTCTATCTGAAAGAGCCACTATTGAGTAACGCCATAACAGAGGACACTAAAGGAAATCATCAAAAAAAAAAAATGAATCAATTTGCATTCTTCTACATGTTGTCCTCCAGTTGAACCAGCACCATTTGTTGAAAAGGCTGTCCTTTTTTAGCTCCTTTGTCAAAGATCAAGTGACCATAAGTGTGTGGGTTCACTTCTGGGTCTTCAATTCTATTCCATTGATCTTCCTGCCTGTCTCTGTACCAATACCATGCAGTTTTTATCACTATTGCTCTGTAGTATAGCTTGAGGTCAGGGATGGTGATTCCTCCAGAAGTTCTTTTATTGTTGAGAATAGTTTTCACTATCCTGGGTTTTTTGTTATTCCAAATGAATTTGAGAATTTCTCTTTCTAACTCTGTGAAGAATTGAGTTGGGATTTTAATGGGGATTGCATTGAATCTGTAGATTGCTTTTGGCAAGATGGCCATTTTTATTATATTAATCCTGCCAATCCATGAGCATGGGAGATCTTTCCATCTCAGAGAGATCTTCTTCGATTTCTTTCTTCAGAGACTTGAAGTTCTTGTCATACAGATCTTTCACTTGCTTGGTTAGAGTCACACCAAGGTATTTTATATTATGTGTGACTATTGTGAAGAGTGTCATTTCCCTAATTTCTTTTTCAGTCTGTTTACCTTTCATGTAGAGGAAGGCTACTAATTTGTTTGAGTTGATTTTATAACCAGCCACTTTGCTGAAGTTGTTTATCAGGTTTAGGAGTTCTCTGGTGGGAGTTTTGGGGTCACTTAAGTATACTATCATATCATCTTGAAATAGTGATATTTTGACTTCTTCCTTTCCTATTTGTATCCCCTTGACTTCTTTTTGTTGTCTAATTGTTCTGGCTAGGACTTCCAGTACCATATTGAATAAGTAGGGGGAGAGTGGGCAGCCTTGTCTAGTCCCTGATCTTAGTGGAATTGCTTCAAGTTTCTCTCCATTTGGTTTGATGTTAGCTACTGGTTTGCTGTATATTGCTTTTACTATGTTTAGGTAGGGGCCTTGAATTCCTGATCTTTCCAAGACTTTTATCATAAAGGAATATTGAATTTTGTCAAATGCTTTCTCAGCATCTAGTATCATGTGGTTCTTTTTTTCTTTGAGTTTGTTTATATAGTGGATTACATTGGTGGATTTCTGAATATTGAACCATCCCTGCATTCCTAGGATAAAGTCTATTTTATCTTGATGGATGATTGTTTTGATGTGTTCTTGGATTTGGTTTGCTAGAATTTTATTGAGTATTTTTGCATCGATGTTCATAAGGGAGATTGGTCTGAAGTTCTCTTTCTTTGTTGGGTCTTTGTGAGGTTTGGGTATGAGTGTAATTGTAGCTTCATAGAATGAATTGGGTAGTGTTCCTTCTGTTTCTATTTTGTGGAATATTTTGAAGAGAATTGGTATTAGGTCTTCCTTGAAGGTCTGATATAATTCTGCACTAAAACCATCTGGTCCTGGGCTTTTTTTGGTGGGGAGACTTTTAATGACTGCTGCTATTTCCTTAGGGGTTATGGGACTGTTTAGATGGTTTATTTACTCCTGATTTAACTTTGGTACCTGGTATCTGTCTAGGAAGTTGTCCATTTCATCCAGGTTTTCCAGTTTTGTTGAGTATAGGCCTTTGTAGTAGGATCTGATGATTTTTTTAATTTCCTCAGTTTCTGTTGTTATGTCTCCCTTTTCAGTTCTGATTTTGTTAATTTGGATACCGTCTCTGTGCCCTCTGGTTAATCTGGCTAAGGGTTTATCTATCTTGTTGATTTTCTCAAAGAACCAACTCCTGGTTTTATTGATATTTTGTATTGTTCTTTCTGTTTCTATTTGGTTGATTTCAGCCCTGAGTTTGATTATTTCCTGCCTTCTACTCCTCCTGGGTGTATTTGCTTCTTTTTGTTCTAGAGCTTTTAGTTGTGCAGTCAACTTGTTAGTGTGTGCTCTTTCCAGTTTCTTTTTGTAGGCACTTAGAGCTATGAGTTTTCCTCTTAGCACTGCCTTCATGGAATCCCACAAGTTTTGGTATGATGTGTCCTCATTTTCACTAAATTCTAAAAAGTCTTTAATTTCTTTCTTTATTTCTTCCTTGACCAAATCATCATTGAATAGAGAGTTGTTCAGTTTCCATGTGCATGTGGGTTTTCCATTGTTTTTGTCATTATTAAAGACCAGCCTTAGTCCATGGTGATCTAACAGGATGCAAGGGATTATTTCAATCTTTTTTATCTGTAGAGGGTTGTTTTGTGACCAATTGTATGGTCTATTTTGGAGAAGGTACCATGAGGTGCTGAGAAAAAGGTATATTATTTTGTTTTAGGATGAAATGTTCTATAGATATCTGTTAAATCCATTTGGTTCATAAATGAACCTGTTAATTTCAAAGTGCCTCGGTTTAGTTTCTGTTTCCATGATCTGTCCATTGCTGAGAGTGGGGTGTTGAAATCCCCCACTATTATTGTGTGAGGTGTAATGTGTATTTTGAGCTTTAGTAAAGTTTCTTTTGTGTATGTAGGTGCCCTTGCATTTGGAGCATAGATGTTCAGAATTGAGAGTTCACCTTGGTAGATTTTTCCTTTGATGATTATGAAGTGTCTTTCCTTTTCTTTTTTCATTACTTTGGTTGAAAGTCGATTTTATTTGATATTAGAATGGCTATCCAGCTTGTTTCTTGGGACCATTTGCTTGGAAAATTGTTTTCCATCATTTTACTCTGAGGTTGTGTCTATCTTTGTCACTGAAGTGCGTTTCCTGTATGCAGCAAAATTCTGGGTCCTGTTTGTGTATCCAGGCTGATAGTCTGCATCTTTTTTATTGCAGAATTGAGTCCATTGATGTTAAGAGATATTAAGGAAAAATGATTGTGGCTTCCTGTTATTTTTGTTATTAGAGGTAGAATTATGTTTGTACAGCTATCTTCTTTTGAGGTTGTTGGAAGATTGCTTCCTTGCTTTTTCTAGGTTGTAGTTTCCCTCCTTGTGTTGGCATTTTCCATCAATTATCCTTTGAAGTGCTGGGTTTGTGTGACGATATTGTGCAAATTTGGGTTTGTCATGGAATATCTTGGTTTCACCATCTATAGTAATTGAGAGTTTTGCTGGGTATAGTATTCTGGGCTGGCGTTTGTGTTCTCTTAGGGTCTGTATGGTGTCAATCCAGGTTCTTCTGGCTTTTATAGTCTCTGGTGAGAAGTCTGGTGTAATTCTTATAGGTCTGCCTTTATATGTTATTTGACCATTTTCCCTTACTGCTTTTAGTATTTTTTTTTGTTTTGTGCATTTGATGTTTTAATTATTATGTGACAGGAGATATTTCTTTTCTGGTCTAGTCTATTTGGTGTTCTGTAGGCTTCTTGTATGTTTATGGGCATCTCGTTCTTTAGGTTAGGGAAGTTTTCCTCAATAATTTTGATGAAAATATTTACTGGCCCTTTAAGTTGGGAATCTTCACTCTCATCTATACCTATTATCCTTAGGTTTGGTCTTTTCATTGTGTCCTGGATTCCCTGGATGTTTTGAGTTAGGAGCTTTTTGCATTTTGCATTTTCTTTGACAGTTGTGTCAGTGTTTTCCATGGTATCTTCTGCACATGAGATTCTCTCTTCTATCTCTTGTATTCGGTTGGTGATGCTTGTGTCTATGACTCCTGATCTCTTTCCTAGGTTTTCCAGGGTTGTCTCCCTTTGAGATTTCTTTATTGTTTCTATTTCCATTTTGAAATCCTGAATGGTTTTGTTTAATTCCTTCATTGTGTTTTCTTGCAGTTCTTTAAGGGATTTCTGTGTTTCCTCTTTAAGGGCTTCTACCTGTTTACTTGTGCTCTCCTGTACTTCTTTATGGGAGTTACTTATATCCTTCTTAAAATCCTCTATCATCATCATGAGAAGTGATTTCAATTCTGAATCCTGCTTTTCCAGTGTGATGGGTGTCGAGGGCTTGCTATGGTGGGAGAAATGGGTACTGATGATGCCTAGTAACTTTGGTTTCTGTTGCTTATATTCTTGTGCTTGCCTTTCACCATCTGGTTAACTCTAGTGTTACCTTACCTCACTTTGTCTGACTGGAGTCTGTATTTCCAGTTATCTTGCTTATGTCAGAACTCCTCAGAGTCCAGATGTCTCTGTGGTCTTATGATTCTAAGCTCCTGGGTGGAAGAACTCCTGACACTTAGGTCACCTCTGGGATCTGGAGGTCCTACTGCTCTGAGTGCAGTGGTTCCTCTCGGATGGCTCAGGATATGGTGTCTCCACAAGAGCAAACCAGCTATGTGTCTGCCCAAGCCAAAAGGATCAGGCGGGGGCAGAAGGGAAGTGGTATTCTGGAGAGGCGGGGTTTGGGTGGTTGGTGGGTCCTGAGAGCCCCTGGCTCCCAGCTGTATCTCTGGGGCATAAGGAGTGGGATGGGATTCTTACCTGCTGCTCTGAGTGCAGTGCCTCCTCTAGGATGGCTCAGGATCCAGTATCTTCACAGGAGCAGACAAGCTATGTGTCTGCTCCAGCCAAAAGCAGCATTGATTTTTAAACTTATAAGCGCTCTGAGACACCTTACTTACTTTTATATGATTTATTACCTGCCTTTCCCTGTTTATTTTCATCACTTCAGAATGTAGGGACTCCAGAAATTAGTGTCCCCTTCACTATATGAGAGAGAATCCAATCTGTTCTTTTCCTGTACAGAAGTTGCTTGCTTTGTGAGTATTTGTTGTTAATTTATCCCCCCAAAATTACACCAAGCTCTTTGCTAATGTTCATTTTCTGCCTATAACAAGGCAATCTCAGCATTAGTAAAAGGTACAACAATTTCTACTGAATCTATTCCTGCTAACAGATGAAGTCTCATTTTTCCTTTCAGAGTCAATTCAGAAACCTTTTCTACATGTGTCTTTAATTGTTACTGTTTGTGTGCTAAAAATACCCATTGTAAAATTCCCTCTCTCTGCATAATAATTCCCATGGGAGAATGAGTAGAAGGCAAAATTACCAAAATACAAGCCATCTTTGGTTCCAAATGGGTCACATGTGCATCCTATGATGTATTTCTACCAGAGCCAACTCTCTCTCAGCCCAAGATGATAATTTTCTTGGACTATTTAAGTCCTTATCACCTTGTAAGGTTTGAACAGTTAATCCAAGTGTGGGCCTTAGCTAATTAATATCTACAAACAATTTTTGAAAATCATTAAGTGTTCTTAATTGGTCTGTCCTGAATTGTACTTTCCGTGGTTGAATTATTTGTATACTTATCATATATCTCAGATAATTAATAGAATATCTTATTTACAGTCTTCAGGAGCAATTTGTAATTCTCAGCAAGGCACAATTCTCTTCTTCATTAAATATATTTTCTAATGTATTTGTATCTGAATCAGCCAGTAAGATGTCATCCATATAATACATTATGGACTGAGGAAAGATCTTTTAAATCAATCACTATAATAGGCCATGCCTTAGATAACAAGAAAGGCAACAGGATTTCAGGCTGTAATGAGCCCATTTTCTGAATGACTTTATTTCTTATTCTCAGATCTGTTAACATCCTCCATTTTCCAGATTTCTTTTTAATGACAAATACAGGAGAATTCCAAGGTCTGGTAGACACTTTTGTATGTTGAGTCTCCAGATGCTCTTCTACTAGCTGTCCCAGTGCCTGCAATTTTTCTTTTGCCATAGACCATTGTTCTATCTAAAGAGTGTCAGTTTGCCACTAGGGTGGCAGGGAAGATTATGATCTACCAGCAATGGCTCACCCATATAAAGTTGAAGAGTCAGCCGCTGCTCTACTCTGCTTATGCACAGCTTGAATAGTCTGTAAGTGTCTTTGATGCCATTTTTATTATGAATTTTCTCCTCTTTTTCAACCTCCCTTTAAAGCTGAAGGAATGTTTCCCACTGTTGCAGTAAATATCTTCCTATAGATTTATGGCACTATTAACTAGATATGGCCTTAAATTTCCTATTTGACCTTGTGGTCCTTTACGTTTAATCCATTTTAGACTTTTTTTTTTTTACCTGAGACAATGTCCCAATTCCTAGGAACTGTGTGGATATCCTTTGAAATGGACAAATTGGATTCTAGGAATCTTGTGATATTATAGTTACATCTGCTCCTATATCAACTAGTTCTTCAATCTCAATTCCATCTAATGGAAATTTTATGCTTGGTTTCTTATCATTTATAGTACTTTGCCTAAATACTAGCTTCTGGGTATCTTTAAAATTTCATGTTCTATCCTTAGCTACTGCTCTGTCTCTACTAATATGACATTAGGCTAGAAGAAAGAAGTAATTTCAGGCAGGAATCTAAATATTAGGCTAGAGCAAGGAAGTAATTACAGGCAGGAATATAAATCTTAGGCTGACTACCTGTGTTTATTGTCTTGCTTGTTCCTTGACTATTTGCATCTATTGTATTGCTATTTCTTCAACCTAGAACTGACCTTAATACTTGCATGTACTTAAAATGGTATAAAAGCAAAAAGGAGGAGGGGGAGGGGATAGGGGTTTTCTAGGGAGAAGAAATGGGGAAAGGGGATGGCATCTGAAATGTAAATAAAAAAATATCCAATTTTAAAAAAATAAAATTTGAGCAGTTCTGTTTGTCCTACCAGGCTTTGATTTTTCTGGGTGTTTTTCAGAACAGTCTTTTCTTGGTGGACAGAAAGCAAATAGCTCATGTTGGTTTTTGTTGGGCCTTGAACAAAGCCCCTTATTTAGTTTTCCAACACTAAGGAATTACCTCAAATAACTTTGGATGACTACATTCATGAACCACATGTTCAATCCTTCCATATCTTCTACATTTCACAGAAAACATTCCCCATGAATTATTATTATAGAAGAATTTATCCTTAGAAATTGTTTGTCTTAAGTCCTTTAGGGGGTAACGTGATTTTTCACAGCCTTGACAATGGGTGATTTATGTTGTCATATCTTCTGTAATTGTTTGTCCAAACAATTGAATTACGAGCATAAGATTCTGTACCTATATTTGTTTTGATCCATTCATAAAGTAGTGTGGATCTAACCAATAAAGGTCTAATATCTTTTCTGTATTTTACATTAGCATTATCAAAAACTAAAGATCCAATTACAATTTCTCTAGCCATTGGGTCTTATATTGCTCTATTTAGGGCTGTAGTCAATCTTTGTAGAAAGATTTGTTTGGACCTGAGTTATCTTTGTAAATGATTTAGCTCTTCCCTTTTGCTCAATCTTGTTCCAAACCTTTAAAGTTATTATACAGAATTTCTCTAGGATGGTATCATCAAGGGTAATCTGCACTCTTAATTCAGAAGATAGACCTTTACCTAGAAATTGATACTTATCAATATCAATCCATCTATTCCTATTTCATTGTTCCATGACTGAAGCCTCGTCTTTCCACCATGTTAGCCATTGTAATTGAGGGCCAGGCTCTAAGATGGTTGCTTCAAAATTTCCAACCTTTCAGAATCACACGATTTTGCATAGCTCAATTATTTAGTATCTGTTTTACATATGGCAACTGTAAGCTATCAGTTGTTACTGCTTTGTTAAATCTTTTTAAATTCTGTGCCTATATAGGTTGCCATTCTAATTCTAGATAACCCTGTGTGTTTCTCTTATCTCCATTTAATTCCTTTAATAAGACTGGGAAATCATTTTAGGTTTTATAAGAGAGACAGAAGGGTGGTGTTTTAGGCTCTAGATTGGATTAATTTAAAACTTATTCATGTTTCAAAGGATTGTCTAATGTTGTTATAGTGCTTGTAAATTCACAAGGATTTTTTTGAGTCCATTCCTTATCCAAGTCTTCTTTTGATTTCTCTTTTTAAAAGGATGTAGAAAATTGAAATCATTATTGAAAAATAATTATTTGTATGTTGTGTTTCTCTTTATTTTTAATGTAGAAAATATTTTTTAAATCTTTAATTATTTTCTTCCTTCAGAGACTTTCTATGACTTTCTATATTCAGTTTCTTTCGTTCTTCAGAATTTAGCATGATTTCAAAGATACTTACCTGGCTAGAGGCTTGTGTCTGGAGATGGATTTCTTCTGCATGTTGTCCCTGATGATCCTTCAGTGGTTCAGTTAGCACCTGGCATTGGAGACTGTCTCTGCTCCCTCACCTTGGTCTAGCAGACTGCCCCACTGAATCTGCCTTCTAATGGCCCTGGTGAGGCCTCTCCAACCTTCTGCACTTCTGCCAGTTTCAGGACTTTACCCATGGCATCCTACCAGTAGTGTTGGGCCCACATGCCCTGTCATGTTGGGCTGGGCCAGTGTGTCCCATTTTGCATTGGGCTGCAACGTGCAGTGGAGCTGGACTGGGCTGCTGTTTTTCCCATGAGTCACACTGTGGTCTATGCCTTTTGCCCAGCAACATGCTGGCCTGTCAGAGAAGCATGCATGTCTGGGAAGTACTCATCTGTAGAGCTGTGTCTTGAAGCTCTGTTTCCCCTCTCAATGTACTACCCACAGGCCTCTGCTCTCCCCAAAGCTGGCCATGATATATCATGAGGGAGTAAAAGCCTGTACTTCTGCACTCAGATGGCTTGTGTGGCCAGCTAGACTTCCACTCACAGAGCATCCTGCTCACTGACACAAAGCAGCTTGTTAACTGTCCTTCTCCATGGCTTTTCAGGCTCTAAGCTTAGATTCTAAGAGCCCTACAACTGCCTTTTACAATTGTATGGTTTTCCATTCACACTTCAATTCCCAAATAAAAATTCAGAGGCTTCTTATTATTAATAAATGCCTAGGCCATAAGCTAGAGCAGTTCTCTTAACATATTATCTCATTTATTCTAGCCCAAGTTCAGCTATATGTCTGGTTTCCTCTCCTCTGCTTCTTGTGTCCATCTCCTTGTATTTCAGTGTTGAAATCCCTCCTGCTTGACTCTACCTCAGACATAACTCTCAGGTAGAAATCTTGCTTTCTAATTATGCCTTAACTAAATTGGCCATTAGATTTTTGTCAGGTGATGCTTCCACACAGTACACAGGAGATTATCCCTACAGGAGTGGGGACAAACGTGTCTTGAGAATGCAGATATAGAAATAAGAACCCCAAGGATGGGTAAGATTCTGCACAGAGCCTTACCAACCTAAGACATAAATGCATTACTTTTAATAATGCACATTCTATGATGGGTAGGGAAGGCATTTTTGGCAAAACAACCTAAGACAGACTAGTCTTGTATATGAAATAAAAAAGAGGGAGATTTGGAGAGCTTTTGGGACTGTCTGGCAGGAATCTGACATGGGCCAAGGACAAGGAAATGGATTGTTGGCAGGAATATGACATTAGCCAAAGACAAGGAATGGGCTGCAGGCAGGAATCTGACACTAGGCTAGAAGAAAGAAATAATTTCAGGCAGGAATCTAAATCTTAGGCTAGAACAAAGAAGTAGTTTCAGGTAGGAATCTAAATATTAGGCTAGAACAAGGAAGTAATTACAGGCAGGAATATAAATCTTAGGTTAGAACAAAGAAGTAGGCTTCAGGCATGAAAATGGCTTTGGGCTAGGACAAGAAAGTAGGCTCAGATATTTTGGCCATCCTGATAAGCCCTTAGAAACAGTGATCACAGGAGTGATCACGGGACTCTGCTCTTTGCTTATTCTTTGACTACTGGTGTTTATTGCTTGTTCCTTGACTATTTGTATCTATTGTATTATTAGTTCTTCAACTTAGAACTGACCTTAATACTTTCATGTAATTAAAATGGTATAAAAGCAAAAGGGAGGGGGGGATGGGATAGGGGTTTTCTAGAGAGAAGAAATGGGGAAAGGGGATGGCATCTGAAATGTAAATAAGTAAAATATCCTATATAAAAAAGAGGAAATCAGAACCCCACAGTCTCTAGGTTCTCTCTGTTCTACACAGGGTCCTGTAAGTTTTTTACCCTTAGCTGACTTTTCAGCTGCTGGCCACAGAAAGGATGTGTTAAGCAATCCATAGTTATGGCCAGTTGTTTGAACTATTTGGTGTTTCTGGTTGACTCTCAGGAATTCACCTGTAATCTATCCTTTGGTATGTATCAGCTTTCAGATCCATCCTGGAACCTGCCTTTATGCACCCATCTATTCCTTCCTTTATTTATTAACCCCAGTGTCTTGTGCTGGATTCCCTGATCCTTTTGGGAATCCCACTTAGAAAAGGGAACAAAATAATCACTGGAGGAAGAGGGAGGAAGGGATCAGGGTGGGACAGGGGAGGAGGCGGAAAGTGGAATAAGATCAGGTATCAGGGGAACAGGAGAGAAGCCCAGAGGGACAGGAGAATGAATGGAAATATGTAGCCTCTGGGAGGTAGGGAGGACCCTCTAGAAAGTCCTAGAAATATGGTTGAGCAGGAATCAATGGGGGTAACCTTAGCTAAAATGTCCAACATTGGGGATCAAGGGAAGGGACATTACTAACCTACAGTCAAAATTTCTGACCCAGGGGGAATTATTCCTGTCTAAAAGAACTGCAGGGATAAAAATAATTGAGAAGAAACTGAAGGAAAGGTAGTCCAATGACCAGCCCAACATGGGATCCATCTCATGGTGGGGGCAGGGGAAGCACCAAGGCCTGACACTATTACTAATGCTATGATGTGCTTCCAGACAGGACCTTAGCATGGTTGCCCTCTGAGAGGACCTACTGGCATCTGATGGAGACAGATGCAGATACCTACACACAACCATTGGACTGAAGTCAAGGAACCCTATGGTTGAATTAGGGGAAAAGGTTAAAGAAGCTGAAGGGGAGGGTGATGCCATAGGAAAACCAGCAGTCTCAATTAACCTGAACTCCTGGGAGTCCATCCTTCATATGGCATGAATGAAGATTTATTGCAATTTAGTTACTGTTGAAACTAACTGATAAAAAAAGAACAATTGTCTTTTGCCTGCTCAAACAAGAAACAAAAATTCATCCTTAACTGATTGATACACCTTACACAAGCCATACAAATATCTTTAAAAATTAGTTACAAGATTCATGTATTACAGAATGAAACAGCTCTGACAAGATTCACCCTTGGGTATTCTGAAATGGCCTGCTGTTCCAGCTCCCTGCCTGATCCTGCCTCACCTAACCCTGCTTCCAGAGACTTGCTTCCAGAACAGCTTCAGGAATGACTGTTAATCTCCAATGACCTCTGTCCATCCAGCCTTTCAGATGATTCCAGTCAGAACTTCAGTTAAGTCCAAACCTTTCTCAATATACAGAGCGGACAACAAATGCTACAGCTAGCTTTCTTAATTCTAATCATTTTTTTCTAATTTTCATGCCCCTCCCCCTTTATTAAAAAAGAAGAAGGAATTCTTCAGCCCAATTCAATGGGAAACAATCATGGAGAATCATCATTCTGATCCCTTGGGTTTGGGTTATTTTATGAATGGTAGATATGTTATCATTTTAAGAGATAAATTGGAAATGGTTATAACCTTGGACAAGGAGAATAAAGACTTTTTAAACTTGGGGATTTCTTTTATTCTTTCCCTCTTGTCTATGCTTCCTTCTTTTTGGGTAAAGGGAAGGGGGTTGAAAAGAAAAAAAAGAGGGATAGAATAATACTATAGAAATTAGATAAATAGAGATGGATTATTAAATTTAGTCTTAAAACATTTTTTCCTTTTATTTTTATTGGATATGATATTTATTTACATTTCAGATGTTATCCCCTTTCCCCATTTCCCGCCCCCAGACACTCCCTATCCCATCTCCCCTCCTTCTCCTTCTATGAGGGTATGCCCCTACCCACCCACCCACTCCCACCTCCCTGCCCTTGAATTCCCCCACATTGGGGCATCCAGCCTTCATGGGATCAAGGACCTCCTCTCCCACCTATGCTCAATAAGGCCATCCTTCCCTTACATACACAGCTGGAGCCATGAATCCCTCCCTGTGTGCTCCCAAGCTGGTGATTTAGACCCTAGGAGCTCTGGTTGGTTGGTATTGTTGCTCTCTTCATGGGGCTGCAAATCCCTTCAGCTTGTTCAGTCTTCTCTCTAACTCCTCCATTGGGAACTCCATGATCAGTTCAATGGTTAGCTGTGAGAGTATGCCTCTATAGCCACAATCTCACATAGGTAAAAATCTTTCTATTTTAATACAAAGTTAGGATTATATTTTCCTACATTGGTACAAAATTTTAAGTATTGATACATGTTTAAGGTTTTCACTGGTATAAATCTTTGTATATTGATGCAAAATTTAAAATTAATTTTGTTACTCTTAGATAGATACAACTCATTTAAGAATATAAGGCTTAAACCAAATCTTCTCAATAGCTACTATCACAAGATATTTAAAATGATTAAGTAATACAAGTTAATGGTCAGATAATAAACTCAGGGTCATGTTAGATTGTGATTTAATTAATTAGAATAAAGTGTTTTTGAGGTTATTCAAATAATAACTAAAAATAATCAATGTTTGACAATTCAGTTATGCTATATATAGATAGATGGTCTTCAAAAGTGTCAGAGATCCACAAAATATGACATTTAAAATCATTTCATTATTAATAGATTTTTGACTAGGAGACAGGTCTCCTCCTGACAATACCACTATTTCACTTTGAGGAAGGAGATGAACATCAATACTTCCATATAAAGTTGCTTCAATTATGACAAGCCATCCACTGGGCAAGAAATGCCCTAATTTCATCTACAAACAAAAATGCTGTTCAAAAATGACAAACAGACACAAGATAGTTGACTATTTAGCTTGGCAAAGGGTAAGTTAGTCCTTCATACTTTCTACTTCACTTAAGGTCTATCAAATGTTCTGGGCCAGAATTAAATATATAGTGTGATATCCAATGTGGTATTACCCACCTTTGATCCCAGCCCTCAGGAGAGAGAAGTAGGTATCTCTGAGATTAAAGCCAAACAAAGACCTGTACAGTAATTCCTCTGTCACAAAATGTGTATGCACAAGTAATGAGATCAGAGATAAGCACTCTGAAGGGAGTAAAGATCCGAAAAGATGGAAATGTGCACTGAGTTTTACTGAGAAGGAAGGTGCTTTATGTAACCAAACTATACAAATGTCCTCAGATGGGAAAAAGGTTGTCCAAGGAACAGAGCAAAGGCAAACATGTTTAAAGGGGAGTAAAAGCAGAACCACAGCATGAGAGTGTGCATGGCCATGGGGATTCAGACCCAGTGGAGCAGCGTGAGTTTTCTGGGTCTGCTTGGATGAGCAGCGTTCATCAGTACCCAGTCCTTGAGTTTGTATGCCAAGCCTGTGGTCCTGTCGTTGATTTCAGAGCAGATCTTTGAAAGTGAGTAGATGGGTGGTCAGGGTGGTCAAGGCTGAGAAAAGGGGCCATCACTTTATTCCTGACCAAGGTTCCCCAGGCTGTCCTTGTCTTGGACTCTATGTTTCTTCTCCCAGGAACTGGATGGCATCACCTGCCCCAACCTTGTTCCAAGCCAAATCTGCTTTAATAAGCACTCAAATAAAGATACAGATTTTGAGGATCAACAGGGATCAGTGAGGAAAAAAGAGAATTAAGATGTTCAGATCTCACTATAGGAATTCACCAGGGGGTAGAGAGTAATTCAGGCAATTAGAGCCCATGCTAGCATCTAATGTTCACCTTGAGGTGGATGTAATGTAAACATATTCAGGGTATGAGGCACATTGACCCAGATGAAAACCACCACAGGTAAATGCATGATTATGGCTGGTGAGGTCTATCTCCCTGACTAAGCAATGGTCGGGAGCAGTCCATGGACTCAGTGTGGATCTCATGTGTCTTGAACCCTTAGCATGTTCCAGGCTCTCAGTCAAACTTGTGTATTTTCTGCTGTCTTCATCCAAGAAGCTGATGTATATGGGTCTTTACTGTTTCAGCACACATATATGCTAACTGATGCCTCAAAAGATGAAGCTGCAGAGTGACAGAGCTGATAGTGCTATCAGAGTTGACTCTTGAGACTAGTCTGATTGTGTGTCCACCAGGCTGCTTCCCAGGTGTGTGAATAGAATTAAAGTCAGAGCCTCCCTGAGAGCCTAGCTGTGCTGAGATGGATAAGTGCTGGGATGGATGAGTCACTTCTTTCTTCTTCTTCTTCTTCTTCTTCTTCTTCTTCTTCTTCTTCTTCTTCTTCTTCTTCTTCTTCTTCTCCTCCTTCTCCTTCTCCTTCTCCTTCTCCTTCTCCT
>NW_021604695.1:2739102-2749382 GCF_004785775.1 Grammomys surdaster | reverse complement strand
GAAAGGACTGGGAAGTGTGTATGATCAGGATGTATGATATGGAAATCCCAGAGAATCAATAAAAATGTTGTTTCAAATGCTGGGTGTGGTAGTTTATCTTTGTAATTCTAGTGCTGGAGAGGCAGAGACAAGAGACTTTGTCACTTGCTGGCCAACCAGTCTAGCCTAATTGATGAGTTGCAGGCCAATAAGAAGCCCTGACTCAAGAGAGGTAATGGCATTCATTACAGTAACATCCTGAGGTTGTCCTCTGGCCACTAATCATGTGAACACGTATGTGCATACACACATCCTCAACACACAGGTATCCTATACATACACATGTATATGCTTTAGGAAAGGAAGAGGCTAAGTCATCTGCATCTGCAGGTGGTATGATTCTATAATTAAAAGACCCTGAAGATGCTACTGGAAAACTATCAGACCTGACAAACACTGTCTCCAAACAGCAGAATGCAGAGCCAACATAATAAATGTCAGTAGCTTTTGTATACACCAATACAGAACTTGCTAGGAACGAAACCAGAGAAAATGATCCCATTCAAACAAGCTTCAAATAAGATTTCCAGAAATAAACCTAGCCAGAGAACTGAATTACTTCTACACTGAAAACTTAATGCACTGAAGAAGATACTAGAAGATGGAAGGGCATTCCATGCTTATGGACTGACAAGTTAATATTGTGGAATGTGTAACAGAAATGCAATTCCCAACAATATTCTGGTGAAATTTCTCTGAAAAACATCCTAAAATCCAGACAACACCATGGGTCGCACCAGGCCCTCACCAGTCCCAGGCATGACAGGTAGTGAGCACGTAGGTGGTGGACTGATGGGAGAGAAAGAAGCAAGCAAAGAGGTGGTGGAGAGATAGACGAGGAAGAGAAGCTGAGCAGTTTGTGTGCTACAGAGAGAGGTGGAACATGAGATGCAAAGGCAATTGTTATTCCTGCTCCTTGGGAAATGGTGAGTTACACTCTCCACCAATAGACCCAGTAACAAACACAAGTGCCTGTGCCTTCTTCATTTGAGAAAACTGACCACTGTGTGGGTCTCTGTGACTTCCAGAGCTATATACTCACCCAGGAGGAAGAGCAGAACCTGCAGAGTGGAGAACCTCAGCTGACTCAACATGTCTGGCGGTGTTGACTTCTCCCCCCGGCCTGTCTGCTCACCTTTCTAGTCGGTTGTGGTGGTAGCTCAACCATGAGACTGGATGACTTTAGGTAAATGACAGTTTTCTCTGCTGTGTTTAACTTGGGCCAGGGATTTATTTCCTTTGGAATATTGAGGTTGGACAAACATTTAATCATCCTAACTCTCAAAAGAAGACGCCATTGCTGGCATAGCATGCATAGTCAGCGCTATGGTGAGCAAGTGTGTAATAAAGAAGTGAGAGAGAAAAAGAAGCAGGATGGTTTGTGTGCTGTGTGGAAAGTGGAGCAGGAGACAGGATGGGGAGGAACATCCTGATGTGAGGAGCCTGCACTGCCACCAGAGGCCATGGTGAAGTTCTGACCTGTGCTGCCACTGAGGGCTATGTCTGTGTCCATGGCCCTGCAGTAGCAGGGGTCTGCAGAGATGCTCATAACTCATGTTGCCACCAAATGCCACATGGAGGGCCTGATCTGGGCTACCACCTGGAGCCATGTAGATGTCTGATGGCTGAGCAGAGCTGGCCCCGAACGTTGCCGGCTGCAGCACTCAGGAGAGCAGACTGCTCCCCCTTAACTGGGCAGCACAGTAAAGCTAGCCCTGATAATAGGGGTGAGGGTGAACCAGCCCTACAGGCATGAGAGCAGGAGAGTTTACTCTGTCCCTTGCCATTTGCCACAAACAGGAGTGCTGGTCCTGCCCCTCTCCTGGTCAAAGCAGAAAAGCTGGGCCTAGTGGCATGGGTGCAGGGGAACTGGCAGGTAGACCAACTCAGCCACCACCCAAGGCCAGATATAGGACTTTCAGATGTCCCACCCCAACATCTACCTCAACTATGAACTATTGGATTGCTTGAAATGGCCAGTCCTGAAGAAATAAAACTTCAGGGTCTCCATAACACAGGAAAACAACAGGATACCCAAGAAGTCCAGCATTGATAGTGGAGTAGAAGTCAGAGACTTCAAACCAAACCAATGACTCACTGCAACCAACATTTGCAAATGAAGCTGTTGGATAAAAAGGTATACTGTGTGACACACCACAGCTTTCATGTGACATATTTGGGGTGGGGTGGGTTTGGTTTTCTTTAAGGGGAATGCAAAGGTTGAGGGTGGATATGGAGGGAGGGGGAAGGGATTTGGGTGCACGGTGTAAAATTCTCAAAGAAACAATTCTGAAAAGTTTTTAAAACCCTAAAATCCACACAGAAGCACAACAGACCCTTAACAATCAACTAGTCCTAAACAGAAAGAGAAATGCTGGTACTTTATCTCAAATTATACAACAGATCCATAGTAATGAAGCTGCATAGAGCTGGCACAAAAACATAGGCCAAAAGATAGACAAAGAACTCAGAAATCAACCCTCAGTTACAGCCACTTAGCCTCTGACAAAAGGTGTCAAAAACCTATGCAGTGGAAAAACAACAAATAAATGAATCAAAAAGGGGAGAAAACACACAAGGGAGAAAACCATCCTCTTTGTCAAATAGTGCTGGAAACACTGGAGACCCACACATAAAAGATTGAAGCCACATCCCTTTCTTGTCCCTCCACAAAAATCTATTCAAATTAGATCAAATACCTTAAAGTGAAGATTTGAAACTTTGAAACCACTAAGGCAAAGCAAACACTTCAGGATACAGGCCTAGAGCAGGACTTTGTGGTGGAATTACGGATGTGGTTGCAGTGAATCAAAACGCTTCTGCAAAGCAAAAGACAGCATCTCCATTCCCACAGCCCACCCTGCAGCCCCCACTCCATTTTTCCCACACAGGACATTACTCTATTCATTGTTCCTTTCATTTTATTCTGATGCCCTCACTAGTGACTAGGTGGTAGAGTGTTGCTTTCCAAAACTAGGCCTGGTGCCTGCCACATGGGTGGCTCAAGACAGACAGACAGAGCTAAGAAGATGGTTTGGTTGGCAAAATGCTTGCAGCATAAGCATGAGAACCCAAGTTCAGATTTCCAGAACCCACAGAGCAGCCAGACATGGTGGTATGTGCCCGTAATCCTAACACCGGGAGGTAGAGACAGTAGAATCCTTGACGATTGCTGGCTAATCAGTCTTGCTGAGTCAACTACAGAGCAGTGATGGGGATGGGGGCAGAATGAACCAATCTTATCCTAGTCAAATCTCTTGAAAGCAAACTTCTCTAGGAAGGCTTATAGTCATCCATGGATCTCAGACCAGACTATTGTTCTCAGAGAAGTCTTTCCTCAACACCTGCCCTGGACAAGTCTCTTTCCCTGTCCCCTCCCTCTTCATTCCAACCTACTTCCTAGCCAAATCACACTTCCAATCCCACTCAGATTCAGTGACATTTGAAGACTGTCAGTCTCCATGTGAGCAAGCCCCATGAGGACAATGACCCTGCCTGGCCTCTGCCCGGAACATTCCAAATGGCACTCAATGACTTTACCACCTTCACCCAAGACGTTGTGTTCTCGCTGGTGACTGTCTTTTATATTTTATATTTTATCCACTATCTTCAGACACCCATGCTTTCTGCACTGGTCTGGTCTATAGATTCAGAAAGCTGAGGCTCAGACGGCTACTGATAACAATGAAGAAGATGACAGTCTGTGAGCATTCTCCCTCCCGTACCCATCCACCTCTGACATATGTACCATGGTCCTTTGTTCCTAGCCAAGAGGCAGAGACAGAGCTGAACCTTATCTTCATGGCTTCATGTGAAATGAAACACATATTCTCAGCCCCATATCATTCTGCACCCAGCTGCATCCAAAAGCAGCAGCCACCTGAACACAACCCTCACCTCTCTCCAGTTACACTCTTATAAATGCCAAGGTCAGGGAGACCACACTCTCTGTATTATCATGGTATGAGACTCCGTGGCCCTAAGAATTACGTTAAAGAAACATAGGACAGGTGGCATCCCAGCCACCCACTCCAGCACCTATGCTAACACATAAGAGCCAAAGCACCAAGTTTGTCTCTCAGTAGTGCCTGTCCTGCTCTACTTTTCTTGACAAAAAAAAATAATGAAATTCCAACTAGTTACATAAGACCAGGAGGGGCAGAGAAAAGTCCACTAGGAAGTAACCGATATTATGCAAACATCCTCAAGGGGAGCATGAACTCTGAGAAAGGACCTCAAACAGTATGATGCCAACACCCTGAACTAAAGCTCTCAATCTGATCTCTTGCAAAACCAGAATGCATGGTCCCAGGTTGAGCTAGTAGTGTTTTTGTGAGATCTATTCTCCATTACCTGAGCTGGCCCATCTCCATGGTGTCAAGCAGAGCACACAGCCAGTAGCAAGTCCATTGAGGGAAGTTAGGGAGCTAGTTCAGTCAGTAAAGAGCATATTGACAAACAAGGATCTGAATTTGGATCCCCAGTACCCATATAAAATCCAGATGCTTCAGCTGGGGCTGTGGGGAAAACTGGTAGATCCCTGAAGCTCATTGCTAGCCAGCCTAAAAGAACTGATGAGCACCATGGTCAATGAGAGACCCTGTCTGAAAAGTAAGGCAGAGAGTGACTGAGAAAAACACCCAAGGTCAATCTTTGGCCTCTACACTCACGTACGCAAATGTGTGTCTGCACACACAGAGAGGTAAATACTAATATTACACAAGAATTCACATACACACAAAGTAGATGGGGTATCATGGGAAATCAGAGAGGGTGTAAGGACCCTGCTAGGCCTGGAGGGGAATGTGCACAAAGTCTCTTGCTTGCTGTGTGTAGTAACAGAACTTCAAGCAGAGGCGTGGCATAGTCTGATGGATTCAGATGATTTCTTGGCCAATTGTGCAAATAGGATTGATAAGTGGCCTGGCAGAAGCTGAGGACCAGTTAGGAATCTTTGAAATGACTCAAGGCAAAGTGGTAGGTGGCCTGAAGTACTAGAACTAAAAGTGTGGACAGGATCTCCTGATGGATGGATAGAGGGGGCTAACAGAGAAGTCAAACGCAGTTTGAAGTCTGGAACTGGGACTTCTGGGAAAACTGGGTACCACTTTGGAATCAATGAAGGCAGAATGTGATCTGAATTCTCTGACCCACGCACATATTAGAACTCCAAGTAAATTCTGGTGTTTCTACTTTAAGCCTCTCTGTTCCTCCTTTGAGTCCTAACCAGAAAGATTAAGTTTTATCTACTCTTCCACTATCCTCCCATCAATTATCCACCCACTCACCCACTCCTCCATCCAATCATTCATTTGGCAAACACCTTTAGTACTTACTTGGTGGCAAATATGGTTTGTACTTTAGACACAGGACTAATTATATACATGCCCTTTCTTCATAATTTAGGGAAGATACATAGACCATGCATTGTTATATTTGGTCTTAAATATCCCCAAAGCTCATATGCTGAAGGTATGGTCTTTGGTGCCAAAGCACTCAGAGGTAGAGGTCCTAGCAGATAACTGAATCAAGTGGGCTTTTACCTCATTAATGGATGGAGCCTTTTATGGAGCCATAGCTACTAAGTTTAAAGGGGGCGTGATGATTTGAATAAGAATGCCCCCTTAGACCCCAGTAGTGTTCCACTTCCCCAAGGAGGCCTTCAGGGGCCCAAGACCCCTCCACCAACCAATGCCCCACCAATGGGATTCACCTAGGGTACAGCCAGCAGAGGTGAACAGTATCCTGTTCCCCAAGATTCATTATCAGGCTCTGCCAGTCTCCCTGAAGAGTCCTGCTAGCATCCGGAACAACCACACAGCACCAGAGACAAAGGGATGGCTAAAGGACAGTGTAAGAAGACAATCAACAAGAGCCAGAGCAATATGGCACCACCAGAGTCCAACTATCCTGATACACCAAGGCCTGAATATCCCAACATGGCCAAAGCACAAGAAGAAGACCTTAAATCCAACCTTATAAAGATGATAGAGGCCTTTTAAAAAGAAATAAATACATCCCTTAAAGAAATATAGGAAAGTATAATCAAACAGGTGAAGAAAATGAATAAAACTCTCCAGGAAATAAAAATGGAAATACAAGCTGAGGGAATCCTGGAGATGAAAAATCTAGGAAAGAAAATGGAAACTACAGATGTGAGCATTGCCAAGAGAATACTAGAGATGGAAGAGAAAATCTCAGGTATAGAAGATACAATTAAAGAAATCAATAAATGAGTCAAAGAAAATGCTAAATCTAAAAAGCTCATGCAATGAAACATCAGTTGTAGAAGATACAATAAAAGAATGCATGGGTCAAAGAAATGCCAAATGTAAAATGTTCCTAACTCAAAACACCCAAGAAATTTGGGAAAATATAAAAGGATTAAACCTAAGAATAATGGTAACAGAAGAGAGTGAAGATTCTCAATTAAAAGGGCAAGAAAACATCTTCAACAAAATCATAGAAGAAAACTTCCCTAAACTAAAGAAAGAGATGACTGAATAGCATTCCACTGTGTAAATGTATGGCATTTTCTGTATACATTCTTCAGTTGAGGGACATCTGAGTTGTTTCCAGTTTCTGGCTATTATGAATAAGGCTGATATGAACATAGTAGAGCATGTGTCTTTGTGTTATTGTAAAGCATCTTATGAGTATATGCCCAGGAGCGGTATTGCTGGTCATTAACTACTGTCAACATCAGTGGACTGAGCTCTCCAATAAAAAGGCACAGGCTGTAGAAACTTGATGCATCAGGTGGGGATATGCAGGTGGCCTACCTACTCAGAGGCAAAGGAGAAGGGAAATGGGGGGAGGAACCCTATGAAGGGGGACCAGGAGGGGACAGCATTTGGGATGTAAACAAATAGATTAAATTTTTTAAAAGGCACAGGTTAACAAAATGAATACAAAAACCGGGCTGTTCAATCTGCTGCAAACAAGGAATACACCTCAGCTGTATAAGATAGACATTATCTCAGAGAAAGTGCTGGAAAAGGTTTTCTAAGCAAACAGACCCAAGAAGCAAGCTGGAGTACCTATTCTGATATTTAATAAAAAGATTTTCAACAAAATTTAATTTTTAAAGTGGGGGAAATGCTTTATACTTATCAAAGGAAAAATCCACCAAGATGATGTCTCAATTCTGAACATCTACACCCCAAATGCAAGGGCACCCACATTCAATTCCCATCAAAATTCCAACACAATTCTTAACAGACCTTGAAAAAGCAATTCTCAACTTCATATGGAAAAACAAACAAACAAAAAAACCAGGATAAGTAAAACAATCCTGAACAATAAAAGAACTTCTGGAAGTATCACCATCACTGATTTCAAACTGTACTACAGAGCTATAATAATAAAAACAGCATGGTGTTGGCATAAAAAGAGAGAAGTTGATCAGTGGAACATAATTGAAGACCCAGAAATAAACTGACATACCTACGAATATTTGATACTTGACAAAGAAGTCAAAACCATACAATGGAAAAAAGAAAGCATCTTCAAGAGAAAATGCTGGTCTAACAGGATGTCTACGTGTAGAAGAATAGAAATAGACTCATATTTATCACTCTACACAAAAATCAAGTCCAAGTGGATCAAGGACCTCAACATAAAATAGGACCCACTTAATCTAATAAAAGAGAAAGGGAGGAACTGCCTTTAATGCATTGACACAGAAGACAAATTTCTGAACAGAATGCCAACAGCTCAGGCAATAATCAATAGATCAATAATTAATTAACTAAAACCTCATGAAACTGAAATGCTTCTCAAGGCCAAGGACACTACCATCATTAGGACAAAATGGCAGCCTATAGAATGGGACTAGATCTTCACCAACCCTACATCTGACACAGAATTAATCCCAAATATGGAAAGAAGTCATGAAATTAGACACCTACAAACCAAATAACCCAATTTTAAAAGGGGGAACAGAGGACTGGAGAGATAGCTCATCAGTTAAGAGCACTGACTGCTCTTCCAGAGGTCCTGAGTTCAATTCCCAGCAACCACATGGTGGCTCACAACCATTTGTAACAGAATCTGATGCCCTCTTCTGGTGTGTCTAAAGACTGCTACAGTGTACTCACATATATAAAATAAATAAATCACTTTTTTAAATGAGGTACAGAGCTAAACAGAATTCTCAATAGAGGAACATCTAATGGCTGAGAACCACTTTTTTAAAAAAGCTCAAAGTCCTTAGTCATCAGAAAAAAATGCAGGTGAAAATGACTCTAAGATTCAGGGACTGAGACCTCAGAAAACAGAAGCAAACAATAAACCCCATTCCTTTTGTTTGTCTTAGGTATCTTGTCACTGTGACTTAAACAGAGTACCAGAGACACCTTCACTCATCTGCTCAGTTAGTCACTGTACTGGCTGGTTTTGTGTGTCACCTTGACACAGGCTAGAGTTATCACAGAGAGGGAGAGCTTCAGTTGAGGAAATGCCTCCATGAGATCCAACTGTAAGGTATTTTCTCAATTAGTGATCAAGGATGGAGGGCCCATTTTGGGCGGTGCCATCCCTGGGCTGGTAGTCTGGGGTTCTATAAGAAAGCAAGCTGAGCAAGCCAGGGGAAGCAAGCTAGTAAGTAACATCATTCCTTGGCCTCTTCATCAGCTCCTGTATCCTGACCTACTTGAATTCCAGTCCTGACTTCCTTTTGTGATCAACAGCAGTATGGAAAGAGTAAGCTGAATAAACCCTTTCCTCCCCAACTTGTTTCTTGGTCATGATGTTTTGTGCAGGAATAGAAACCCTTACTAAGACAGCCACTCAAAATTTATTGGCACTAATTCACACTAGTACTTTCAGTAAAACATGTGTGTTGGTCCAAATTAAAGTTCATCTTGCCCTCAAGAAAGTGTTATCACAAGCCTTTAACAAATGGTGTTGAGGAAACTGTATTTCCATATGTAGAAGAGTGAAACTAAGCTGGGTATGGTGGCACATGCCTCTAATCCTAGCACTTGGGAGGCAGAGACAAATGGATCTCTGTGAATTCAAGACCAGCCTTGTCTACAGGACCAGTGAGTTCCATGACCACCAGACAGGACAGAGAGACTATGTCTCAAAAAACAAAACATCAACAACATTGAAACAAAACAACAACAAAAATGAAACTAAATCCCTACCTCTCACCCTGCAAAAAAAAAAAAAATCAATTTAAAAATTGGTCAAATACCTTAATGCAAGACCCAAAATTTGGAAGCTGATAGAAAAAAATACAGGGAAAGCATTTCAAAATATATGCATAAGTAAAAACTTCCTGAAAATGACACTGATAGGACAGGAAATATTCCCAGTAATGGAAAAATAGGATCATATGAGGTTTAAAAGTTTGTGCAACTAAGGAAAGCATTACCAGAGTAAAGACACAACCCATAGAATTCGAAAAAAATCTTTTCAGATTATATATCAGATGGGGAATTTATATCTAGGATTGTTAAGAACTTCAAAAACTGAACATCAACCAAAAAAAATCCAATCAATAGATGAGTTAATGAACTGAAAAGATGATTCTCAAAAGAAGAAACATAACTAGCCGATACACACTAAGGACAAGTGTTCAACATGTATAGTCATGATGTAATTCAAACCTGCATTGAAATTCCATGTCCCCCTAGGGAGAATGATTCCCACTGAGGAAACAATGTCAACAGTGCATGCAGGATGAGGAAGAGGAGCAGTGGTTTACACAGTGAGATGTAAACTGGGGCAGTGTGGTGAGCAAGCAGGTCCTGAGAGGCTCACCAAGGTGTGCTTAGTCATCAGGTAGTGGTGCTACTTGAGAAAGATTCTGAGGTGTGGCACTGTTGGAGGAAGTGTGTCACTGGGCATGGGTTTAAAGGTTTCAGAAGCCCAAGCCAGGCCCAGTGTCTCCCTCTTTCTGCTGCCCATGGATCCAGATGTAGAACTCTCAACTATTTCTCCAGCACCGTGTCTGCTTGTGTGTTGACATGCTTCCACCATGATGATAAAGGATTAAACCTCTGAAACTATAAGCCAGCCTCAATTCAATGTTTCCTGTTATAAGAATTGCCATGGTCATGGTGTCTATTCACAGCACAGAACACCAGCTGAAATAAGCAGCCACTATGGAAATTAGTACGAACTTTCGAAAGAAAGAAAGAAAGAAAGAAAGAAAGAAAGAAAGAAAGAAAGAAAGGAAGGAAGGAAGGAAGGAAGGAAGGAAGGAAGGAAGGAAGGAAGGAAGGAAGGAAGGA
>NW_021604695.1:2723583-2739092 GCF_004785775.1 Grammomys surdaster | reverse complement strand
GGAAGGAAGGAAGGAAGGAAGGAAGGAAGGAAGGAAGGAAGGAAGGACTATCAAATGACTCAAATACCACTCTCTGGGCAACACTAAGTCAACATACCACAGACACGCTTACACATGTGTATTTCTAGCTCCCCTGCTCACAATAGTAAAAAACAACAGAGCCAGCTTAGAGATCTGTCAGCAGATGAATGAGTAAAGAAAATGTGGAAGCGTAAACAGTTGTAAAAAAGACTGGAATAATGACACTTGTATGAAAACAAATGGAGTGAGAAGTCATTGTGTTAAGCAAAATAACCCAGACTTAGAAAGATAAATAGTATGTGTTTTCCCTTCTGTGTAGTACTAGATTTAAAATTGTGTGTGTGTGTGTAAATATATGTGTGGAGGATCATGGTTGGGAGGAAAGATATCTTAAAGGAGGTGGGGAATGTAAAAAACAATGGGATACATGTGGTAAGAAAACAAGAAGGAAGGGAACAGCTGAAACAGGGCGGGAGACATGGTGCAGAGCAGTGAGGGAGGGGAGACAGTAGGAACAAAGTGTAATAACCCATATTTCATACCATGATGAAACCCAACACTCTGTGTGCTGACCTAAAAATTGAAGATACCCCACACTTGGTTGTAGGACACAGATCAATCTGGAAATGACCAAGAAACTTCTTCCCTGTTGGCTAGCTTTAGTATTGCTGGAAGGTGCTATGTGGTATTTAGTCCTCTGGGGTTGAGGACAATGAGAGTATCCAGTACTGAGCCATTCAGGCTACAATATCAAGCCATCAGACAAGATGTACCCATCGGTGTAATGATGATATGGCTGTTATGGAAGGAACCAGTCACTTTCCGATTGGATTTGATACCTGCCCCGCAGAAGGTAGTTCACTGTAACTGCAAACCTTGTCAAACGCCCATAGCTGAGGTGGTCATAGATCCTCGGGGAGCCAATTACTACTGTATTGATAAATGGACATGTTCTCAAACTGCTTTCTAAATATTTATGCTTGTACCCATAGATAAGTGAAAGTCTTGACCTTAGTCAAAGAATCCCATTTTGCGGTAGGCAGCAGCTAATAATACAAAAACTCACAGTTGATGAGTGGTTAGCCCAAATGATGTATCTATATCCATCCCTCCCCAAGACTCGGGGAACATTACAAAAGAGGGAAAGGATGTAAGATCCAGAGATGAGGAGGGGTGCTATAAAATGCCGTCTTGTGGACATGATACGGCCACTGCATTCGTGAGCCTACAGCAGCTGTGCTTACCTGCATAAAGATCAAACCAGCTAAAATTCCAGCATAGTAAATGGATGGTCCACGAGGCCCTGTCCTTAGCTGAGACAACTAAAAGAGGCTTCTAAAAGAGGGAGAGTCCTCTTCCTTTGTGGATGTGGCTAAGGGTAGGTTGCCTATGGTCTAATGGACAGCTCCATGCTCGTGCATATCGGCAGCACTAACTGAACTCAATGAGTAATTTAAAAACACTTGATATTGGCAGCAGGATGTGTTGTGGGATCTGGAGGAAGATGGAAGGAGTGGAGGGTGGATATAATCAAAATATGCTGAATATGTGTATGAAATATTCAAAGAATAAACAAAAATATTATATTAAAAACAAAGTTGAAAGATATCAAATCTTAGAACATTAATTAAGCCTGTTGCTTTGCTGATTGGGGATGTAAATTGGTTGTGTAGAAAACAATATAGGAGGAAAAAGTTAAACCAGCTCTCTGCTCCTCCCTGTTCCAGAGATCGCCACATCTTCTTGTGCACTGCCAGCCTTGTCCCATAGACAAAATGGTGAAGGTCGGCGTGAAAGGATTTGGCCGTATTGGGCGCCTGGTTACCAGGGCTGCCTTCTGCATCTGGCAAAGTGGAGATTGTTGCCATCAATGACCCCTTCATTGACCTCAACTACATGGTCTACATGTTCCAGTATGACTCCACCCATGACAAATTCAACGGCACAGTCAAAGCTGAGAATGGAAAGCTTGTCATCAACGGGAAGCCCATCACCATCTTCCAGGAGTGAGATCCCACTAACATCAAATGGGGTGACGCTGGTGCTGAGTATGTTGCGGAGTCCACTGGTGTCTTCACCACCATGGAGAAGGCTGGGGCCCACTTGAAGGGTAGAGCCAAAAGGGTCATCATCTCTGTCTCTTCTGCCAATGCCTCCATGTTTGTGATGGGTGTGAACAACAAGAAATATGACAACTCACTCAAGATTGTCAGCAATTCATCCTGCACCACCAACTGCTTAGCCCCCCTGACCAAAGTCATCCATGACAACTTTGGCATCGTGGAAGGGCTCAGGACCACAGTCCATGCCATCACTGCCACTCAGAAGACTGTAGATGGTCCCTCTGAAAGCTGTGGTGTGATGGGCGTGGGGCTGCCCAGAACATCATCCCTGCATCCACTGGTGCTGCCAAGACTGTGGGCAAGGTCATCCCAGAGCTGAAAGGGAAGCTCACTGGCATGGCTTTCCGTTTTCCTACCCCCAATGTATCCATTGTGGATCTGACATGCCGCCTGGAGAAACCTGCCAAGTATGATGACATCAAGAAGGTGTTGAAGCAGGCATCTGAGGGCCCACTGAAGGGCATCCTGGGCTACACTGAGGACCAGGTTGTCTCCTGCAACATCAACAGCAACTCCCACTCTTCCACCTTTGATGCTGGGGCTGGCATTGCTCTCAATGACAACTTTGTAAAGCTCATTTCCTGGTAGGACAATGAATACGGCTACAGCAACAGGGTCGTGGACCTCATGACCTACATGGCCTCCAAGGAGTAAGAAACCCTGGACCACCCACCCCAGCAAGGACACTGAGAGCAAGAGAGAGGCCCTCAGTTGCTGAGGAGTCCCTGTCCCCAACACTGAGCATCTCCCTCACAATTTCCTTCCCGGACCCCCGATAACAACAGGAGGGGCCTAGGGAGACCTCCCTACTCTCTAAAATACCATTAATAAACGTTCGCTGCACACACACACACCAAAAAAAAAAAAAAAAAGCTAAACCACCATATGATCTAGCAATCCTGCTTCTGGGTTTATAGGGGAAATAAAATTCCACATCAGAGAGACGCCTGTCCTTCTCTGTTCACTGAAGCAGTCTTCACATTGACTGCAGTGTTTATCAGGGGGTAAGTGGAATGTCATTAAGCCTTTGCAAAGGAGAAAATGCCACCATGTCTGATGGTGTGAACGGACCAGGGGGCCATTATGCTATGTGAAACGAGCCAGATGCTGACAGACTTCAAGTGTGAGCTCACTGGAAAGTAGGATCTAAAAAAGTAGACAGCAGAAAAACAGAGTGGAGCAGGGCTTGCTACAGGGGGAAGCAAGTGAGGAGATGGGGTTCAAGGGATACAGCCTTGCAGTTAGGAGAGGAATAAATTCTGGAAACCTCCCCCACTCCCAAAGAAGAAGGAATAAGAAAATTCTATTCCAATTGGACCATGCTCTCTGTGTTGATCATCCTCACTGAAGAGTCACCAACATGTAGCTTATGCCCAGGATCAGGGAGAGGACTCCTATTGGATGACCCAACAGTAGCTCTGGTGAGTGTCTCTAAGCAACCAAGCCTGCCTCTGCGGACCTGGCCTTTTGCATCTGCTGTCCATGTGAGCTAGCGCAGGGAGCAGCTGCCAGAGCCATTTGCACCACCTCCCACAGCATGCTGGGGGCAGCTGTGGAGCCACCTGTCCAAAGACAGCTGTAAGCCCATCAATCTGGGTGGCCATACTCACAGCCAACTGCCTGGGCCCTGCTGGACCATTACTGACACCTGCAGGTTCGGGTGCCAGCACCTGAGATGCTTCTACTCTGGAGGTTCCTGGTCCTCTTCCTGGGATTGTTAGCCTTGCCCTCAACCCTGCCCAAGCAGCCTTGGCCTGGACTGACCAAGGCCCACAAGGATGGCCGGTCCACCCTAGCAAGAAGTGAGCTTACCAGTGGGCTTAGTGTCCTGTCCATAGGGTGTGGGGAGGACATAGCCTGGGCCCCACCACTGACTGCTGAGCCTCTTATTTATTTATTTATTTATTTATTTATTTATTTATTTTTATTTATCCCTTGGATCTTAAGTACAGGAAACTGAGAGTGGGTTAATTTTTTCCAACTCATAGCACATGATCTCCTGTGTTACTTTCTCTTTCTCCCTTATCCTCATTCCCATCCCATCCTTGGCAGGAACTGCTGTGTGCTTAGCATATATTTCTAACTATGTCTGTATCTAGATGGGCATGGTGGTATGCATGCCTTTAATCCCAGTACCTGGAAGTTAGAAATAGGCACATCTCTGAGTTTAAGGCTGGCCTGGTTTTATATTGTGAGACTCTCTGAAAACAACAGCAACCCATGTCTGCATCCTTTGCATGAGGTGTTTGTACAACTGATTTGTCACTCACTCTGCTTTTCAGCATAAAAATGCCCGCTTTACACTGATGGCATCTCGCTTGCTTTGATGAGTGCAAAGAAGTCCATATCTTCTGTTACCTCCATTTAATTGGCTGCTCTCTCAGGACTGCCACCTAGGCTGTCTGTGTCTTCCTGTTGCTGTAAGCATCACTGAGATAAGCATCCTTGAGAATATCTCCATTAGAACATGTGAGAGAATTCCTCTGGGATACATATATCCAGAACAGATGTAAGCTCAGTTTAATTGAAACTGTTAAAATGGCTGTGCTAGTGTACTCTCACTCCAGTTGTAAGAGAACATAGCTGTCTCCCATGCCCTCCACCATGGGAGAGTATACACCTGTGCCAACTAGCCAGGGCTGCCAAAGCAAAATGCCATAGGTGGGGTAGGATTGGAATGGTGATAGCAGAACATAAACAGATTTTTTTACATAGTCTGTAAGTTAGAAATTCAAGTTAAGGGTGATGACAGATTTGATGTCTGAGGAGGGACTTCTCTTGCTGGCTTGTGGATGGCACTTTCTCACAGCCTGTCAGAGAAGGACATATCTGATGTCTTCTTCTTACAAAGATACCTGTTCAATTGGATGAGGGCTGACTCTATGACCTCACTTAAATGTGTTGACTGCCTTGAAAGCACTATCTCAAATACAGTTGTACCTAGGTACCCATATGGGGATCAGTTCCAGGTTCCCCTCAGATCCTAGAATCTTTGGGTGCACCAACCCTTTACATAAAATGGTACAGTGTCTGCCACTGATGTAAACCCTCCTCATACTTGAAACCATTTCTAGATTACTTGTAAGACCTAGGACAATGTGACTGGCTTGTAAATAACCATTGTAGCTCATTCAGGGAATAATGGCGAGAAAGAATGGACATGTTCAGAACACATGTAACTTTTTCCAAATATTTCCAATCCACAGTTGACTGATTGTGCAGACAGAACAAAAGATGGCCAGTACTCCTCCCAAATGACACCTATTGACATTTCCAAACAGGAATAGATTCCAATTCATCAATGTATCATTATATAGTTTGTGTTTTGAGTCTTTTTATGATGGAGGAGAAGGTTTATTATAGATGTATAACAGAACATAGCCAGAGGCAGAGACAGAGACATCTAAGACAGTCCAGAGTGACCAGGACCAGACTGATCTGTGCTGTGGGGAGAGGGGTGGAGAGCTAGGTGCAGCAGGCAGGAGGCCCAGGATCTCGTCACAGCCCAGAATTACTCTAGTTGTCTATTTCAACAGTGTTCTAGTTTTACCTTCCACGCTGAGGGTGTTAATCTGCACAGTGGACGTTTATCTCTATGTGCATCTGTGCATGAAAAGTAAAACCCGGCCTCATTCCTGCCCACGTGAGTCAGTTTCCCAGCCCATCTCATAACCGACTACATGCCCAACATGAGAACTCACCTGCTTTCAGACCTGGCTCTGCGACATTGTACTTTAATCATTGCTTCATTGTGGAATACTGCTTCTGACCGACATTTTATTCTTCCCCATGAATTCTCCAGTGTGCTGAGTTCCTCTGAAAGACATCTAGTTTCAGTCACACTAAATCTATCTGTATATTTAGAGGAAATGAATATGTTCACAATGGAAGACCCTGGCCATAGGCTTAGCATGTTGTTAATCAGATTTTACACTATGCCTCATAAAATCCTATGGAAATTCTGATCATGGTTTCTCAAGTTGATCCCTTGAGAATTTATAGCTTTTTTTCTGCAGAGTAAATGATTTTTTAAAATATATTCCTAGTTGGTTTTTACGGTACAACTAGGAGAGATCTTCAGCCATAGTTTCCACTTAGGAAACTTTTTAATATGGATCTGTTTCTTCTCTATGGGAGACATGTATCTTAGTTGGAGTTTTATTGCTGTGAAGAGACACCATGATCAAGGCAACTCTTATACATAAAACACTTAATTGGGGCTGGCTTACAGCTTCAGAGGTTCAGTCCATTATTATCATGGTAGGAAGTGTGGCAGTGTGCAGACAGACATGGTGCTGGAGGAGTTAAGAGTTCTACATCTTGATCAGAAGGCAACAGAAGGAAACTATCATCTGTGGGCAGCCAAGACAGGACTGGAATTCTACACTGGGTGGAGCTTGATCATAGGAAACCTTAAATCCTGCCCCCACAATGAAGCACTTCCTCCAACAAGGCCACACCTACCCCAATAAGGCCACACCTCCAAATAGTGCCACTCTCTATGGCCAAGAATTCATACACATGAGTCTATGGGGGCCAAATCTATCCAAACCACTACAATATAGAAACATGAATAAGTGCTCAACAGAAAAGGGATACTCTGGGCTCACCCCAGGCCTGCTGCCTCCATACCTCTGTCCTTAAACAGCAATATGCACATCACCATCCCTTCCCATTTCCAGTTATTGCACAGGGCCTCCTGAAGCACAACGCAGAAGGACGGATCCAGAGCATGCGCCTTCTGGACCGTCTGAACGTCTCAGGGACAGTGGCCCCAGGGATGGTGGGCTGGCTGATCGGTGGCATGAACTTCCAGCAGCAGCAAGAAATCAGGTAAGACCTTGACTCCTACTGTAGATTCTGTGGTCGGGGGCACTCTAGAGATGGCCAGAGGGCAGAATGGGCAAAACAGAGAGCAAGATTTATGAAGAAGGAAGGCATTAAGATGTAAGGAAAACAAGAGACAAAGCCAAAGATGAGAACAGTCTGGAGGCCACTGCCAGGAGATTTTGGGGGAAGTGGTAAATCAGGGAAAATACACATTTCTGCACTTAAAGCCCACCTTTGCCATTAACTTTAGGGAAAATATTTGTCCATTCTAAACTCACGTGTAAAATGAGGGCACAGAACAGAGCCTGAATAAATATCCAGGATATCAAAGAAGACCAAGGATGCAACCAGACACTTGAATCTCCATTCAAGTAGGACATGGCTTTTGTGGCTCTGCATAAGGAGTGAACTACACTACCCACAAACCATGGGCCCTCAACAGATAAACAGTCATAGTGATGGTGCCACCCACAGGAGATGCTGTGGACTCTGACTGTCATGCACAGAATTTCTGTGGTCAACACAGGAGATATATAACCCTCAGTAGCTGGGGGTCCCATGGCAGAACTGGGTAAATCCTACCCAGAGCCACTGAGACTGCTCCCTTGACCCAGATCTCCCTCCTGCCCTCCACTGTTCTGCTTGCTCTACCCTCAAAAGTGTTCTACATTTTCTCTTGACTTGAATTCCTAATTTGTCTCCATTTGAATGAACCACAGTAGTCACTAGCAGGGTTTTCCTATGAATCATGCAGCCCAATTCACTTCTTTTTAGTTATTCCTTTAACAAATGTTACAATTATCACCAAATACCTACTGGGTATCAATCACATTGAGAAGAAAGCTGTGAGCAAGACCTTTGACCTTTACCTTTGGGAAGCCTCCATCTCAGTGGACTAGACCCCAGAGAGAAATAACTAATTTTAGGTGAAGGGACATGCCATGAAAACAAATTTAGCAAGGTGAGGGTGAGAGTGAGGGGGCTGACCAGGACCTGTCCAAGAGATGACCCTTAAATGAAGAGAAAAAGGCAAATAGCATGAGGGCTATGGGACATGGTCTGGGAAGAAGGTGCTGTAGGTGCAAAGGCCCTGAGGTAGAGAAGAGATCAGTGTGTTCAAAGAAGAGAGTACCTCCATGTCTGGCTGAGCCAAGGGTGGGTGGAGAGGTGGGAAAACCAATACCACAAGACAAATGTGCATAGACCCTGCAGGTCATTGTGTACAGTTTGTATCAGGGTACAAGGGGTGGTAGGAAGGTCACCCAGGCTGCCTCATGGAGAATAGTCTAAAGAGAGGTCAAGATCACAGCAGTGAGCCCAGGAATGGAACTGAAGCATCTTTAGGACGAGGCAGTATGGGCAGCAGAGGTAGTCAAACTCAGGATATATATTGTAAATAGGCCAAGGTGGTTTGCAGATAACAATTTGGGGATATAGTGTTTGAAAAAGCCAAGGAGCTTCCCTGTGGACTCCCAGATGATAGGCCCTTGGTCTGAAAAGAGCCTGAGTCCTAGGATGGATGCTGTCAACATCTGGTTCTGTACTGCACAATCGATGGCTGTGGGGAATGCCTCAGGAGCTCTTCAACAGCTGGCCGCCCAGACTGTCAGAACATCCACCCCAGGCTCTGACTCCAGCTCTACCACCAGATCCTCCCTGAAGACAAGCCTGGCCTTGTTTCTGAGTTGTCTTCCTCATCCTTGTGGGGTCTCTTCTTTTCTCCCCTTGTAGCATCAACATTACCAATGTGCAGCTGGACTGTGGTGGGATCCAGATGGCTTTCCCCAAAGAGTGGTTCTCCGCAAACATCACGCTTGAATTTGACATTGAATTCAAACTGTGAGTCTTGCCTAACAAAGCAGCATCTTTGGGACACTTTTCCTTCTTCCTGAGGACCTGGAAGCTCAGGATGCAGTGAGGGTGGCAGACTAGGAAGTTCAGACCTTTAGTGACCCTAAACTGAACTCAAATTGTGACCTGAACCTTGGTTTCTTCTGCAGCAGTGGAGATGACACTCTCAGTGGAGGGGGTCATTTGCCCATTCAAACTCATGTGATGTCACTAGCTGTGTCCCATGATAGAAAGGAGGAGAGCCACTCTGATTTCTTTTCTCTGTCTGCTCATTCCCCTCCTGCTCAGACTTCCTGTAAGAGAAATAGCAGCTGCAGTTATACAGAAAAGCTCTTGAAATGGTGGCTTACTCTCAATTCTTGAATTTCCAAGGGTCAGTCTAAGTCTGGGAGTGCAGAGTGGGCATGGGTTCAGTGGGAGAGCTTGCCCTTAATATGTCCAGGCTTTACATTACAGTTCTGGCACCAGAAAATGTAAAAACAAGTGTTGAAGTCACAAAGGTCAATGACCAGTGCCTCCTTACTAACCTAGGGCTTAGTGGACGTGGGTTGTTAGGAAGACGATGAGTGGTGCCTGGCTTTGCCACACTTCTTGCTGGCCACCCCCACCTCTGGCCACCCCCACCTCTGGCCACCCCCACCTCTGGCCACCCCCACCTCTGGCCACCCCCACCTCTGGCCACGCAGTCGCTCCTCCTCCTTTCTTACCACAGGCCCTTCAATTCCAATATCATCAAAACGCACCCCCGCATGGCCCTTGCTGCAGAGTCCTGGCTGGAGAAAGACGAGTTCGGCCGGAGGGAGCTGGTGATGGGCAGGTGCCAAATGGAGCCCAGCAGTGAGGATGCATCCATGTCCACTGAGTAAGGCCTTCTGCTTTCCCAAGACAGTCCTGGCTCATGAGCGGCTGTGGCTCCATATCCCCACCCGTCCTCCTAAGCCCAAACCGGACTTCATCACTTTGCTAGGACTTTCTCCTCCTGTTCTCCCCTCCCAGAAGCCAGGCCCCTCCTCCCTGTGTTCCCTGTGTTCACCCTGTTATCCACCCACTGCAGAAATACCTTTTGAAGGTGGAAGTCTGCTCTTTCCCCTAAGGTCCTGCTCCAAAGCCTTTGGGGGGAGTACAAACTCAGAAATACTTCTTGAGTCCCTCTACCCTCGCTGCTGCCTGGCTCTGTGGCCATTTTTCCTCCATTGACAGTCATTCTTCACACCCCTGTGCCTGCACATGGGATCTTTCTTCCAGAATCCCTTCCATCGCCTAATGCCAAGCACCCTGCCTAATGCTAGAGACACCAGGGTGAACAAGACAGAAACGAGAATTTTATGGAGCCCTGGGGGCTGACCGGCCACTTGTCCACCTCAATAGACCATTGTGAGGGGTGTGCTGATTTCTCTCTGTAATTTCCAAATGCTGAGCCATGATACTTCTCGTGAAGTATCATGGCCTGTGTAAGCGTCAGGTGTGTGGCAACAGCTTAGACTGGGGCAGGCATTAGCAATGTAGAGGAAGACCATAAACTCTAGTGCTCTCCTGCCATGGTCCTAAGAAGAGTTGCCACTTGTTCCTATGTGACCTTGGCCATGTCACATTACCTCTCTGGGTCCCCATTGACTATTCCTAACAAGAATACCTCCCTAGATGGCCAAGTGAGAATTCAAGAGCCTGTTTGGCACGTACATCCCAGCCTTTGTGTAGCCTGGACTGCTTCGTTCTGTCTTGAATTTCCCACCTCTTCTCCTAGGGCAGCCTCACCCAAGATGAAGCATTTTCTCCACAACCTCAGAGAAAGCCTAGGGAAAGTTATCCCAAATCTGGTAGAAAGTCAGGTAAGTTTAAGGAAACTGTCTTCCCTGTAGGCATTTGTGAGTCTGAGGATCGAGGTACAGATACAGGGAACTTAGCAAACAACTTCTGCTGCTGGGATGTGGAACCTGACAGCAAGTATCAGTAGCCAATGGCAAGGGACAACCACCCTAAGTGTCTGTGTCCTCGTATGTAGCACAGGAACAGCTGAAGCCTCAGAGGCTCATGGGGATTCAGGAGGTAGATATGGGTGTATTTTGCATGCCTCCTGTGGTTTGCTGGGTCCTGCTGAAATCCAGTGGTGCTGGTGCCCCCTGCCTCGGAGACGTCAGTTCCTTCCTATCCTTGGCTGATCCTCTGTCTGTGCTGGGGGCCTAGGTATGTCCTCTGATTGGTGAGATCCTCCGGCAGCTGGATGTGAAGCTGTTGAAAGGCCTAGTGGGTGAGTGTTGCCGTCCATCCCGAGAGACCTCCTTGGAACTGGTAGCCACTGAGAGAGGAGCCACAGCTCTCACGTGCTGGGAGAACATAAGATAGGTACTCTACTGCAATGCTTGCCCACCATGTGAGTGGGGAGAACAGAAGCAACTGTGGCCAACTAAGCTGTACCCTACCAAGTCACCAGACTGGATATTCTAGCTTTCCCCAAGAGCTCTGCAAGTCCAGTAGGGCGGACACTCCCCTGTCTAAAATCAAGACAAGCTCTGCTCCAGAGATAGTTGAACTTCCTCAGCCCCCTGCCCTGGTGGAGCTCACATTCTTGGAAATAGAGGGCAGGAAGTCATTTGAACAGGTGATGGGAATGCTCCTGGCCCCAGCCCTTGGGGGATGCATGGAGTAGCAGCCCCTTCTCTGTGGACCTGGGGATTAGAAGGATCACCTAGCAACCAAGACTCCCCTTCTCCTTTCAGAACAGGTGGCTGCTCATAATCTTGGTCAACCCTGAATCAGTCAAATCTCTGCTACCAGGCTCGAGGGGCCTCCCATTGCCTGCCATTGGTCAGAAGGAAGTACTTTCGGTTGAGAGTTTAAGTTTCTCTCAGTGTGTGGCTTCTGCTGTCCCCTGGAAAAATGACCCCCAGGTCCCAAGACATCCTGTCCTTTCCAACAATAAACTATAACTCTGAAGGATACATCAACACTACCTGAAGGATACACCAGCCCAAGCCCCTTACACACCCCCACACCACCCCTACACACCACCCTCCACCCCCACCTCAAGCTTTAGAGCAAATATCCCTGGTTTGTTCATCATGCTGGTAATGGTGAGGAATGCCCACAATAGCCTGTTGTTTGCAGCCAGGGACCTTGGTCAAAGCAGGGAGAAACCAGACACATTTGCTCATCTAGGTTTAGTTGAACACTTACTGTGTACCATGTCTATTGCTGGGTTCCCAGGGTGTACATAGAAAGCATAATAGAGAAGAAATGCAAAGTAGACTCTGAATCATACCAGATTTAGCTCTATAAAGGTATGAGTCCATGAGTAACCAGTGTCTCCAGTCCCAAAGCAAGAGATGGAATCGAGGGCAAGCTCAGCAAAGGTTTGGGTAAAATCAATGGATAACTCCTGACCTGAAGACTCACTATCTGTGTCTTAGACAAAGGGCATCACCATCCGGGCCCTTGTGGGAATAAAACTTCCACAGGGCCCATGGCATACTGTGAGCATCAGGGAAATCACCCTACCACCTTAGGAAACTGCCAACACTCAGTCAAGCTGAGCTCAGCTTAGTAATGGGGCAGGTTCACCACGAACTATCAAAAGACAAGGGTGTCAGCAATGCACACAATAACCGTAAAGCAGCCATATCTCCAAATGTCCCAAGGATGGACAGACAGGGAGGGAGGGAGGAGAGTCGCAGCCTGTGTTAACAATGGTGATGAAAAGAACCCTCCACTTCACACACCTGAACGAGTGCATCTTCCAAAGTTGCATCAGAAAAGCCGGACCTGAAGGGCACGTGTTGCAGTTCCGATGGCACAGAAGTCAAAACCACCACAGCTGATGCACATTGCTGAGGAACAGGGTAATTGTAGGGCGGGGCTGGGCAACCCGTCGGGACTTCTAAAGAACTGATGACAACCTCTTCTTTAATCCAGTACTGGCTATGGGGAAGAGTATTCAGTCTGTAGAAAACTCATTCAGCTATTTTTGTGTGTAACTTTTTCTGATCATAGTGTGTTTCTAGCAAGTTTTAAAATTCGGGCAGCACGTGTGTGTGTGGAGTACATGAAAAAACACTTGCAAGACGTTTTCCATGTGAAAATTGTTTCTTCAAGGCCATTGAATTCACTGTTAACTATTTGTCTGTGGGCTACTCAAAATTGAATGCTGATTCCCATCCCAATTCATCACAGGTTAAGGATAAATATCACACATGTGCTAGAGGGATGGCTCCATGGTTAAGAGTGCTTACTACTCTCTCAGAGATCCAGTTTCAGATCCCAGCACCCATATTCCATGGCCCACAACTGCCTGAAATTCCAGCTCTTAGAGAAACCAGTGCCTTCTTCCTGCTTCCATGGGCATACACGTGGCATATATACACATAAACAAATAAAAATAAAACTTTAAAAATAAATAAGCACTTGACAAGTCTTCAGAATCTCATTAAACACCTCACCAGCAACTCTGTGCTATACAAAACTGTCACCCCATTTACACATGAGAGTTCTGAAAGAATACGTTATTTGCCTAAAGTCACACAGAGAGGAATTGGCCTTGTCAGCCCTGCTAACCCCATCAATCACATGCAGGCAGATGGATCACAAAGCTCACACACTAAATTGTGAACCCCCACCCCAAGATATCCCCTTCCTCTCTCCCTTCTAAGACTTCCCTGAGACTTCCCTCCCACCCAAGGGGAATATGATGAAATCAAGGTTCCAATGAACTGAGAAGCTCAAACAAGGAAGTGTCAACTGCTCAGAGATGAGAAAAGGGCGAGAGAACTTCTGTCTCCATCTTTCAATTCAAACTTCTTAATCCGAAATGCTTCACTGGGGATTTGCAACCCTAAACACCATGTTCCTGAACATTCCACTTGATAGCCCTTGGCTTACAGGGTTCTTCCTGCTCTTGAGTCAAAGAGCAAACACAGTAGGGCTAGGCCACAAGGCTGTCTGCTTCCTTGGGGGATAGCTTTTGTCTGCATTCCTCTTGCCACCTCCTGGGTTGTCTTACAGGCTCCATCAAGATGCCTCTGTGTTTTTCCAATTCTGTCTTCATATTAAGATTCACAGAGCCAGAGGTTCAGCCATAACACTTGCTCCCAGAATAGCTTGTTTGAACATAGATCCCTCCGATGCTCTTGGGGTTCACTGTGACAGATGCTTAAAACGGAAATGTAATCCCCAAAAAGGACTTTTGTCCATGGCCTACCTCTTGGAACCTTAAACCTTCTGTGCCGGATAGGCTCTGAATTGGGAATGTAACTAGGGCTATACGACATGCCCCACACATTAACCTCTCACTGACTTGGGAGGTGTTTGTGGTTAATTTCATGTTAATTCTAGGTGAGGTAACCTAGCTCAAAGAGAAGAAGCCATGAGAATGTTCTAGCAATTTCCATTATGGTTCTTGTTGCTAACAGTGTTGTACCTCACACTCTGAAGTTCACTAAGACAGTAGACCTTAGCTTGAGTTATTGACATATCTTTTCAATTCAAAAATGAAGCAAAAGAAGGAGGTGGAAAAGGATGCAGAGGAAAACAACTTCCCAGAGTCACCCAGCTGCTAATGAGCCCTGTAAGGTTTAGAACTCTGAGCCTGCTGACAGGCTCATGACCCATGGGAGGCCTCCAGAGAACATGGGCAGTTCCTTTGGGACAGAAGACTGCAAATGTGTCCTTGGAAAGCACTGAAGCAACACAGCCTGTGGTCACCTCTCCTAGTGAAGTCACCTCAGGCAGGTCACAGCCTTTTCTCAACCTCAGTTTCCCTCAAAGGATTATAACAAGTGGTATGAGTTCCTAGTGTCTCATAAGAGGCATTTGCTACTGTTTGCCCTTTTTTTTATTGGATATTTTATTTAGTTACATTTCAATTGCCATCCTCTTTCCCCATTTCCTCTCCCTAGAACCCCCTATCTCATCCCCCCTCCTCCTTTTTGCTTTTATACCATTTTAATTACATGCAAGTATTAAGGTCAGTTCTAGATTTAAGGTCTAGCAATACCATAGATGCAAGTAGTCAAGGAACAAGCAAGACAGTAAACTCAAAGAACAAGCAAGGCATTAAACACAATTACGTGAATACTCCCATGATCACTGTTTCTAAGGGCTTGTCAGGATAACCAAAATATCTAAGCCAACTTCCCTGTCCTAGCCAAAAGTCATTTTCAAGTTTGAAGCATATTTCCTTGTTGTAGCCTAAAATTTAGTTTCCTGCCTGAAATTACTTCTTTATTCTAGCCTAATGTCATATTCCTTCCTGAAGCCTACTTCCTTTTCCTTGGACAATGTTATATTCCTGCCAACAGCCCATTTCCTTGTCCTTGGCCCATGTCAAATTCTTACCAAGCAGCCTCAAAGGCTCTCCGCCTCTCCCCCTTTTTATTTCATTAACAAGACCGAGCCTGTCTTATGTCATTCTGACAAGAATGCCTTCCTTACCTGTCATGGAATATGTATATGTAAAGGAGTATGGACTGGTCGGGCATCAGTGGGAAAGGAGGGCCTTGGTCCCTTGAAGGCTTGATACTGTTTGCTCTTGATGCTGGAGAAATCAGTGTCAAGGCAAGGGAAGTTTGCCTGTGGCTAACAGTACTTGAGAAGATCCAGTAGATCCATTTTATCATAAAACTCCCTCCCTCCCACCATTTTCTTCCTCTCTCTCTCTCTCTCTCTCTCTCTCTCTCTCTCTCTCTCTCTCTC
>NW_021604695.1:2719811-2723573 GCF_004785775.1 Grammomys surdaster | reverse complement strand
CTCTCTCTCTCTCTCTCTCTCTCTCTCTCTCTCTCTCTCTCTCTCTCTCTCCTACCCTTCTGAAAACCTCCCCAAATTCACCTCTTCTGTATCTCTCTCTCATGTTTCTCTTTCCCATGTTCTAGAGAATGAACCTGGGATAAGCTGTATTATTTTAACAAGAAAACTCAGCTCTGCTCTTTAAAGCATGGAGCCGGTGTGAGTGAGCTATATTTTATGAGATTGATTCTTCTTAAGCCTCAGTAAATTATCTTTTTCTGTACTTGGTTAATTTAGGAACCAAAACAAAACTGTGGTGTACACACACACACACACACACACACACACACACACACACACCAGTACAGGGTCCTAAGTACAATCAATGTATGGGAAGGAAGGAGAAGGAGGCCACTCAGTCTCTTTGGAGCACAGTAGACCCCTCAGTGTCACCTGTAAGGGAAATCTGGGTTAAGAACCTTCTCTGTGTGTCCCACTGCTGTATATCTGCTCAGGAGCGTCCATGCTGGAGCACCAAGCATGACGTGCATGGAACTCCTCAAAGAGTAATTCCAGCAGAAGTAGAAGTGAAGCATTAAGTTTCCTAAGTCTGGGGTTTGTGCCCAGCTAGTGAGAGCAGGTGGGTACCAATGGCAGAATGGACGGGGAGTGTTTCTGATTCAAATGCCCTTGCCCTATTACGATGGTCACGCAAAGTCATACTAAGTTATAATCCACACAAGTTTGCACTGAAAGAAGAGATGACCTTCACCAAATGTTCCTTTGGTGTGTTTGCCTGCTCTTGGACTCTTTAAACTTGGGACAGAGTATCAAAAGTAAACATCTAGGGGTGTGAAACAAGAGTTCCCACCCTCAAGACTAGACATTTCCCTATGTTGGAGTGGAGGTGAGAGTAATTCAAGAAGAACTGAAGAGAACATAGTGTCAGTGGGTCCAAAAGGTATCACACATCCCTCCAAGACAGAATTCAATATGGATGGACTCAGGAAACCCCACAGACATGTTGAGTGCAGGGAACAGAGAATGCCTATGTCCACACCCCTGACCAGGGCCCAGACAATAAATGACCCAAGGAGAGATGGTGAGCCAGAGGCTTAGATGGGAGCAGCAGCAGCTGGGCTAACAGCCGCCCCCACCATAGTTCTTCCTGAGGCCTACAAAGGGCACAGACAAGGCATAGACAATCTTGTGTGTCTGAGGCAGTAAGTGATAAATGCTAAATCAGAAGAAACCAGGTGACAGATGACGTCCCTGTTTTTATAGACAAGAGCAAGAACTCTTCTTGTAACTTGGTAAGGTCAACCCCTTGAGACTGTAAATGAACAAAATTCTATCAGAAATAGGTAAATCCAAAGAATGCGCAGGTATCTACGTTACCAAGCAAGATGCACACTAGCTCCCCAAGAGTGCTCTCCCCAAGACCCTGAGGTGTGAGGCTATCCTCATCTTACACAGAAGGAAGGAGCTTCCCTAATGAGTGGCCTGGAAGGTCATCATACAGCTAGGCTCAACTTGCCATGTTTTCTGCCATAACCCACACCCAGCATCCTGACTTCAGAGATTTCCACTCACTCAACACACAATCCAACTCTCTTCCAGGCCTTCCCTGCCTAGATTTACCCAAAGTAAGAACCTGTGCAAAGCAAGACCTACTCTCAGACAAAGCCTAAGGGCATGACTGTAATTCCAGGACCCAGAAGTCTGAGCAGGAGGATAAGTTGAAGGTCAGCCTGGGCTTCATAGTGACTTCAAAGCAATCCCACACTACACAGCATGGCCTGATTGTTCTCACAATTCAAAACCTTGGCCTATCCCTGACTCGGTTTTTCCCTCTGCAAAATGGACTTCACAGGCCTGAGGAGTGGAGAACAATGCTTCATTATTTTATCTGAGGAAAGGATAGGGCTAAGAGACCAGAAAACCGCAAGATCCCTCAAGCCTACCAACCCAGAAAGATGTTTCCAGAACACAGAAGTGGGAAGTGTAGTATGGGAAATCAAAATGCAGACAAATATGGATAAAGATCAAGCCTCAGTTTCCCACTGTGGAAACCCAAACCCCACCTTGCCAGGATGAGTGGACCTGGCACAGGCTAGAGCCTAGCAGTGTTCACTCCTGGCATGGTTTCCTTGCTGTTACTACCCAAAGAATTGGCTTCTAACTCTGCCTTTCCCCTATGAACCATTTGTACTAACCTGGTCTCGGTTTCCTTTCTGCCATGAAACAGTAGTGACTTTTCTGTCCCAAAATCTTATGAGCATCTACATATACTGGGGGTCTTTAAAAGGAAAAACCTCCCTTGTACACATACACACACACACACACACACACATGAAATTTAGGGGTCACTCGAGATTGGGAGGGCAAGTGTAGCTTGACTCCTAACACCGTGGGAACAAGAGTTTGCCAACTATAGAAAGAATGAGACCAGGGGACAAGAGGTCACAAGCAATGAGAGCCAGACAAAGGTTCCCGAGTGGCCTGATTGGACTTTCCCTTTCAACACTGAAAATCTGATCCTCCAGCCACTTGTGAGCATGAGTCTCCAACCTATGCCTCATGTGTGAAACCATGAAGTCTTGAGTAAGCCTTCATCTCAAATTTTCTTGTTTAATTTGTGGACCAAACAGCTTAACTGACTCACCTGTTAATATAATTGACAATTATTTACTTTGGAGGGCCCTGAAAGACACTTCCAAATGGCAGAAATTGGTATTATCTCTAAGTCCATCATCCAATATCAGGTTTCCCAATTTCCATTGTATAAAAGTGGGTGACTCTTCCTTGGCAAAAGTGGTTGGTGAAGGAGCCCTCCTGGACGGCCACTGAGACCTTGAGACTCAGGTGAGTCCTGCCCCTTCCTCCTCTGCACAGATGCTCTGGGTAGCAGAAGGCCAGGCCTCTCACTGTAGGCTGGTGCTGGAAGATTGGACTGTCACTAACTGGGGACCTTACAAGAAAAACAGAGCTGGCCATGACTGGGTCAGGGACCGGCCACTCTCTCACCTTTCTGGAGAGGGAGACATTGATAGAGCAGTGAGCTAGATCCTTGTGCCCTAAGTAGAAGTTCTAGGGAAGAAATTTTAACAAGGTGACCATCATGGGGTGATGGTCATGTGACCTTAGACATTCGGCTGCTCTTAATGGTATCCAAATGCCATCATGGCCTGAAAACAGACCAAAGAACCATCCCTTAGCAGAGATGATGGCCGAGCAGTTCAGGTCTTCAGCCTCTGTCATGAGGGAGCCTCTTTATCCACACTGAAGAACAGGGTGAGGACAATGGGTCAGGCCACCACAGTCACGTCCCACAGCCCCAGAGTAAACCTAATTCAACAGAAGCTTCTGGGCCAGGCAGGAATGGCTTCAGAGCCTCTCACAGATGCAACTAGTGACCTTGGGGAAAACTGCCTAGAGTCACTAGGCCTGTGCTCCAACTGTGCAGTAGGGGTTGTCTGTGCTCATATCTGAGGATGTGGTGACGATGAAGTTGGTGACTGAATGCATCAGCCTGTGGCTTGGCACAGACTACTGTGGCAGTGTTAGCTACTGTTACTAGATATCAGCCCCTGGGGTCAGGGGCAACAATGGCAATCCCATCCCCTGGGGATAGGGCATGCAGTACAGAGAATCCTCTGATATCTGTACCACAGAGAACTTGTCATTCTGTCTACAGACACCAAGAGAGATGTTTCTAATTGGGAGCCTCGTTGTCCTCTGTGGGCTGCTGGCCCAGGGCACAGCCCAGCTGGCAGGCCTGCC
>NW_021604695.1:2687846-2719801 GCF_004785775.1 Grammomys surdaster | reverse complement strand
CGGTCACTGTGTCCATCCCACCATGGGAATGTGAACAGTCACTAGGCTACCCTCCTCATCTGTATCAACTGTGCCTGAGACCTGACATGGTACTTCCCATGACAGCTTCCTAGGCAGGATGCCACAATGGGGAGCTTGTTGTTGTGACCACACACTCAAGGCTGAGTCCTTAGTCAGACTGGACCCAAGCCATTGCCAAGATTCCTAGCCTCCTGGGCCTTTGTTTCCTGACCTACAGACAGTCAGACAGACAGACTTCAGTGCTGGATGACCTGAGGTCAGGCAGCTAGTTTCCTGGGTTTGATTTCTCCATCTGTGAGGTGGAGAGAAAGACTCTGGAGAAGACCAGGGAAGGTAAATAGGACACCATGGATGGATCAGAGAAGGCTTTCTCCCACCCTTTCCCGTTCTTTGCAACTTCTGCTCTTTAATCACCATGATAAGTACTAAGGGCTGTTGTGCTACTGAAGGTTAAGAAAGAACTAGTGATTTTGGCCATAAGTTCCATGCAGGGTTTATTCTTGTTGCCCATGTATCTTCTATGTGTGTATTGACAGTCCAGCACAGCCAGCCAGATGGCCATCTTTCCTTCCTTTCATTTATGTACTTCCTCTTCTATCCACCCTTCTATACATCCAACCTACAGAACTCTCACCCTAACCTACAGAATTATCCACTTGCTTTAGATAGCTCTGTACTATCACGCACAGTCTCTTTCCTCAAACACCTTCTAGACCTGGGATGGATAGAGGGCCTTGTGTATTGGGGTTCAATTCAAGCAGAATTGAAGGAAGATGGGTGTGCCTGAAAAACTCTCTTCCTGTCTTCCTCACCTCAGGCAGCCAGCCCTCCCTCTGAGATGTATAAATTTGTGTGGGAAAAAATGGTTTCTAGGTTTAAGACTCGAGACCCTGATTATTCCTCTCTAATGTTGCCCCCTGAACAGCATAAAAATCACTGATCCCCAGCTGCTGGAACTTGGCCTTGTGCAGAGCCCTGATGGCCATCGTCTCTATGTCACCATCCCTCTGGGCTTGAAACTCAAAGTGAAAATGTGAGTGAGTCCGAAGAGGGTGGTGAAGGGACGGCTCACAAAGAGGGCTTGACGGAGGTGGGAAGCTACAAACGCCTGGGTCTCGAATGTTAGCATGGTTGCTAATACACTAAGCAAACTTAGCTGTGTAGGAAATCGCTTGACCTCTCTGAACCTTGCTCTCTCCTTCTTGGGAGATGAGAACAACTGTGAAAAGTACAGGGTAAGGTAAAGCTGACAATCCTAACAGTAAGAACCCCCACCTTGAAATGCAGGGGAGGGACAGATGCCAGTAGGGATGTCTCCTCCTTTTCTGGCAGGCCGGTAGTTGGAAGTCTTTTGGAATTGGCTGTGAAGCTGAACATCACTGCAGAAGTCTTAGCTGTGAAAGACAATCAGGGGAGGATTCATCTGGTTCTCGGTGACTGCACCCACTCCCCTGGCAGCCTGAAAATCACCTTACTCAATGGGTGAGGCCAAAGGGCTCACTTCTCCCACCCTGAGACAGCAGTGTGGGATGATGGGACAATGGGCGGATAGATGAGTAAGAGGATAGCAAGGGAGATGTGTATGTGTGGAGGAGGATGGGTGGTAGATTGGTGCCTGTGTGCTTGGTGAGTGATGGAAAGACATACAGACATGGACAGATGGATAAGCAATGGAGATACATAAATACTCACTTATACCTTATTAGACAGAATGGCCGACTTTTTAATGCTATGAAAAAGAAACTATACACATTGTGGCTTTTAATGGCATTAATACTTTTTGTCCATATTATCAACTTCATGGACCTCCACAGATATTCTATCTAAAATTATCTTATCTAATTACTACCAAGAGACTAAGTATATTACTATGAATTGCTCAAAGACTATGCTAGATGGTGTCACAGAACATTATCCTGTTTATTATGCACTCATATTTATTATAGGATGGCTAATTTTATAGTGGATTAGGCAATAAATAGTTTGTATTTAAGCCCCACCTACTACAGGGTGTGTAAACTTCACTTGTATTTCTCCAATTTTGTCTCCTCTTGTTTATTTGTAATATGAAACTACATTGAGGATACTAACAGAATTCTAAAGGGTAAATAGCTGTAGCACGCATTTCGTTTGCTTGTTCCAGTTGCTTGTCACAAGGGAAGGCCCAGTCATACAGAATGTACAGGACCTGTCCACACGTGGCTTAGATTTACTAAGCACATACATAGGGTTTGTGGGTATCATTCCATTGAGCCTCCATGACAACCACATACTAAGCATTAGCATTCATGGATTCCATACAGTCTTGTTGTACATCGACTACGTCTCTGAAAGCGTTTGCTTGTTCTACACTCGTCTGTGTGTGCACAGCTGGGTTGCATGTAACCTTCTTCAACTAGGCTCTTTGCTTTCACCTGCCATGGACATGAATGGGGAAGGCCTGATCTCGGTTTGGGGGTGTTAAGACTGAGTGTGCATAGTGGCTGCTGAACTTCCCAAGCTTCTGAGCCATATCCATGACCTTTCTCTTCCAGAGTCACTCCTGTTCAAAGCTTTTTAGACAACCTCACAGGAATACTGACTAAAGTCCTTCCTGAGCTGATCCAGGGCAAGGTAATGGATCAGAAGTGTCAACCCCCTTCTCTGGCTAAAAGAGAGCCCTGGTGTAAACGAAACCCAGCTACCCTGTATAAGCAATGAAGCCATCCATTAGTCCATCTCTCCTGTGATCCAGCTGTCTATGTTACTTATTTCTACACATCCAAACACACTAGTTGGTTTCTTCTGGGCTGTAGAAAGTGTCCACAAACATTCCACCTTGGGTGTGCTGTCTCTTTAAAAGTCTCTTTGTAGGAGGTTCTGAACCTAACTCTTCTTCTGACCTGGCTCAGGTATGTCCTCTGGTCAACGGGATTCTCAGTGGTTTGGATGTTACCCTGGTGCATAACATTGGTGGTAAGTCCTCTCCCCCTCTGAAGAAGGATTGGTTTCCCCCAAGGAGTTTTGTCCCTGCATATCATGGGACAGCTGGGCCTTCCTGGCCTCATCCCTCCTTCTTTGGCTGTATCATTGTTTCCATAGATTATCAATATGAGTCTGAAATAAAGCCTACCTCCCCCTCTCAGCCTGACCTGAGAACAGCTGAGCTGACTGGAGGAGGTGTATCCTTCCCCCCACATTCCTAGGTGTGGTAAACCTGCCTGGTGACCAGAGCTCTTGCTGGACTCCTTCACCACCAAGTCGTGGCTCTAATCTCGTTTTTATGCTTGTGTTGTTGTTGTTATTTCCAGACTTACTGTTCCATGGACTACAGTTTGTCTTCAAAATTTAGGCTCCCCAGGAAGGATGGCCTACCTTGGTTGAGCTGGTGAGTACTGTTTCACATTCCTCGGTATTTGAGGATTGGCCATTATCCTTCTAGAAGAAAGCAAGGATCGAGGGACAATGTCATCAGTATTAGTCAGCCATCTATCATTCTAATGAAAGGTCTAAGATAATCGGCGTGTAAAGATAAGATGGTTTATTTTGGCTCACAGTTTTATAGACCCATCTACCAATCGCTCCATTGCTTTGGGAACGTAGTAAGGCAGGGGTTATAGTGGAAGAAGTCGATCATTCTGTAGCCGAGAAGCAAAATGAGAGTCAGCAAGACACAGAATTCCAGAGTTCACTCTGAGGACATGCCCCAGTCACCTAAAGACCTCCCCTCCATAGTACCTCATTCCCATAGGATCCACTGTCTCTCAGCATTGCCACCATGGGGACCACGCCATTAACATCTGCGCCCTTAGGGGAACATCTAAGATTCAAGTTATAGAAATATCTAAAGAGAGACAAGCTTCCACTTGAATACACACAGAAATACATACACACAAAGGTCCACAGAAAGGCTAACAGAGGAAGAGAGACACAGGTGCCATATTAACACTACAAAGAGAAATAGACATCATCATGGAGATATATATATATATGGATTATATATATATATCATCATATCATCATCATGGAATCACACACACACATCATCATAGATACACATGCACACACACACACACGCACACATACACACACACCAGCCAGATACATATGTGATACAGATCCATGCAGTCTCACACAACTATGCTTATTCACATGTGCAAACATATACATATTCACTACAGTCACGTCTACATAGTGCAAGCACATGCACAGGTAGGCTCCTTATGGCTGAGATCCTATCCTTGGGTCTCTGCATGCCTCCTTCCCTCATAGGGCCAGTTTGATGATGGGATAATACCAGTTAAGAGTCACTGGTCTCAAGTCTCCCCAACCGATCAAATTCTTCTCCCAACAGAATCATTTCTTGCTGCTCAATCTCCTGCCTCTTGCCCAGTTTCCCACGGCTCACAGAAAGGGGCCCATGTCCTGGAAAATGATATGTCTTCCTTCTCACAGAGCCTGAGCTCTTTTCCCATCAGTCATGATGAATCCTGTGAGCCTCACTAAATAAAATAGCTCTTCATCTGCACTAATGCCTTGTGTTCTTCACCATTATTTGGGGCTTTAGAGGTTAAAAAGAGCCTGAGGTCATACCCTAGATTCTAGGGCTTAGAGCCTCATATACCAGGTCTTGAACAGCTGAGGGCTTGGGTACAGCTGAATGTGGATTAGGGGGGTTACCCTGTTGTTCTTACGTGGTGTGAATAAGCACTCAGGCGTTGATGTGCACACACAGGTTGCCACAAAAGACATGAAGCAGATGACAGGATATATGTTCCAGAACTGGGCCTGAGAGGAGGGGTGTGAGGATATGAATGTCTCTGGTCCACATCTCAAGCGGGGTAGGGGGAAGGAACCAGGAATGTGGAAAGGTGAACTGGACAGAGCTTGAAGAGCAGACCTGGATGGTGGCCACTCTGTGTGGAGATGCTTTGAAGACCCTGAAGTGACACTTGATGCTGTCACACCAGCCTCTTCTCTGTTCTCCCAGCAACAGGAGGATGAAAAATCACAAAGAAAGAAAGCAGGAGGGAAGGCACTGGGGTCCAAGTGTTAACTGCTTATGGAAAGCAATAAGGAGGCTAGTTGAAATTGTCATGAGTTGCTTTGTTTTGTTTTGTGTTTTAGAGGGAAAACTTGATTTTGAGAAAGAAAGAAGAGGAGGGGAGAGCTGAGATTGTATAGAATACTGAAAACCTGAATTCACTAAAAGGGTCTCCGGGAGACCAGAAAACCAAAGTCTTGGTAGAAAAAAAAACAGACAAGACAAAAACAAACAAACAGAACAGTCCAGTGGACTCCAGAGCAGGGAAAAGGGTAGAGCAACTCCAAGCCTCTTCCCCAGAGCAATGGCAACATGTGGCCGCTCACTGGGTCCTTGCACAACCTGCTTTAAACTTACCTTCATCTGACCTGGCTCAGGGTTCACAGACTAGGAATGTACAACTTCTTATATGTCTGCTGAAAACCAATCAGGAGTGATTGCTCAGCACCAGCTTCCTGGAGTGCTTAGCGTCAGCTGCCTGGGGTGCTCAGTTACAGCTGCCTGAGGTGTTGTGCTTAGTGACAGCTGCCTAGAGTGGTAGTAACATTTAAGACAATGCACCAGTGATAAACTTCCAAAGGACAATCTGGGCAATAGAATGTGTAGGTTTCAAATATGTTCAGAAGGCCACACTTGCATATGGTAGGGTTTTAGGGGTTCAGAACAGCCTGAGGAGGACCTATGCTCTCGCCTCTGGCTAACCTGAAAGTTCTGTGAGAGCAAGAGGTGTGGATGAAGGTAAGGTGCATTAGATTAGACAATGGGCAGCCATTGCTCTGGGTTCTGTTCTTGTACTAGGCCCCAGCAAGTCAATCTGAACTAGAACTGACTCACTCATGAAGAGCATATTCACTAAGGCTGGAGACCACCTGGGTCCACTGGTTCCCACTGGCCTTTAGTTTTGCAAAAGTATCAGTACATCAGGAGACATTTTTGAATCCTGGACCACATCTGGTTGTTTGGACCCTCCTGGAGAGCTGGCTATTTGACCATGGAGTGTACTAGACCCTAGCAGTCCTGGCTGGGCCAGTCTTGTATGTGCCAATTCACTTTTGGAGATGGAGTTCAGTTGAGCCTGTCCACTTATATTGGTGGGGCTCCATCCAAGTGAAGGCAGTTCAGGTCACAGCATTACTATAAGATATACGGTCTTCTTCAGTACCCAGTAGCAAGCAAAGAGCTGCCATTTGAAGATGTGTGTATGAAAGTCATTTCAGGCAACCTATGTGTCCGAGAGCCTAGAAACTGTGTACCCCAGGGACAGTTCCCTATTGCCACAAGCACCAATCAGCATAGGCAAAGAATATGGGCACCTACAGTGTCACTGGATCAGCAGCCCCAGAAGTCTTAAAGGCAATGTGTGGGCCTTGTTGAATGTCTTCCAAGGCCTGCTTCCGTAAAAGGCCCCATTCAAAATGGGTATTTTTGCAAGTCACCTGATTAGGGGGGAAAAAAAGGCACCTAGGTAGAGGACATGCAGTCCTTAGTTGTTAAAACTCCATCGGCCTTGGTTGCAAGTGCCATTTCCTACTGAGCCATCTCTTCAGCCCAAGTCCATATTAGTGAATGTCAACAAGGGCAAAAACATTTGTTCAACTATTTGGGGGATATGCCTTTGGCTACTTGTCCGTGTGGTCCCCTAGGAAATGTGCTTACTATTCAAGAATCTGGAATTCATCTGAATTTTAGTTTAGATAATGAATAAAGTTAGTGCTGATTCTGGTTTTTCAGGGTTCCCCATTCTCAGGATGCTGTCAATATACTGGGTGACTAGACCTTTCCTGGTCCTGGGCTTGTTGAAGGTCTGCTGGTGCCATGCTGCAGAGGTGTGAGGTTTCATTCAGAAGCATATTACAGGCAGTAACAGGTAGGCATACATCCCTGTCTCTTAAGGAGATGGAGAAAATGCCACTAACCAAGCCAATAGCAGCATATTAGCCTCTAGTGTGGGTAACAGTGATGGTGTCTGCCATCTCAGAGCCAAAGGCATCTATCTGGTTTGTTATAGCCCATCGGAGCCTCCATGCCCTGGAAACCTTGTGAACTAAAGCAGCCTTTCCATAGTGACAAGGTTGTTTGTGACATTCCTGCCTCAGTAAGTACTGGGTAATCAAAGGAAGTATCTCATTTCCCTCCAGCATACTTTATGCTGACTAACCACTAGGGCTCGGCTGGCAGGCCTCCCTGTATGGCTCAAATCCCTTAACTCTGAGCGGCACATTCCCTCGGGGGCTGATGGTGTTCTGCTCCACAAACAGTCTGGGCTATGATGCAGTCTGCAACAGGAACTGTAGTCACCAGTGCTCAAAACCACCCAAAGGCCCCACCCTTAAGCACATAAGCACTACAGGCAGAAAAACACCCTGGGTCAGCAAAATATTCCCAAACTATCTGATGTCACCAATTTCCATTGTCTCCTAAGGAGACTGGAAAATCTTGTCATGGAAGCAACAATATGCAAAAGGCTCAGGAAAGACTATATCCTTCTCCAGTCTCTTTGTATCTTAGCAGGGTAACAAGGCCACTTATCACTTGATCCTGTCCCTGAGAGCACCATTCAATCTGAGACATGTTTATCGACGGTGGTCCTTACCAAAGAAGCACCAATCAGGCTGTGGTGTGAGGATTCTCTGGCCTTTTGTCCATATCTGCTCTTTCACTGTCAAATCTTTTCCTCAGAAAATAATCTGTTTTTAAGTCTCATTCTCATTAAGACTGTAAGTTGTTCAACAATGCTTGAAAACGGATCTCACTAGGGGTTCTTGAGCAACTCAGACCAGGGTTGCTCCAGGCATTATCTGGGATGTGATGAGAGTCTGTGCTCACCACATTACCCCTGTAAAGCCAAAGGATTGCCAGCATTTCAGCCAGCCCATCATCCCTTCCCCCACCGCTGACCCTACCTTGGAGCAGTGACCTACCATTTGACAGTGCCATGGCTTGTTTCATTGGTAACCCTGCTAACTGTGCCAGACTGCTGAGCAGAACAAAACATCTGGTCACTAACCACAAGAGCAGAATTTAAACACTTCTACCCAAAGACATCTTCAAGGAAAACACAGGAGGGTCAGATACTGGCTGGGACAATGCTGGGTTAGTTTCTAGGCACTGGCAAACATCTGGACAAATCAGTAAATGAGATTTATTTAGGCTCACAATTTCAGAGACTCACAGATTCAGAGGTTTCGGTGCATCATGGTGGGAATGGCACGGCTGTGTAGAACAGCCCAACACCTAGTGACCAGGATGCAGAGGAAGTATGCCTATGCTAACAGATTTCCCTCTGTCATCCAGTGATGCCTCCCAGCCTATCATCTGATGGTATCCACACTAAGGTCAGGTCTCTTCCTTCCTTTGCAGAGTCTGGAATGGCCTTCGCAGACATACTTATAGATGCACTTCGCTAATCAGACCGGTACTTCTCATTCAATCAAGGTCAGGATGATGTGTCTCAAATGCTTTACTTACACAGAAGAGGAAGACCATGCCACCAACCAACCGTGCATGCCACTGCTGTGCCACAAAGGCTCCTATCCCTCCCTTGTGGAGTCTGCAAATCTGAAAGCTGGGGGCGCGCCTGAAGCCATTAATGCATACGCTGTTGCAGAGTGAAGAACAATCTAAACCGGAAGGGTCCCCTGCAAGGCATGAGTGCTGTGGTCTCTTTATCTCCTGGGATGTGAGGCAGGACAGAAAGATGAGAGAGTTGAGGACTGTAGGAAGGAAAAGCTATTTCTTGCTCAGAAGTATGATTGAAGCCTCTCCACAGCTGAGGGTAATTCCAGCACAGGTAATATTTTCTGTGTAGGTTGCTAGAACATTGTGAGACAAACTATCTTTTATATAGAAATATTCTCAGGTGAGAATGCTAGAATATCAGTAACTCATGCCTACACAGCCTCAAGTAGAGCCTCTCTCCTGTCCCCAGCATTTTCAGATAGAATACTATGAGCTTTTGTACGCACGATGATATACTAACTTCTGCGTCCCTGGGATATTCAGTGTTATTTATTCACCATAATCTTGTCTGCTGCACCTCAGGAAGCACTCTGTTACCTCATGTCAATTCCTTGGCAACCTTTCAAACAATTTCAAAACTCACCGGAATTGTATATGTGCCAGTTATGTGGATGATAAAGTCTAGCTCTGCTTGGGAGACCCTGCCTCACATCCTTGAGTAAGCCTTGCTTTTTATCCTGAATGCCTCCTCTTCTCATAACTCTCATGTGTGAATCTATCCTAAGAATCTCCTTTTTAACAAACTCCAATTCTGCCTCACACAAACTCCTAATGAAATCCGAGGATCCAGTTTCATATGAGTGCAGAGCCTGAGGAGAACAAGGAAGTCTGTAAGCTGCTGCAGGCAACAGCATGGAGCAGGGGCTCCACCACCTAAGTATGGAAGTAGGTGGGGTAGATGGCTCAGTGGTTAAGAGCACTGGCTGCTCTCCCAGAGGACCCATGTTCAATTCCCAGCAACCACACAGCAGCTCACAACTGCCTGAAACTCCAGTTACAAGGGATCTGGCACTCTTACACAGACATACATGCAGACAAAATATCAATGCACATTTTAAAAAATTTATTTTAAGTATGAAAAGTTATGGAAGTGTCCCAGGCCTGAGGCTAATTCTTAACCTGGCCAACCAAAGAGTCAAAACACAGTATGCAAAAGACTGTCTCTTTCAATAGGACTAAGCAGCCACACACTACAAAGAATGGAAGCTTACAGAATTAGTTGGGAAAAGTGATTAAACAATACCTAAAACAACAGTAACAACAAGAAGAAAACTCTGGAAAGGAGGTACAATCCAATTTGCAGAGTGGTTGTATTATATTTTTAAATACAAGACACAGAGACACAAGTCAGGAGCTGTAGAAATGGCTCACTAGTTAAGAACACTTATTGCTCTTCTGAAGGACCTGATTTTGGTTCCCAGCCTCTACATGGTGGCTCACAACCAACTGTAATTCCAGTCCCAGGGGATCTGATGACCTTTCCCAGCCTCCATTAGCATTGTGCACACATGATGCACATAGGCATGTACAGATAAAACATTCACACATGTAAAATATAATAATAATTGTTTTATTTTTAAAATGTATGAGACACACAAAGAAACAAGAAAATATGACTCCCACATTTGAAAATCAGGCGAGGATCCTTAGACACTGAACGTCACTACACAAAGACTTAAGTTTCTACTTTGAATTTGTTCAATAAACACGCATCTAGGAAACTGTTCCCATCACTGTTCTATTGTTGTCCTTAAAAACTATGACCAAAGCAACTTACAAAAGGAAGCATTTAGCTGGGGGCTTGCTTAGGCTTTCAGAAGATGAGACCTTGATCGTCACGGCAGAAAGCATGGCAGCAGGCAGCCAAGCATGACTCTGGAGCAGTAGCTGAGAGCTCACAACTGATCCAAACGTTCCAGGAGGCAGACAAAAGTTCTTCCACAAGTGTTCATGCATGCTTACACTCATGCACATACACCTACACATGTATGTATAGATGAACATACATATAGACAAACAAATACATATATACATTTGGTGGATGGGGCTGAGTCCTAAATGCCATACTTTATTCCTTCTCTCTGACCTTCTTATACCTTCTCAGACAAAAGTTCTTTATAAAATTACCTCATAGATAAAATGTTACACAAAAGGGGGGTTACAGAAGGATATCAAGAGTAAGTTCAAAGCAGTGTTTTATTCTAAGCTCATTATAAGTTCAAAGCAACAGTTTCACACGGCCTTACTTTATCACAGTGCACACCTATGGCTTCATCTTTGGCCCTGACCTACAATGAATGTTTTCCCTTGATCACAAATCTGTCCCAAGCCTATTTCTCTTCTTAGTGTAATTTATGAAAGCTCATTATGCAGTCTTTACTTACTATTCCATGAGGAGGGGGCACATTTTATATTTATTATATTTCATAGCAAAACAACTAAAACCATCTCATTAAACTTTCTTCTTAAAGTTATTTTAATCAAATCATGAATGCTATAAAGTCATTAATTCATCTGAACAGCATTAATTCATGAGAGTTAATCTTCGTGTTGACCTGTAGGAAATTTTCCCAATGGGGTGTGCTGATGCCCAGGAGTCACTAGATCATGTAATAGCTGCAGGAAAAGCATATCAGCAGCAAGAAGCAATCCCGGGATGAAGTCTCTGGGGCTGTGCCTCTCCAGAATGCAACATTACAGTCATATAAAATGGTCAGTCATCTCCAGGATATTCACTTGCTTGCCATAGCTTTTTCTAGTTGACTTCTGTCATGGCATGACCAAAGACAACTCACAGGCAAAGAGTCTGTTTGGGCTTATGGCTACAGAAGGAGAGTCTACAATGCTGGGGGATGCCATGCTGGGGCATGGCAGCAGAGAGCTGGAGCAGGAAACCAGCTGATCACATTTCTAACAACACAGAGGAATTGAAGAGAATGAATTATAAGTAAGACGAAGGTACAGAATCTCAAAGCCCACTTTCAGGGATGTACTTCCTCCAGCAAGGATCCCTCTCTTTAAAGTCCCATAACTTCCTTAAGCAGTGCCATCAACCATGGTCAAATGTTTGGACTTGTGAGCTTATGGGGAACCCTTACATTTAAACAACCACAGCCCTGTACAACATAATGGAACATTGTGAAGGTATTGACACCTGACTGGTCTAATTACAAAGGGACCAAAGACAGACAATACCTACATGAGAAGTTTATTCTTGGGGTGATGACGTGGTTAACACTGGCCCCAAAAGAAGGTCACAAAGGAAGCTGTCCCCACTGTGCTGCTCCAGGATCTGGAACCAGTCAACGTCTTCCTGGAAGACAAGCAAAACATCAAGCACAGGGACTCTGGGTTAGCTAGACTATTCAATCATGATAAATATTTTAAACGTCTGTTGTTACATGTTGTTATTACATGTCTTCTGAACAAATGAGCCTTCTTTAATTATCATGGAAAATCAGATATCTGGTCCCTGGGTTGTTCAGCCTATCGATTATGTGCATTGATGTCTCCAACTACTACTTTTAACCAGAAAGAAGTATATAGAAAAATCTGTAGGCAGATGCAGGTGAATCCCAGGTGTGGCTCTGATGAGATGAATGCCATCACTATGGGGATATTAATCAGAAAGGGTTGCCATGGACAGCCCTGAGAACTGTCTGATATCTCAACTGACAGTAAACACACAAAGAAAATTTTGAGAGGGTGACTCTTAGGACCCCTTCAGTGTTGCAGGCTTCCAGCCTCAAGCTGAGGGACCTGAAATGGGGGAAAGGCAATTATAAAAGCAAGAACCAGATGGTAAAGCCAAAGGAGGGCAGAAGGAACATGAATAGCACATTCAAGAGAGACCAGACATGTTCTAAATGTTTATGTATATGGGATGTATGTATCTGTATACATAAGTACAGTTGCCCACAAAGGCCAGAATACACTGTCTGATCATCTGGAGCCTGAGTTACAGGTGATTGTAAGCTGCCCAACACGATGGGTGCTGGGAACTGAACCTGTCTCCCACCAGAGCAGCAAGTGCTCTTAGCTGCTAAGCCATCTCTTCTGCCCCAGTCCAGAGATCCTTGACCCTCCATCCCCAATAATTTAAAAAAAAAAAAGCTCATTTTGCTGTGAAAAGTAGAGAAGATAATGAGAAATGAGAATTCAGAGAACATTCGCTTCCAACCTAAGTACAAGGACCAAAAACCCCACTTGCCCAGCGACACTCAAGCAGTTAGATATTGAAAGACCTAAGCAGATGGATTCTGTGAACTAGGCCAGGAGAAAGGAGAGAGAGAGAGAGAGAGAGAGAGAGAGAGAGAGAGCTGTTGTTGAAGTCCTGATTTGCTAAAGGAACAAAGCCAATAGATGAGCTGATATATACAAACTCCAATTCCCACATTGCACAGCTCTCAAACCTCAGTAACCTAAGCCCCGAGAGCTCCAATACCCTCTCTGGTCTCTATGGGTATCCAAACACATGTGTACATACACTCACCATAACATACATGCACAGATATGTGGGAATACATGCATGAATAAAATAATATATAAACATACATCCTCACATGATTATGTGCAACATATGGGTGCATATGCCAGAGGAAAGCACTAGGCATCAAGTCTGCTGGAACTAGAGTTTATGGCGTAGGTGCCAGAATCCAAACCTGGGTCCTTGGCAAGAACCATAAACACTCTTAGCCAGTAAGCTGTCTCCAGAGATAATAAGCTATCTCCCCAAATAAATATTTATTAGAATTGGGAGGCATGATGTGGGAAATCAGGCAAGCAAGTGTGAGGAGGCCATCTCTATCTCTCAGGACACTGATGAGGAGAAAGACCAAGTATGAATGTCCCTCTGTCTTGCTGCCACCTTGTGCTTGAGCTCCAGTTCTTACTGTCAAAGCTTGTCTCCACCCACAGGATTCTGAGGGCCTGCAACATGTTTGGTGCTGCCATTGTTTGTATGTTGTTATGACTTCTGGCTCTGCCCTGTCCTTTCTGGGTCACTCGTCCTAACCAGAACTCAGTTTTCTCCTCTGTAAACAAGAAGCGTCCCTATCAGGAATAGTGTGAAGACCTACACACATGCATGTACGCACACACGCACCTACACACACATGTGCGTAGAATTGAGGGATAGCTCAGAGCTAAGAAAGCCACATGTAGTATGAGCAAAGTATCACCAAATGGAGAGAAAGAACAAGACCAGGGAAGGATGAGACTGGGAGCTAAGAATGAAGTTCCTGGCACGGCTCCCTCACATTTCAAACTTGATCTTCCTGACACCCATGAGCATGGATCTCTAACCTAAGCCTCATGCATGGGACCATGAAGTCTTTAATAACCTGTCTTCTCAAGTCTTCTCGTTTAGCTTGTGAACAAACAGCTGACTTGACTCATCTGTTAGTGTGATTGATGATTACTCACTTCGCAGAACAGTGAGAGACACGAGCCGATTGCAGAATTCGGGATTATCTAGAAACCCATCATCTAATTTCATGTTTCCTAATTCCTGTTCTATAAAAGAGGCTATCACCTCCTCAGCAGAAACAGGTAGAAGAGGAGCCCAGGACGGCCACTGAGACCTTGAGACTCAGGTAAGAACTGACCCATCCTCTGCTCCACCACTCTGGGTAGCAGGAGGCCAGGGCTTTACTGCTGCCAGATGGTACTGTCACTCACTGGGGACCTAACACCAAAAATAAACACTAACACCCTTATCGGGGGCCAGGACTGGCCATTTCCTAGACAGGGCAGCATTGATAAAGCAGTGAGCTCACTTTATGTACCCTAAGTAAAAACTAGAGAAAAGACATTTTAACACGGTTACCATCACTGGGTGAGAGGCTGCCTGTGGCCATGTGAACCTTTTGGCTCTTAATGATATCCAAATGCCATCATGGCCTGAAAACAGACCAAAGAACCATCCCTTAGCAGAGATGATGGCCGAGCAGTTCAGGTCTTCAGCCTCTGTCATGAGGGAGCCTCTTTATCCACACTGAAGAACAGGGTGAGGACAATGGATCAGGCCACCACAGTCTCGTCCCACAGCCCCAGAGTAAACCTAATTCAACAGAACCTTCTGGGCCAGGCAGGAATGGCTTCAGAGCCTCTCACAGCTGCAACTAGTGACCTTGGGGAAAACTGCCTAGAGTCACTAGGCCTGTGCTCCAACTGTGCAGTAGGGGTTGTCTGTGCTCATATCTGAGGATGTGGTGACGATGAAGTTGGTGACTGAATGCATCAGCCTGTGGCTTGGCACAGACTACTGTGGCAGTGTTAGCTACTGTTACTAGATATCAGCCCCTGGGGTCAGGGGCAACAATGGCAATCCCATCCCCTGGGGATAGGGCATGCAGTACAGAGAATCCTCTGATATCTGTACCACAGAGAACTTGTCATTCTGTCTACAGACACCAAGAGAGATGTTTCTAATTGGGAGCCTCGTTGTCCTCTGTGGGCTGCTGGCCCAGGGCACAGCCCAGCTGGCAGGCCTGCCCTATCCCCTGGGCCAAGATCTTCCCATGTCCATGGGCCACTGCCGGTCCTTGCATGTGGGCCAGACCATGCCCTACTATGGAGTGCCTCCAGTCGTGTCTACGTATCCTTCAGAATATCTTGCTAGAAACTTCAGAGATGGTAAGTGAGCCTTTGACAGTCTCTTTCAGGTAGGGGAGTGTGTGTGTGTGTGTGTGTGTGTGTGTGTGTGTGTGTGTGTGTGTTTCTATGCAGATGCTCTAGTCTATCCAGCTTCTCAATCATAGGAAGGGAATCATCAGTGAAAAAGGGGGAGAGCAGCAGGTCTCAGCCTTCCTAATGCTGCAACTCTTCAGTACAGTTCCTCCTGTTATGGCGACCTCCAACCCTTAAAATTATCTCCGTTATTACTTCTTAACTGTAACTTTGCTAACTGTTGGGAATCATAACGTAAATATCTGTGTTTTCTGATGGTCTTAGGCAAGGTCTTCGCCCACAGGCTGAGAACCACTGCTCTAGAGTTAGCAGATATAACCCCTGAGATTCTCTGCTTTGTAGCTTTCAGACAAGGCCTGCTGTCTGGGGGAATTCTGAGCTTTCTGGAACACATACCACTCTTGAACTACGTGAGACCAAGCAATACTGGTGGCCTGGTTGGGGCGCTTGGAAAAGTGATTTCATCAATCCCTATCTTGAACAACATCCTTGAGTGAGTTACCTAAAGTACAGACTTCATCCCTGCTAGTGACTGAAGATCTGTCAACCCCAAGCAGCAGCCAAACAGAAGGAGAGGGATGGGCTGAGGATGGACCCAGGGCTCGGCCCCAGGCCTCTCTTCACTCTGGAAGGAACAATGGCCCTTTTGCATCTGTAGTTGCCCCAAGTCCAAAGGCACATCCTGGGCTCCAACAGAAGCTATTATCTCTGTGACAAGCCTTCCATGTCAGCTCCATATTCCTCAGTTCTCAGATGGAAAACCGAGGCACAGAGATGTGCCCACACTCACATAGGTGATGCAGTCAGGAATCTAACTCAGAGAAGCCCCAAGCTTTGCCACACACTGCGGTCACTGTGTCCATCCCACCATGGGAATGTGAACAGTCACTAGGCTACCCTCCTCATCTGTATCAACTGTGCCTGAGACCTGACATGGTACTTCCCATGACAGCTTCCTAGGCACGAAGCCACAATGGGGAGCTTATTGCTGTGACCACACACTCAAGGCTGAGTCCTTAGTAAGACTGGACCCAAGCCATTGCCAAGATTCCTAGCCTCCTGGGCCTTTGCTTCCTGACCTACAGACAGTCAGACAGACAGACTTCAGTGCTGGATTATCTAAGGTCAGGCACCTGGTCTCCTGGGTTTGATTTCTCCATCTGTGAGGTGGAGAGAAAGACTCTGGAGAAGACCAGGGAAGGTAAATAGGACACCATAGATCAGAGAAGGCTTTCTCCCACCCTTTCTCATTCTTTACAACTTCCTGAATCTTAAAGGTCATGACAGGTTGAGTAATTTCCATCATGCCTCTTAAGCAGGATTTATTCTGGTTGCCCATGTATCTTCTCTATGTGTACTGACAATCCATCCTTCCTTTCATCTAACCACTCCCCTTCCATCTACCCTCCCACATATCCAATTACTAATCTTCCTACCAACTTAAAAGTCAGCCTCTTTCTTTGAAGAGCTCTCAACTAGCATACCCAAGTCCCTTTCCTCAAATATCTCCTAGACTCAAGGTAAACAGAGGTCTAGGTATGTTGGAATCTGATCCGGAAGGAAGTTGGAAATGATAGGGATGTGGCTCAGAACCCAGGGTGGGTTCTTCACATCTTCCTCATCTCAGGTGGTCAGCTCTCCCTCTGAGATGAGTACATTTAATTTAAGCTGGTTCCCAGGTCTGAGACTAAACATGCTAATGTTTCTCTCCGGCCAGCATAAAAGTCACTAATCCCCAGCTACTGGAAATCGGTCTTGTGCAGAGCTATGATTTCCACCGCCTCTATGTCACCATCCCACTGGGCTTTGATCTCAAAGTGAACACGTGAGTAGGTCTCAAGGAGGGTAGGGATGGGGGATGAGTCACAAAAGGAGTTGGCTATGGAAAGCTGGAAAGGCCTGACCCTTGACCCTTACCTATTTGATGTTGTGTTGAATAAACTCAGGTCATGTGGAAAATACACTTGACCTCTCTGAGCCTTGATTTCCCCTAATGGGAACAGAGATCAATATCACTGTGGCAAAACGAAGTAAGGTGAGGCTGACACTCCTGCCAAGAAGAAACACGCCACCTTGAAATGTGAGAGGCCAGATGCCAATAGAGCTCTTTCTACCTTCTCTGTCAGACTGTTGGTTGGAAATCTGTTGGAGCTGTCTGTGAAGCTGGATGTCACTGCAGAAGTCTATGCTGTGAGAGATACTTACGGGAGGAGCCGTCTGGTCATTGGTGACTGTATTTACCCTCCTGGCAGCTTGCGTATCTCCTTGCTTAATAGGTAAGGTCAAGGGTGGGCTTCTCCTACCCAGGGATAGTTGGGTAAAAGATGGAACAAAGGAAGGATGAATGAATAAGCGGACATGAAGAAAGATGTGTTGGGTGAGGAAGTGTGGGTGAATGGGTGTATGAGTGGATGGATCGATGGTGGTTGGATGGGTGGATGAGTGGATGGGTGGATGAGTGGGTGGATGAGTGGGTGGATGGATGGGTGGATGGATGGATGGATGGATAGATGAGTAGGCTGATGGATGTGTGGGTGGATAGATGGATGGGTAGGCAGATGAGTGGATGGGTGGATGAGTAGATGGATGGATGAGTGGGTGGATGGATGGATGGATGGATGGATGGGTAGGCAGATGAGTGGACGGTAAAATGTTTAGTGGATAGGAGACAGATGTATAGGCGGGTGTATGAATAGATCAGTAAATGGATAAATAAATGCTTACTTACTCCTTATTAAACCAAAATAACCAACTTAATGTTGGATAGGCCATATAGAATATGGTTTAAGACCAACTTTTATAACCTGATGGAGAGAGTCGGAGAGCCTCTGACATGAACCTGATCAGTGTTCCTCAAATTTGGTCCCACCTTGTTTATCTATAACACAAGACTATATGACATTATTAATAGAATCCTACTAAGAGGTATTAGATGTGGCGCCCATTTCGATTGCTTGTTCCAGTTGCCTGTCACATGGAAAGACCCAGGCATACGTAGTGCATAGGGCCTGTCCATATCATGGCCCAAATGTATTGAACACATATATTGGACTTTGTTTGTATTGTTTCATCAAGTCTCCATGACAACTACTTACTAAGTACTTTCCATGCATTCATGTATTCCACAGTCTTGTCCCTGGTGCATTTGTTCTGGGCTCATCTGTGCGTGCACAGCTGGGTTGGGTGTAACTCTCTTCATCTAGGATCCTTGCTGCTCATGGTCAGAAGTGGGGAAGGCCTGCTCTCACTTATAGTATGCATAACGGCTTCTGAACTTGTCCAGCCCAACCCCAAGCCTCTGAGTCACATCCATGCCTTTCTCTTCCAGACTTGGTCCCCTGCAAAACCTTATAGACAGCCTCACAGACATCTTAACTAGAGTCATTCCTGGCCTGGTGCAGGGTGTGGTAAGTGACAGTCCCCTATTTCATGGGTCTTAGAGTTTTTAGGCTGAGTTACTCTGTCTGAAAACCGTCCATCCATCAGTCCATCGGTCCTGTGATCCAGCTATCTGTGTTAATTCTTTCTACTCCTCCAAATACATTTGGCTGGCTTTTTATGGGCTGTAGAAAGTGTTCTTGGATGTATTCCACCATGAGCCTGCTGCTTCTCCTAGGGTCTCCTTGCAGGAGGTCCTGTGCCTAACTCCCCTCTCTACCCTGGGTCAGGTGTGTCCTCTGGTCAATGGGGTTCTCGGCCTCTTGGATGTCACCCTAGCACATGATCTTGCTGGTAAGTGCTGTTTCCAAGTCCCATCTCCCTCTAAGGAAGCATTAGTTTCCCACAAGTTTTGTCCCTATGCACCATGGAACTTATGGTCTTATTAGCCACACCCCTCCTAGATTGGGGTGTCTTTGTTTCTATGAATGATCCAGATGAGTTTGAGGTAATGTCTGTTTCCTACTTAGCCTGACCTAAAAGCAGCTGGGCTGGCTGGAGGTGGGGGTAAGGGGGACTAGTGCGTCCCAACACATCTAGGTGTGTCAACCATGGCTGGTGCTCCAGAGTCTCAGGAAGCACTCAGGCTCTCCTTGGACTCCTTTGCTTCCAGATAACTACTTTAACCATTCTTTTCTAGATGTGCTGCTCCGTGGAGTACAAATTGTCATTAAGGCCTAAGCCCTCCAAGAAAGCTCTCTGCTGTGATGGTAAATGCTGTTCCCATTCTCCAGGATTTGTGGATGAGCTGTCATCCTCAATGACAGGGAAGTGAGGATCCTGAGACAGTAGCACCACTCTGAGCAGCAGACCTTTAACACATGAGTCTGGGGGAAAGATGCTAGATCCAAGTTATAGCAATACTCAAGGAAAGAGACAAATGTGAACATAGACACACAAAGATACACCAAATCCCTCAGATAACTGACAGATGCGGAGATGGACTGGTACCACATACATATTCAAAGAGAAATAGATGTGGTTATGGGTACACACTCCTGCACTTAGTCATAACAGTCAAACCCTCATCCACAGGGCACACACATACAGACTCACTAGCCAAGTCCCTGTGGTTAAACAGACACATACTCCAACACATGCACAACGAGCCGTAGAGACAGCCTGGGATCTGAGCATGCTCTTGTCTTTCAGAGAGCCAATTCCTAACAGGACAGTACTAGTGAGAGTCACTGACCTTGGCCTTCCTCCTGACTGAACTCTTCTTCCAACAGAACCATTTCTTGCTGCTCCATTCTCTCCCTCCTGCCCAGCTTACATGGCTCACAGAAGGGAGCTCCATGTTCTGAAAAATGGCGTGACCAACTTCACAAGGAATCTGCTCTCCTCCTTTCTCAGGCTTGATGGATATTCCATGTTCATCATTAAATAAAATGCTTCTTCCTCTACACTGGGGCCTTCTGTTTCTCCCATCACTTGAGAGGCTCCAGAGAGTTCCGACTAGGTCGTCAGGGTCCTACAAGAGCTGGACCTCTCATACTACAGGAATGAGAGTTATCAACGAACAGCTGAGGGCTTGGGTCTGGGTGAATGGAGATTTGGGGTGACTGCCTTCCTATTCTCACAAAGTATACATGAGGAAGCTAGGAGTGGATAAACACTCAGGCATAGATGTACACACACAGTATTACCACACAAAAAGTGATGGGGGAAATGAGAAGGATCTAAGAGCTGGGCAGGGTGTGTGCAGACATATATGGCTCAGGTCTACATCTCTGGCTGGGGATTCCTGGTGTCTTTCTTGGGGCTTATATTACTGTGTTAAAACACCATGGCCAGGGTCTGGAGAGATGGATCAGTGGTTAAGAACATGTGTTGCTCTTGTAGCCGATATGGGTTTAATGCCTAGAACCCACGTGATGACTCTCTGCCATCTATAACTCTAGTTTCAAAAGACTCAATGTCCTCTTCTATTCTGAGGGCACCAAGCACATACATGGTACACATATGTACATGTGAGTAAAATACTCATACACATATACAATTGATTGATAGATAGATAGAAAGAAAGAGAGAAAGAAAGAAAGATAGATAGATCTAAGATTTATTTAAAAAAAAAAAAGCACCATGACCAAGCAACTTGGAAAGGAAAAGATTTCTTTAACCTATAAGTCCATCACTGAAGGAAGCCAGGGAAGGAACCAAGGGAAGAACCTGGAAGCAGAAACAGAAGCAGAAGTCATGAAGAAACACTGCTTACAGATCGCTCCTCAACCTGCCTTCTTATACACTGCCTGCCTGGGTTGGCCTTACCCCTCCCCTCCCATGAGCTGGGCCCTCCCACGTTAATCATTAATAAAGAAAATGAAATAGAGAAGCCATTTCTCAATTGAGAATTCTTCTTCCCAAATAACTCTAGCTTGCTAACTAGCACAACTGACCCTTGTCAACTTGACACACAGGTGCATCAATATTCAATTAAATTTTTTCCTTTCTCATTTTCCTCCAAGATGGCATGTTAATATTAGTATCACAATATAGAACAATCCAACTTTTAAAAGTCTCAGTCTTTAAAAGTTCCAATACTCTAAAAGTTCAGTCTCTCTAAAATATCCAGTCTTTCTAAAATTCCAAAATCTCTCCATTGTGAGTTCCCGTAAAGCCAAAAATAAGGTAAATCCTTTATTACACCAAGAGGGAAGAATCAGGGTACAGTTAGAGTCAGACCAACTCAAAACCGAAGTCTAGCAATGCAAAGCTCAGTGTCAGACTTCTGGGACTCAGTTATGATAGTCTAGGCTCCAAAGGGCTTGCCACAGGACAGCCAGTGCCTCTCTGAGGCTTAGGAAAACGCCACTTCATGGCTGCTGACATCCTCAGTGGTCACCCCATGTATGAAACTGGCATCTTCAAAATGTTGGCATCTCCACATCCACTCGGCTGCACCTTCACCAGTAGCCTCTCTTGGGCTCTCTTTAGGGACTCTGACCCTGCCACACTGTGCCAAGCCTCAACTTCTCTTCATGATCTCTTCATCCCTGGGGCTTCCACTACCTGAAGGTGCACTTTCACCAACGCCTCCTCCAAGACACTCCTCAGGGACTCAAGTCCTGCCAAAACAGTGTCAAGAAAGTCTCAACTGTGGCCCCCCCCCCCCCCCCCCCGGTGCTCTGTCAAAACTAGCACCACCTGGGAGACTCTTACACTTGCCAAGTTTGACTGCCAACACAATACACAGCCTTAGCCCCTCTGGTGCACATTTTCAGTGAGATGATCCTGAAGGAACACTTTCCAGAAGATTTCACCTCAGTGATGCTGGTCTCTTCTTAATCACCACTAATTTTTCAGCTCCAGCTGACGAGCATTGATTTTCCCAGCAAAGCAAAGGTTTTACCTTAGTGGTTCTTGTCTCTTGTTAACCACAGTCAATTCTTCAGCCTCCAAACTATAACAAGTTTACACACAACGCAGCAGGGGACTTCCCCCAAAAACCTGACTGGGAGAGAAGCAGGCAGCTCTTTATGGCCTGTTCTCCAAAGCCACACACATCGCTTTCTCTGCATCTCTCTTCACTAGCATCCAGTCACCAAGAGAGGGAGGATCAAGCTCTCACTCTGGAAGAGAGCAACTGACACCTGTGGGCAAGGCTGACGGCCATCTTCCCTCTGCCTTCCAGACACCCTGGGCGTGGCCACAGGCACAGGTGTGCCGTGTCCTTGAAAGCTGCCTTTTCACCCAGATTCTTCTTTCTTTGAAGATGAAATGGCCGTGGTGTGGGGTTTGGGTCTTGTGTGGTTGTTTTGATTGTTTACTCCATCGCTGTGTCCCTCCCCACTCTGTCCATACCAGGCAGTTACTCTACTGGGCAGTGAAGAAAAGGTTCCCCATGTTTCCATGGCTCTCTGTCTGCCATGTCTCCCCCATCCAGGGCCTGTGTGAGGGACGCTCAGGTGGAGTCCGGACAAAGCATGAAGTAACCGTAACCCATGGGACAGCCATGTTTTTCTCCATAACCACTCACTTACCATCTAACTGCAGCAAGAGTAATGTCCTGACTGGGAGGCAGCTTTTCTTGAATACTCTGGGTGAATGCTGTCTTGGGCATTAGGTGGGGGCCAGGGAGAGATTCTTTTCATCACATTATCTAAAAAAAAAATTATAAATTTACTGGCATCCATCTCTCACTTGTATCTAGTTTGTAGTCACCGTCCATTAAGACAGTTTGCTTCTGAGAGTTTTTTAACTTAATCCCATAGGTCGGGTTAGGTGACTCAGCAGGTAGAGGCACGTGTGTCACTGAGCCTGAAGGCCCCAGTGCTGGGATCAAACTCAGGTCTTTATTCCTCTTTACAAGCACTGGAAAGACTAAGCCATCTCCTAAGAACCTAGATGTCTTGAAATAAAAAATGAGGAGCATTTAGAGGAATATATGAAGGAAATAAACGAGATGTTGGGGGCTTCTTGAAGTCGAGATCTCCTGGCTACTAATCAAGCATCAGAGTGCAGTTGTCTGTGCAACCACAAGAGGGAGCAAATGTACATGCTATTCCCCCACTGTAGGCCGAAGAAACTGTGTGTGTGTGTGTGTGTGTGTGTGTGTGTGTGTGTGTGTGTTCACAAATGTTCCACGGACTACATATGTATGTCCCAATACAGCTTCCTGGAGTCAGTTCTCTCTCCGTGTGAGTTCTCTGGACCATGTGAGTCCTAGGTTCCTGTTCCACCTTCCTCCTTGAATGGAATGAGCAGACAGCAAAAAGTAAAAACATGGGATGCTTTGTCAATTCAGAGGTAACAACCTCTACGCTGGTAAAACAACTTAAGGCAGATTGCCAGAGGGATTAAAATGAACTGAGTTTGAGCTCTTCACAGCAGATGAGAAGTTGTCATTCTGACGCAGCTACAGCTCAATGCTCTCAAGAGCCTTCCCCTGCAGGCAAGGCTGCAGCTCTGGCCAGCATTGTGGTTCTCTCAGACTTCCTGAGCAGCAGATCTCTGAGATATCAGGTGGCTTCCACCTCCAGCGTATGGAAACTGTTCCAAAGGCCCAGGCAGGAACAAGTTCCTGAGGCCTGCAATGGCAGGTAGAGACAGAAAAGTCCTCAGGTGCCAGGTCCTCCACCTTTGAGAGATCCACACAGAGTTGTCAAAAGTTACCAGCAGGTCTGAGTGGCAGGGGCCATATGTCCTTTTTTTTCCAACCTGTCCCATTGGGCTTTGGCTGTCAAAAGCTGGGTACTTGAGTGGCAGGAGTAGTTTTCTCTGTGGCTTCCTTGTCTCCAAGGCTTGAGCTCCAAGCCCACCTTCCCCAGCACCCCTGAATCCACATGGAGCAGGACGCCCAGCACCCAAGACCCTTTCACCCCAACCACAGTTGATCAAACTCAGGACATTAGTCTCGGCAGGAAAGTGCCTTTATCCACTGAGCCATCTCAAGTCCAAGATGGAGCAAACACTGTGCAGCAGTCTACTGTCCCGAAAGACTCCATGTCTCTTAAGTCAGAGCTTTGTGAGCAGGGAGTGCCAGTCAGTCTCCACAGCCCATACTGCTTGCTGCAGGTGGAAAAACTCATGCACTCCAGACATTTTTAAACTGGGTCTCTAATAGTGGCTAGCTTCAAATAAACTCCCTCTGTAACCAAGGATGACTTTGACTTTCAGATCCTCCTGCCTCTACCAAGTGGAAGTTTCAGGATACAGATTCATGTGGTGTTTTTCTAAGAGAGACTCACATGGTCTCTCTTAGCAAGAGACACGTGGAAGAACATGAGACATTTGGAGAGAGTATAAATAGAACTCAACAGCATGCTTGCACGGCTAGCTTTGCAACACTTTGCTGGTCTCACGTCGTCATCTCTGTCCCCACTTCATTGAGAGAGGCACATTGGGAGATAGCAGTTCTCCTGTTGTCTTGGCTGGTCCGGTCACTCCTGCTGACTTGTGCTGATGAGGCGGAGGCCTGGCTGTTTCTGCTGGATCGTGCCAGCGCTGCTGATTTGTGTATAGTATCCTGACACTACTGAACTGGACTGACGGTACCTTGACAACCAGAGATTGGAATCGCCCCCAAAGAATAACTTCTAAACAGATCCACATCCCCTTGTCCTTTTTACCGCCTTTTCTCCCCTACCTTTGGACGGTGGGCTAGAAGGGGGTCGAAGCATTTGAGAACCCTTATTAAAAGTAAGTTTTGAAAACTCTAAGCCTACACCTTCACCTCCTCAGAGCTGGAATTGCAAGCATCCTAGCACATCTGCTTTATGGGATGCTGGAGCTTGAACACAAGGCTCCATTCACACTGTGCACATGCTCTACCAACTGAGCTTCAGGCTCAGCCCTGCTTCCAAAAGAAATGCATTCTTAGAATGCTGGTGAGTGCCCAGCCCAGTACTGTCAACATAGCCGTAGCTATCCCAGTCAGCACAGCATGTCCTCCTCCATTGGCTACTTCTCCCTATCTTAGGTTTCCACTGTTGTGACAAAACACTGACCAAAACCAACCTGGGGAGAAAGGGTTAATTTCAGCTCAAAGAGGCCATCACTGAAGTGAGCCAGGTCAGGAACCTGGAGCAGAGACTGGAGGAGTTGCTGCTGACTTAACAGTTGCCTAGCTTTGTAAGCGTACGGTGCTAAAACATGCACAGACACATTCGTGACTTTCCAAATCTATGGGTCGCATCAGTTTTGTTGGCTGTAGTTTGTCAAGTACCCGTGATTCCCCTTGACCTCTGGCTACTGGCAAACTCAGGGTCTTTCATTCCAATCTCAATTATTAATATTAAGCCTTGCATTATGCTTCACATATTAATTAAATTATATCTGCATATGTGTATATATGGAAGTTACAGAATGGCTTTGAAAGGATTAAAGAGCCACAGAGGTCAAAGAGTTCAAAGAGACAGAGAGTGATGCAAACTCAAAGAGAGTCAGTACAAGTGGTTTGATAAGACATTACTGGACAGATTGGAAAGCTGCTGCAGGCCACAGAGCCAAGCCACACATTCGAGTCAGCAGGATCACAGGACTGTGAAGATGAATTTCATCCTGATGGATGGTTGGGTGTCAGGGGACCCCACAAGCCTTACAGCCAGCAGGGAGATGGTCCTCGTGAGGTGAAGAATGAAACTTGAGTCAGTACCATGTCACATATCAGTGAGTCCATACCACACATGTCTTTCTGGGTCTGGGTTACCTCACTCAGGATGATGTTCTCGAGTCCCACCCATTTGCCCGCAAGTTTCATGATGTCTTTGTTTTTAGTAGCTGAATAGTATTCCATTGTGCAAATATGCCACATTTTCTTTATCCATTCTTTAGTTAAGGGACATCTGGGTTGTTTCCAGTTTATAGCTATTACAAATAAAACTGCTATGAACATAGTTGAGTAAAGTGTCCCTGTGGTATAGTAGGCTATCTGGTTTGGCAAAAACTCCTCTTAGATTTCAGCATAGCCCTTGGCTCTGTGCCCCATAGCTGGAAACAGGATTTTCATAGTGGCATCTCTGGGACTAGCTGGAGACCTGGGTTGGGCACCATCCATGATTTCATGGTATACTACAGAGCAATAGTAATTTAAAACTACATAGTACTGGCATAAAAACAGACAGGTTGATCAATGAAATAGAATCAAAGACCCAGAAATAAAACCATGTACCTAGGGACACTTGATATTTGACAAAGAAACCAAAACCACACAATGGTAAAATGAAAGCATCTTCAACAAATAGTGCTGGTCTAACTGGATGTCTGCATGTAGAAGAATATACGTAGATCCATCCCACGGGGAAAAGTCATCCCCTGACATTATTAATGATACTCTGCTATACTTGCAAACTGGAACCTAGCATAACTGTCTCCTGAGAGGCTTCATCCAGCAGTGGATGGAAACAGATGCAGATACTCACAGCCAAACATCAGGCGGAGCTCAGAGAGTCTTCTGGAAGAGTGGGGGATAGAATTGATTGAGCTGAAGGGGTCAAGGACACCACAAGAAGACCTACAGAGTCAATTAACCTGGGCCCATGGGGCCTCACAGAGACTGAAACACCAACCAAAGAGCATGTAGGGGCTAGACCTAGCCTCTCCCCACATTTGTAGCTGATGTGCAGTTTGGTCTACATGTGGGTCCCCTAACAATTGGAGCGAGAGCCGTCTCTGACTCTGTTGCCTGGCATTGAATCCTTTTTCCCTCCCTGAACTGCCTGGTTGGGCCTCAGTGGGAGAGGATGTGCCTAGCCCTGCTGGCACTCTGAGAGGGGGAAGGAGTAATGGGGGAGGGATTTGTAAGAGCAAGACTGGGAGGACAGGAGGGAGGGAGCTGCAATTGCTGTGTAAAGTGATTAAAAAATAAATTATGAAAAAAGTTGTTTATAGCCATCTTACAGCCCTACCTTTGTTTCGAGGGGGTTGTTATCCCTACATGGCAATCCCCACCTTGCAACTCTGTGTTTGTTTGAGGAGGGGCTAACGTATCGTGCTTGTGTCCTGCTCCCATGGCCTCATCTATTTTGACAACCAAATCGTCCAATCGAAACCCCTGTATCCCTGAGCTACAAAAGCCTTGTCTTCCTCATGTCCAAGGCTGACTTCTCAAACCCCACCTTAGGGAGAGGTGCCCGTGTACACGGATAAAGAAGCTTGTTTGGGTGAGTTTGACCATGTGACTTGTGTCAGTTGTCTTTCTCCTCTCAGCTTTGGGGTTAACACATACTCTGAGTCTCAAACACCATCATCTGCATACCTCATTCCACGTGACACAGAAGCAGAGAAAGAGCTACCCAGAAAGGATAAAGACTCGTTGGAAATGAGTGGTAAGCACAGTGGGGAATATAAGATGCTGTCCCTCCAAGCATGGCAAAACATTACCATGGGACCTAATGACTCACGGCACCTCAAAAGACAGGCACCAACAGTTCTAGCCACTTGTGCTTTCTGGGGGCGGGGGGACAAGCCATGAGACCCTCAGTCTAAAGAGTCATAACCTACTGTCTGTGCTGCTTCTGTAGCAATGCACCAACAAGGCCACCGCCTTTCCTTCATTTTGCACAAAAACATAAGCATCTTCTGAAAAGAAAGGTTGACAAGTGAGTGTTCTCAGTACTTCCTCGTTATAGACATAAACATCTTCTGGTGTCTGCTGACACGTCTCAGGATGCATAAAATGACTGAATAAAGTATCATTCATAGTTAAAAAAAATAGTCCATAAACACTCATACTCAGACCCCCAAGGAAAGCTATGCCATTTCTCTTGAGCCTGGGGTGACAGCTTTGCCAGTTTCCCATGAGTCAATTGGCCTTGCCACCCTGGGCATGGCTATACCCATGTCAAAATACACATTACCCAGAATGTCACTCACTCCGAGCTTCCTCAGCTCTTTACATATAAACTTCTTAAAAGCACAGGTAAGTCCCACTTACAATCCCCCAGCAGTTGTAATGTTACTTTAGGTTCTGGCCGGCTTCGTTACTTTTCTTTTAGGCATTGTTATATAGTCACATACACTCCATGATTAGAATCATATACTGTGTTAGTCTATGCTCCCCACTGGCTTCCTTCTTAGGCTTGTTCTTTTGTATTATGTCATATTCTCAGAATACCACCATCAGTACTTTTTAGAAACATTGCCTTGCTCTTCAGCATGGAAGATGATGAAGACAGCCGTCTGGAAGAACCAAGTGGCAGCACACAGGGGAAAGCCCTGCCACAGTGAGGCAGAGCACTGACTGCATCTCCCTGATGACTGGGGCAAGAGGAGCCCTCGGTCCTCCATGGTCTGCATGCCCAGGTATGCAGAATCTGTGCCTGGTTCTGAAGTCGATTTGAATGATTTGCTTGCATTGTGGTTACCAGGTACCTCATGGTAGAAGAAAATATAAAAGCCGTGGCTTTTGTTCAGTCTCAAGATCCAACATCTCAAGAAAACATCTGCTAATGCTTTAATGCTTGTATACGGCTCGATGTCTCCCCTCATACAGAAAGACTTCAAGAGAATGTAAGCTCCCAGTGGAGCAGGTTTAATGAATGCCCAGGTGCACGCGGCCTGAGCAGGGCCTGACTCCGTTTCCCAATCACAAAGTTTCCGTTTTCTGGGAATCTTACAAACAAGACTCTAAAATTTGCTTACAATAAAAATGTGTCTTCATTTCCTTGTGCACCCCCTACCTATGGTTTTACTGTATAAGCTACACTCCAGTGTACCTTGGAAGCTAACCTATGACCTCACTTTCCGAAAAGGAAAAGGTAGAAAGGGGATGAGAAGGTGGCTCCACAGTTAAGAGCACTTAAAGCTCTTGCAGAAGACCTGCGACTGGCTCCCAGCACCCGCGTGATGGCTCACACCAGCTCTGACTTCAGTTCCAGGGGATCTGACACCCATTTCTGGCCTCCTCGGGCACCAGGCATATGCACATACAGGCAAACACTCACATATAAAAAAAAATAAGTATTTTTTTTTTAAAGAGTGGACAAGTTCTCAGAAACCCTTTCAACAATGTCTCTTGAGAAGGCACCAAAACAGTATATCACTTAAGCACAATTCTCTTAGAGGAAGCCTGTGTGTTCACACTTGGCTGCCCCAGTGTGTGTTCACACTTGGCTGTCCCATGCTTTTCTTAAGAGCTCCCATCCTCACTCTCTATATACCCTGTGCTAAAGCTGTTTCCTGCTAAAGTCAAGCCCTGCTTCCTACTGATTCATCCGGAAATTCTTTTCTGGGGCACAGTCAAGAATCTGACTACACCTGAGCAGAGGTCTCTGATAAAAACTGCTACAGGCACTGTGTGGAGCTGCAGCTCTGCTTCTGCCACGGGCATTCCAGCATGGGACTTGCCAGGGAGCTTCCTGGCTTTCAACACCAGACTGGGAACGCCGAAGCACCTAGCTTCATGTCTGACAGGGGCTCACATAACATGCACAACGCCCTGGGTTCAATCCCCAGCACTACATAAACTGAGTGTAGTGACCCAGCACCAGAAGATGGAGATAGGAAGATTGAAAATATGAGGCCATCCTTTCCTGTATAGGAAATCCAAGCTCAGCCTGGCTACATGAAGCTGTGTCTCAGAGAGAGAAAGAGAGAGAGAGAGAGAGAGAGAGAGAGAGAGAGAGAGGCAGAGAGACAGACAGACAGAGACAGACACACACAGAAAGACAGAGAGACAGAGACAAAGAGACAGAGACAGACAGACACACACACACAGAGAGAGACAGACACAGAGAGAGACAGACAGACAAACAGAGAGAGAAAGAGAGAGATCGAAAATCTCCACACCTGCACATAATTTGACCTAAATGTGTGGTGGACACACACCCACTCGACTGAGACTGTAATTAGCGGCTTATTCTGCTTGCCAGCTTACAGTTGTATCTACCATCCTGTCCTTCCCCCATGTATGTGCACCACATGCATGCAGTGCCTGCAGAGGCCAGAAGAGAGCACATATGTAATCACCTGGAGCTGGAGCATCTGGTAACTGTGAGCTGCTACGTTGGTGCTGGGGAGGGACACACGTCATCTGCAAAGCGCCCAGTGCTCTTAACTACTGAGGCATCTCTCCAGCCTCTATTCTTAAATTTTAAGGTAAACTTTATCCACAATAAAATGTAAAGTTCTCTAAGTATAACTCTGTGTGTGTGTGTGTGTGTGTGTGTGTGTGTGTGTGTGTGTGTGTGTACTGGGTGTTGGTGTGAATGTGTTTTGTGTATATGATACATATACACATGTACGTGGAGGTATGTGTGGTGGTTTGAATAAGAATGGTCTCCATAGGTTCATATATCTTAATGTATAGTCACCAAGGAGTAGCACTATTTAAAAGGATTAGAAGGATTAAGGGTCATGGCTTTGTTGGAAGAAGTGTGTCACTGGAGATGGGCTTTGAGGTTTCAAAAGTTCATGCCAAACCTAGAGTCAGTCTCTCTCTCTCTCTCTCTCTCTCTCTCTCTCTCTCTCTCTCTCCCTCTCTCTCTCTCTTCATACAGATAAGGCTATAGCTCATAGCTACTTCTCTAGCACCATGCTTGCCTGTGGCCATATTCCTTGCTACCATGCTTCCTGCCATAATGATAATGAAACTATAAGCAAGGCTCCAAAGGTTTCTTTTATAAGAGTTGCCTTGGTCATGGTGTCTGATTCAAACCGAGTGCATGCCCATGGACATGCAGAGAGACTAGAGGAGAATACTGAGTGTATATCAGTCTGACATGTTGCTTTGATATAGGGTCCTTCATTGAACCTGGAACTAGGATGGCAGCCAGCAAGCACCAGCCATTCTCCTGTGCCCACCCCACCCTTCACACTTCCACACCTCTGGGGTTATAAGCACTCACGCTCAGCCTTTTGTATGGATTCTGGAGATGTGAACTCAGCTCACACAGTGAATGTGCTCACCCATTGAGCCGTCAGCCTCTGGGTGTCCATCATGTCTATACTTGTTTTTCTTAAATATCTTAAGAGTTACACTACCCTACTTTTAGCCTACATTTCTTAACCTCTCTCTGAATATCAAATTAATGTATTTTCTTATTAATAGTACATGTTAGTCAGGGATAGAAGCATTACTGTGATTTGTCCACCATGTGGCAGTATGCTTGGAAAACAAAGTGGCTGGTGAGCTGACTTTGTCATGTGCCTACTACCCATGGGACAGGGAAGGGCAGACAATCACACATGAACACATTAGTTAGTAAGATCGCTGTAGGAAGACTACACTGTAGGAGGAGCCAACCAAATGGGAAGAAGTGCAGGAAGGCAGTCTCTAAGGAAGGGACGGCCAAGGAGATGCTTATATAACAGGATGCCAGGACACCTTCCACTTTGACAATGAACCTCCGGCTCCCTAACTCTGTCACAAGAATGCCGTCTTCCTCACAGGCTCTGGTGAGGATTAATTCAATCCTGATGTGTGTCTCCATGATACAGCAGCAGCAAGGTGCTGTCCTAGTTGCATCTGCTGCAGCTGTTCGAGCTCTTACATACATCCTGGATCCTACTGAGTGGTGTTCTGGATGCTGGAGATGCCATGAATCTAATGGTGTCTTCCTCATAGAGTTCAAAGTCCAGAGGGCAAGACAGTGACAGAACAAGGAGCTGTAGGGAGACTTGCTAGAAAGGACCTTCATGACTTCTTGGTGGGATATTAGTGCCTAGGCTATGAGAAGGGGGTGACACCTAAGCTGGGCTCTCTGTCTCTGTTTTCCTCTTCCCCCCAATCTCCCCTCTGTCTCTCTGTCTCTGTCTCTGTCTCTCTCTCTCTCTGTCTCTCTCTCTCTCTCTCTCTCTCTCTCTCTCTCTCTCTCTCTCTCTC
>NW_021604695.1:2682834-2687836 GCF_004785775.1 Grammomys surdaster | reverse complement strand
CTCTCTCTCTCTCTCTCTCTCTCTCTCTCTCTCTCTCTCTCTCTCTCATAATGTCTTACGTAGCTTGTTAGCCTCAAACTCCCTATATGGTTACAAATAACCTTGAACTTCTGATCCTTCTTCTTCTACCTCCAGTTCAAACTCAGGGCTCTGTTCACATTAGGTAAGGATTCTACCGACTGAGCTACACCAGAGCCCTTAGGCTGAGTCTTAAAAAGACACATGGGACATCTCCAGACTGGTGAGGGCAAGAATGCATTTCAAGTGAGAAAACAGCTATGTAAGACCAAAGGAACACGAACTGTTTGATGGCACACGAGAGAACTATTTGCATCAGTATAGGGGGAAACCTGGAAAATTCAAGACTAGGCAAAGATAGGCTTTAGCCCTGGAGGATTTGAATGCTAATTTAGCAATTGAAGTCTCCTGAGAGTCACAAGGCATCAGTGGCATGCTTTCTTGTAAAGATGGCATTAGCACACCCACAAGACCTGGCATTATCCAATGTTAGTGAAGGGATGGACTGACAGAATTCTTATATACTATAAGTGAAAATATAGGGTGATACAACCACTTTAGAAAGACTCTAGAAATTTCTCATAAAGCTAATAAAACACTGAGCCCCGTGACCCAGGAATTTCATCCCAGGAGAAATAAAACATATTCACAAATTGATGCACATAAAACATTTATAGAAAGTATACCCACAATTTGAAACTCCCTAGGGGTCATTTGAAAGAAGAATAAATTACCACATTTTGGCACATTCACACATTCATACAATAGGAGACTGTGTCTCTGTCAAGAGGATCAGCTGCAGCCCGGATAGACCAAAACAATATCAGTGGTAGCACATAAGTGAGTGTGACTGAGGTGTGCCCACGTGCACAAAACCATCCAACAGACTAGACTAATCTATGGTGGAAAAAAAGTCAGATCTGATCCCTGCTGTGGGAGCTCAAGAGGCACTGGCTGGGAAGAATTATAAGGGACATGACCTCTCTTGGGTGATGGTGACATTCTGAATCCTGACAGGAAGGGGAGGGGTGGTTACATGGGTTCGGACCTTTGTCAGCGCCTTGCAAGCCACCCTTTACATTCGGCTTTTCTCTGTGGCACTTCACTGGCCTGATTTTCTGCAGGATGACGATAAATGTCAGCCATGATGTCATGAGAGTAGCAGCTACGAGCATCACACAGACAGCGCAGTCCGTGGGACTGTCTTATTGGTTCCAGAAAGTTCTCTTGTCTAAGACTTGGTAGCAGCTATGTGGCAATCTCCCCCAGGGTCTGTCTATTTGCATGACACTTCATGCCTGCAGGCTTCCTTTTGTATCTAAGTAGCTTTGAAAAGACAACTCATCTTTCAGGCTGATTATCACCACCCCCTCATCTGCATTGTGAGTTTAAACCCTACAGGTTTCTTTGAGGTCCAAAGGGTAGTATCAAGTTCCAGAGCAAGTGCCTGACTTTGATTGCCCCAGGCCCAGCTCAGCAGGGTGGCAGAGGTGACTAGTATCAGCTGAATCCCGATACTGAACAAAGAAAGCTAAATGGTGGCCACTCTGTGAGCTGAAACCAGACTGTTAGCAAATATTGAACTCCAGGCTCTAAAGAACCACCAGAGTATCGAGGGAAAGGGCACAGACACTTGCAACCAGCACATGGGCAGGTGGCAGGGAATAAAGCAAGCACAGTCAGGTGTCCATGGTGGCATAGGTGCACCCGATATGCTGTTGGGAAACGCTCACAGAAAGTCACTAGGGTTAGGCAAGACGGCTGTGGTAACAATGACAAGAAATCAGTTTGACAGGTGAGGTGGAAGTCAGGGAGCCCTGAGAAGAGTAAGTGAGGAGACCTGAGGGAAGCCCTGAGCAGCAGAGGAAGAGAGGAGAGGTAGCCGGAGACACCATTTGTGGTGGGACAGAAACAAGGTGAAGAATGACCAGAAGTAGGGTCTACTCTGCAAAGAAATGGAACCAGCTCTGTCAGGAGCAGCAGAGCAGCATGAAGAGGGGTGGGGGAGGGCACACTGGAGGCAGCAGGGGCAGCATCATAGTCCCCCACTTTTCGGTGGTGAACTTGGCTTGCCTTTGTCTAGGGGTTGAACTCCTCGGTGCCTCTTTCTCCTGGATGACCTGGTGACCGAATGAGTAAATGTTAGCACAGGAACCCAACCCTGTAAAGGGGGCCATGAGGGAGGTTTCCCTGTGCACCCCTGCTGGCCCCCAGGATGTCAGGCCAAGCAAACACCAAGATATTCAAAGCCCTAAGAGGCCCTGGGCCGCAGACCAGGTGCAGAGGTGAGGGAACTCGCTTCGCTTGGGTCTCAGAGGTTCTGCTGCTGGACACAGCCACCCTGAGGTGAGAGACTGCAATCCGGGTGGGTACACTTGGGATGTGTTCAGTGCATAGCTGATGCTTGATATCTTGGGGAGGATTTTCTAGAATCTATGCTGCGGTGGCACAGTGACACTGTCAGGTGGCACTCTGGCACCATCGAGGGGCAGTAAGCACATGATTTCATTCCGAGTCTCTCAGTCCTTGTGATGATAACTCAGAGGCAAGTAGGACATGGTGCTCATGTGTTTCCAGCACGTCTCCAACCGTTCATTAAATCCTCCCTTAGAGAAGATAAAGCAAGGGCCCCGAGTGTGGCTCAGTGGTGGGGCTCCCGCTGAGGCCTGGCTTCTGGGTTCAATCCCCAGCACTGAGTAAAGGAGAGGTTGGTTGGCAGAGGTCAATAACATGCTTCTGTTTGTGCTGATGCTTAAAAAGCCATACCCTCTCCCTCTCCCTCTCCCTCTCCCTCTAGCAAGGGCTCACCCAAACCCCATCCACACATGTCCAGACACCTGTGTGGAGCTGCACCCATGAACACATCAGCCATCACACCTAAACACCCAAACTTGGTTGTCACCATCATGGGCATCACTGTGGTCCTACGGTTGATAGAAAGTGACATTCTCCACTTTAGGAAGTAAGATATAATTTCCAGTTAGGAGTAGAACATTGAACTTATTCAAGTTTTCCAGTGTGGCTTCGTGGGTCAAAACATATGCTGACAAGTAAGAGTCTCGGCCGTTGGTAGATAGGATCGTCTGAGGAAGCTGTGGGCAGGAGAGGATAGCAGCTAACTTTGGGTATCCAGCAGACACCGGCAAGAGGACAAGAATGCCAGGACTGGAGTCACACAGACTTGAATTCGAACCCTGGCTTCCTGTCCTCATCACTGTGTGACCTTGCGTGTGTGTGTGTGTGTGTGTGTGTGTGTGTGTGTGTGTGTTGGGTAGAGGGACCATCCAATTTTTCAGTGGGACTAAAACCTCATAGATAATGCCATGATGGCCTCTCCAGTTACCTCTTTATTCCAGTCACACACTGAAAATATGGAGTACTCTGGTTTTACATCTGTCTATGTCTAGTTCACCTGATCTCTCACCCGGAGAAGCCTGGTCTAGAAGAATATGTCCCGCGCTGTGTCCAAGGCATACAGAACTCAGCTCTGTCACACAGCTGATGGCTAGCCAACTCAGCTCTTAGCTATCGCGCTCTCTCTGTCTCTCTCTCTGTCTCTGTCTCTCTGTCTCTGTCTCTCTGTCTCTCTGTCTCTCTGTCTCTGTCTCTCTCTCCCTCTCTACACACACACACACACACACACACACACACACACACACACCCCTCACACACACCTGAATTTCTAAATAAACAGAAATTGCAGAAAAATGCTGGAGTGAACTCCTAAGACCACACGGTGAAGTCTCAAGCTGCAGCTGCAGCCACCTCCCTGGGCCTGCCCTGGGCTGCTGGTAAGTCCTGCCCTGGAGCAGAGTGGAAGAAGCTGCCCTGAGAGGCTATCTCCACCACAGCCAAGCAGGGGAAGATGAGGCTAACCTCAGAGTGCTTCTAATTTGAGAGACTCATCTGTTCAGAAGCACCCTGCTCAGAGATCCTTCATCTCCTTGGGCCCCAACACACAGAGACACACCTAAGGAGGTATTCTCAGAAGCCTGGACACAGAGACACACCTACAGAAGTATTCTCAGAAGCCTGGATTTTCCAGACAGTTTTTTTTCTTTATCCAGCCATGGACATGGGCAGCAATCTCAGTGAGTGTGGTAATGATATCAGAGATGCTCAGGCTAAGAGTCCCTTGGGGCTGTAGAGATGGCTCAGAAATTTAGAGGACTAGGGACCATGGGGTAGTTGACAACCATGGGTAACTCCAGTCCCAAAGAGTCCAATGCCCTCTTCTGGACTCCACAGGGCCAGGCACATGCATGTGGTTGATGTACATGTAGGCAAAACACTCGTACACATAAAACAAAATAAACAAATCTTTAAAAAGTATTCCTGGGCCTAGGCCCTGCTCTAAGCTAACACTTAGAGCTTTTCAAGCCCATCCCCCAGAAGTGCTACTCAGTCAGGGTTAGACAGTTGAGTGTCCAGAGCTCTGCCAGGTCCAGGCTGTAGCACAGAGAGGAAAGGACACATATCCAGGGCCACACAATCAGGAGAGGTCACCTGTTTTCTCCAGGTGCCAAAACCTTGCTCTCCAAGGAGCCCCAGCTCTATTCAGCCTCTCCAGTGGCACCTAGGGATACACAGGGAGAGGGAGAAAGAGTGGAGGGGAAGACATAAGAGGAGAGAGAGGTAGGGAGAGAGAGAGGACCAGGACAGATGGGTATGAGAAAGAACAGGAGAGAGAGAAAGAGACAGAGGAAAGAGGCTTGGAGAAACCAGAGAGAGAGACAAAGACAGAGACAGAGAGAGACAGAGAGAGACAGAGAGAGAGAAAGAGAGACAGAGAGTGGCAGAGAGACAGACAGAGACAGAGAGAGACAGAGACAGACAGAGAGAGACTGAGACAGACAGAGAGACAGAGAGACAGAGAAACAGAAAGAGAGGAGAGAGAGAGAGAGAGAGAGAGAGAGAGAGAGAGAGAGAGAGAGACCACAGAGGAGCACGCGCCCAACAGAAAACACAACACAAGAGGTCAGTC
>NW_021604695.1:2669196-2682734 GCF_004785775.1 Grammomys surdaster | reverse complement strand
AGAGAGAGAGAGAGAGACCTCTGAGGAGAACTGGGCCTTCAGATAGAACAGTCCTCAAGGCATGACTTGGGGAGTCAGAACAGACAGTTGTCCCACCCACGGGAGGTTCTGGTGAAGACTGCAGCAACCCAGCCAGAGCCAAGGACCTGTGCTGTCTACCTTATGCTTGCCACAGGGTTCAGACAGCTCCCGGACTCACTGCTTCACCCATGGGAGAGCTCACATGAAATGCCGCCTTCCCCCTGTACCCACCTCTTAGTTCCCTCTTCCAGCCCAGGTCAAATGTCTCTGTCTAGCTCGTCTCCTCTCAGTGTGCCTGTTCCAGAGGCCTCAACAGAGATTCTGGGGACAGTCACACCCTAGAAGGGTGCAGACCTCTGTCAGACCTGATCTTCCTCTGTGAGCTGTTTCTATCCTCATGTTGCCTGTGGGTCCCACACTCTCAGACCCTGACAACATTCCCCATGCCAACCTCCATGCTAGCATGCCACACTTGACTTGGACTCCTTGCAGTAGAGACATATGTCACACTGTCCCAAGTCCTGTCCTTAAAGCACCCAGCCTCCAGCCTCTTCTGATCACAAGCTGCCAATGGGGAAGGAACTCAGAGCACCGAGCCCCACCACTGCCTGCTGTGACCTCTGCATCTGAGATCACCTGAGCATCTGCCAGGACCTGAGTGTGAACCCCATCAGGGCAGGGCCCTGATCCTCATTTCCAGGCAGAGTTGAGACTGAGCCTGGTTTAGCCATGGTTTGTTTGCATTTACTTTAGTCTATTCCTGCCCTACAAAAGGGGGATTATGCCCAGAATGTTCCAGAACTGGGATTTCCGGGCTGCCGTGACTGTGCTTTTGTGCACTTATCAGTGGTAGTGTGGCAAAGTTTCCAGCTAACTCGGAGTGGGCAGGGCTATGACTCAGGTCCTGGGAAAGGGAGGCCTTGCTACACAGCCTCAACCTCAGCCTCTGCCAGCCTCCTTCTGCTTGATTTCAAGTTGTTTAGTGTGGTGATTGGCTGTTCAAAAAAAAATTGCAATTGTGTTAAAAAAAAAAAAGGTTTAAATCTTAAAATCACCAAGGAGATCATAAAAGTCACCTGGGTTCACCTCACCAAAAAGAAAGAAAAAACAAACTAGATGTTATCTCAGGGGGTGGTATCCTTCCAGCACATTCTCTAGGTTAATTTCACTTGCCTCGGTCTTTCTGTGTTGTTTAGTGGCAGCTGCCTGGTGGGTCAGGACTAAACAGATCCCTTGTTTCGGGTATTTATATTAGCCCTGCTTTGGGGCTATTAGAAGCAACCACACTGAAGGCAATATCCTAAGAATCACTTTCGAAAACTACTGAGCAATTCCCTCAGCAGAGCCTCCCTCCCCCCTACCCTGAATCAAGGGGCTGACTCTATCTCAGAACACACAGGAAGGTGGAACAGCCCTACCTGTCTTGAATATCAGAGGGGCTGTCTCTGCTATGGACAGGCCTATCTAAAGCAGTCTGGAAAAGACAGATACCCTCTTCTGGACTCCACAGGGTCAGGCACACGCATGTGGTTGGGTACATGTAGGCAAAACACTAACACATAAAACAAAATAAACGAATCTTTAAAAAATATTCCTGAGCCTAGGCCCTGCTCTAAGCTAACACTTGAGCTTCTCAAGTTCATTCCCCAGAAGTGCTACTCAGTCAAGGTTAGACATAGCTGACTGTTTTCATCTGGGGACACTGAGGTCAGAGATAGGAACAATTATCCAAAATCAACCCACTGGAGGCAGTGGCAAACTTTGTGTCATTCTAGGGGTTCCTCTTTCCACTTCTAAGTGTCTTTAGGATTTTACCTAAATGGATGGTCTTTAATGGGGAGGGGGCAGGAGGCAGCAGTACAAGGCCTCTGGATTGCTCCTGGCAGACATTGCTAGTCAACTGTCACATCCTTTTCTGCTGGACCCAGACCCCTGAAGACTTCACCATGACTGGGTGTGGTACAATAATGAATCCTTGTTGGTACCCAGAAGAGCCAGTGTGTAGAGGACTTGAGTCTGCCAAGAGTAGCTTGAATTCTTGCTTTCCTTCTGTCCTCTCTTCCAGGCAAGAAATGATTGGAAAGCCTGCTGGTTTCCAGCTGACCACCCCTACCAAGCCACTCCTCCCCACACCCTCTGTTTCTATGCAACCACAGATTTCTCTGGAAAGGCTCTCCACATCGAAGCTGGACAGGGTGGGACAGGGTGGCCGGGCAGAGGTCAGAGTGAGGGAGAGCTAGTCTAGTTTCCAGCCCCTGCTCTAGGACATGAGAACTCAGGCAGGTCACTGCTCTTCCCCTAGACCCTGATTCATCTGGGACAGGGGGACCCCAACATGCTATTTCCTTCTTCCTGGACTGCTTAATGGTCTGCAGAGGAGAGGTTGATGGTCTTTCCCACTGTGCCTCTTGCTGCACCTGGACAAACAGCTTTGACATGACATGGCATCTCTCCTCAGCCCTAACCCAGTCTGCCTTAGATGACTGGTGACTTAAAGCCATGCTCACCATCTGAGAATGGAGAAGGACCACCATTCTCTACCATATATGGGAGGTGGAGAAGAGGAAAGAAAAGTGTGCCCTGGCTGTGGCAAGGTGCCCTTGCTCTCTGTGATTGGATGTGTTTGCACTGGGCCTCAGTGGCACTCTGTGGGAGTTTCTCTAAGCCTCTAAGTTCTGCTGAGCCTCCCAAGCCTTACCCATTCCAAGGCAGAGCTGCCTGATACCCACCCTGCCCACTGGACTGTCCTCTCCAGCCCTCTCTGGCCCTCCTCAGTCCCTGCCTTTCTGGCATCACCTCATCTCCTCCCCAAAACATAATCTCTAGCAAGCAAAAACCCTGTCCTGCTGTGACCACACCAGCCGGGATGCCATCCACAGCAGTGACTTCCCAAACACGTCATTCTGCCCACTGTCACTGCAGCTCATGCACCCGAACAGAACCCAGTCTGTTGTCCCTCTCACTTCAGGAATATGGCCTCCAGCTCCTACGTGATCTTGGGAAAGTCCTCTCCCTCTAGAACCCTGATTCTTTTGGGGGAGACCAGCGCTGTCCCTTAAGAAATGCCTACACGGAGATGGGGCATGGCAGTGCATGCTTGTAATATCAGCACCTGGGAGAGAAAGGCAGGAAAATGGAGAGTTCAAGTCCAGCCTGAGTGACATAAGAAACCCCTGTCCAAAAATAGAGAGGAAGGGAGAAGAGGTTGAGGGAAAGAGTGTGGGATAGGAACAGAGGGAATGCCTCCACTATACCCCACCTCCATCTAATAGTGCTTACTACTCTAACTGGATCAGGGCCCCGAATGACAGAACTGGGAGCTGTGCCTTTGCCATCCCCCACCCTGACCCCCATATGCCTGCACTGTGGCCTGCCCATTCCCTTATTGCAAAGCATCTGTTGGGTTGCAGGGCCTAGCACACTTGAGTTGTCAGCAAATTCTACTGTGAACACCCACCAGTGTATAGCCAGAGTACCCTGCTCTTGCCAAGTAACAAGCAAAGGCCTCTCCACAGAGAGGAGCTGAGACCTGGCAGGTGAAAGGTGGCAGCCTGGGAGCAGGCACAGCATGTGCAAAGGCCCTGGGGTGGGAACGAAAGGAAAGTAGGGCAAACTAGTATAAAAAGAGGACTGGGATGAGCAGCCAACTGTGCTGGGTCTTACAGAGCTTGGTTCTCATGCAAAAGCACTGCTTGCTTTGGCAAGTTTTACAAAGGCTTTACAAGGTTTACAATGGGCCAATGGCTGCTGGGTAGAATTGGATTTTTGGTGGAAGAGACTTAAAGGTGAAGACACAAAGACCAAGAGGGGACTGTATAAGAACAGAGGAAGGGAGGAAGCAGGGACATAGCTCAGCATATAAAGTTTCTGTTGCACAAGCATGTGGGCCTGAGTTTAGAACCCCAGCACCCACATAAAAGTCTGGGTCAGTAGCATGTGTGTGACCCCAGCACAGGCCAGGGCCAGAAACAGCCAGGCTCTGGGGACTCACTAGCCAGCCAGCCAGTCTAGGTGAACCAATGAGCTCCAGGATCAGTGAGAGAGTATGTCTCAAAAACTAGGATGGACCCAGTACTAGAAAGGTGGCTCAGTAGTTAGTGCATTTGCTGCTCTTCCAGAGGACCTGAGTTTGGTTCCCAGTATCCACACCAGATGACTCACAGCTGCCAGCGGCTACAGCTCTGAGGGATCTGATGAGGGATTCTGGACTCTGTAAACACATCCATACACATGACATATACTCACATAAACGCAGACACGTAATTAAAACTTTAAAAAAAATCTTTTTAAAAATAAAATAATAAGATAGAGAGTCATGGAGGGTATAGCAACAGAGGTAGACACCCGGCATCAACCTCCGGTCTCCGCATATGTGTACATGCAGGGACCAGGCTGGGGAGCTAGTCCCTTCTGGATTGGGTCTTGAAGATATCTGGTGAACGTAGCTCTGTAATGGTGGTAGAGTTGCCATTCAGTGGGTGATGCTGTTAGCATTTTCTCCTCGGAAGGGAGCAGAGACCACAACTCAGGTACAGGGGAGGGTAAACGTCATTTCCCAAATTCCAGGGTTTCCCTCTGGCTACCACCACAGAGGAGTTTTTCTTAATTATTCAATTTTTATTTTATTATTTTATGTATATGGGAGTTTTGTCTGCATGTGCATCTTTGAACCAAGTATGTGTACAGTGAACAGAAAGGGCAAGAGAGAGTTGGCTTTCCTGGAACTTCAGGTACAAATGTGGATGCTGGGAATCAAACCCAGATCTTCTGTAAGAGCAGCCAGTGCTATTAACCACTGACTGAGCTATCTCTCCAGGCCCACGAGGGAGCTTTTTGTGAGGTGTGAGGAATTCCAGGGAGGGAATGCACACAAGAATGTGAGGTTCTGAGAGAAATGAGACCAGAAGAAGAGGTACAGGGCAGGACCACATGAGACAAAGTATACAACCCAAGGAGTTTGGTGATGCCTATTCAATCCTGAGAAGGCCAAGCCAAATGGCAGGAAGCTGAAGCAGATGTGGGCACTGGCCTTGGCACCAGCTCCACTATGCCACAGTGGAGCATTGTCCATGGGCAGCAGGCATGGCAGCTGAGGAACCAAACAGGGATGTACATCTCTCTGCACATGTGCCTGAGGCACTGGCAGGGTCCTTCCGGGGAGCCCCCTGGCTCTGCAGCAGCTTGCCTTGGGTGTTGAGGACCTGCTGAGTGTTCCAGACACGGTAGGATGCAAACCACACTTTCCTCCATGACCAGCCATAGACTATATGACCTCAGGGACACTGCCCCTCTCTCATCACTATACAGATGGGGGCAAGACTTAACAGTGGATCTCTTAGCCCTAATCCATAGTTTACCATTTCAAGATAGAAGCCAAGACATGTGTCCAAAGGTCACATCAATATCCCTACAGACTCTAACATTAACCAGGAGTCACCAGGGCAGAGTGGTTGAGAGTATATGGCCTGCACTGAGTGAGTGGGCTCAAGGCCCCTGCCTGACACCCCTGGTCCTGTGACCTTGAACAAATCACTATCTGCTGAGCCTCCAATGATCCTGGAAAAGGCAGAATTGTTAATTCCCACCTGGCGCTGTATAGCTGAGTGACACCTCCCAGTGTCCAGGCAAGGGTCGCGAGGGTCCCTCTGGCCAGTTCAAGCTTGTCCCTGGGCCCATGGTCCATCGCTCATTATTCTTTACCTCCACAAACATCCACTGCCTTCCTGGCGGTATAAATGAACCTGTGACAAGACCTGTGACAAGAGCATGTGGCCCATAGCTCAGCCTGGTAGACAGCACTACCATGAACCGCCACTGTACCAAGTCAGTTCCAGAGGCCCTGAGAGGTGAAGCCCCCTTGCCCAGGGAAGCATAGCAAAGAGGTAGCGGGGTGGGGGAGGGGTTCACACCTATTCTCTTAAAGGAATCAGTGAGCAGAGATGTGGTGTCCTTGATGCATGGAAGTGAATGTGATGGGCAAGGCTGTGTGTCCCTCCCTTCCAGGTGGTTTCCCTGACTAAACCATCTAATCACTTCTCTACAAATCTCATCGAGTTGTAAGCAGTGACAATGAAGACAGCCCCAAACGCACTGCCCCTGAGCATTCCTGTGAGTAGACCAGGTCCCCGGCCATGTGCCCTGTAAGAGAGAGGAGCTTGAGTATGCCCATTTCATGGATGGAAACTGAGAGGCTCAGAGTCCCGAGTCACTCTGAGTGAAGAAGGTGAAGCCAGGGCTTGAACCTGCTTTGTCCCCTAACACACATCCTGCTTCTACCATGCTGTGGAGATGTCCCCAGATGGCTTTTGAAGCCAGGTTTCTGCTTGGACTCATGGCTCTTCTGTTTGCTGACTGTAGAGACTAGTTCCTCCTCACTAATAGCAGGATGACTGGCTGACCATGCATGAGGAGGATACCCTTCAACCTAACTGGTGGAAAACGTAAGTCAATGTCTGGCATGTCAGAGATGTTCGTTCATCTGCTACTACGCTCATCATGGCCCTGTAGGAGGCATGGAGGTCCTTGTGCTCACAGATATACACTAGAGGAACCTCAAATGGTAAACACACAGGGTGTTCCTTCAGGGAAAGAAATGCATAGCCTGCAATCCACCCTGAGAGAAGACATGTTTATTAGCCTGGTGACCTTTGCTCTATCTGTGTGGCTAGGGACTTTTCTGGCACCAGATCCTCCCCAAGACCCTTATTGTAAATTTGTTTTCCTCAGTCAATCTACAGAAGCTATCTTTATAGACTTCAGAAGCGTTCCAATGCAGTCATGACTGATCTTCATTTAGCTTACTTGGCTCCTCAGGGACACTTACGTACGCTTTGCTGTGGATGTGAAATTGATTTCACTATCACCAAATAAGTTTTCACCAAATTGTGCTGTCCTTAAATATGCCTAAAATAACCTACTCAGATCAGATTTCAGAAGTTTGAACCAACACCGGCTACAGAGTCATATTAAACCAAACTGCCTTCTTATCCACTGGGGATCCTCACTCTTCTGACCATAGAGGTTGCGAAGACCACTACGCAGTGACAGGTTGCGAAGACCTGTGACAGTGACTTCCTAGGATGCAGGGAGCCCTTGTAAGGCTTGCTGCGTGCCTACCATACATCCTGGTGCTCCCTCTGTCTCTCCAGCCAGCTTGGACCCTCTTTCTCCAAACCTCAGGAAGCTGGAGTTCTCAGACTGCTTCCAGGAAGGGCTTTGGTTCACCAAGAGCTGCAAATATTTACCTTGGAGACCTTGGCCCAGCCTGAGGTCTTGGCCCACATGCTCAGGGTGGCTGCCCAAGTCTGGATGCAAGATATAAGGCTGGGTCTCTAAACCTACCACCCAGGAGAGGAGCAGGTGGACCCAGGGCTCCAGCACATTCAGGTAAAACATGAGGAGGAGGGTCTAGAAGTCTGGACAGTCAGGAAGGTCCTCACAGGGAAGACTCGCTGAGGTTAGCCTAACTTCTGGGCAAGAGTTGAGCCTAATAGTGACCCTGTCAGCTATGGTTTCTGGAATCAACTCGAGAGGCAGGGAGGTGCTCTGTTCTCATCCAAAAAAAGCCATGAACAAAGATGGAAGCATAAGGCAGGTTGGTCTTTTCCAATCCTCAGTCTAGGACTGCAAACCACTCTGCACACAGTGGCTGTGCAATGTCTGTGTGTGCTGAGCTGTTGCTGGGGACAAAGAGAAGCATCCATCACAGCAACCCTCAAAGAACTCCCAGGTGACCACTGTAGGCTTACTGTGTTTAAGGAAGGCCCAGGACCAGAGAAAGAGTCAGAGAAGCCTTCCTGGAAGAGATGGCATGCAAGATGAGAAGCTGAGTGTATGCTGGAGAGGAACAAAAGGCATCCATGAAAAAAAAGAAGGATTGAGGATTACATAGTAGGTCCAGGATGAGGACAAAGAGTATAGAACACATAGTGGGTCTATAAAGAAGGCAGGGGTGGAGGACCATGTAGTGAGTGCACGACAAGGACAGGGATTGAGGACCATGTGAGGGTCTATACACAGAGCGGGGGTCTATAAACAGTGGGTCCAGGAAGAGGGCAGGAACTGTGAGCCACATAGTGTGTCCATAGTGAGGACAGGGGCTTTGGACCACATAGTGGGTCCATGAAGGGGGCAGAAGATAAGGAACAAATGGTGGATGGGCACAGGCTGGGATTTGGGGGAGACAGTATCTCCCAGAAGGGGCAACGATACAGGTTCTGGGTTCAAAAAGCCTCTGATCAGGAGGCTGAGCAATGGGCTAGAGAAGGGGGCAGACAGGGTCCAAAGTGTTTGGAAGACAAAGACACTGGAATGCTTGCCTCATCAACCAATACAAGTTGTCAGCTCTCCTCTGGCTTTGTGGGATTGTTTCCTCAGATCCCAGGATCAGTGATCACCATCTTCATTGTCAGGCTCAATAGCATTCATGGGCAATATCAGGCCGTGGATGCATTCACACTCCCAACTGCCCTCCTGAGTGCTAACATCATCTCCCGTCAGCCAGCCGCTCAGAGACTTTGAAAGGTTAAGTCACTCGTCTGCGTTCACCGAGCCAGCCTTAGAAGAAGGCCTCCTACTGGAGTCTATCTGACTCCCAGGCTCATGACATGTCCCCTTCCCCCTCAGGCTGCTGACACTCAGGGATGAGGATCCTGTGGCTTCATAAGGATCTCCAGAAGGCTGGCTCAGTTTGTCCACAGCCTCTCAGAGGCCATTCATTCACCAGCAATTATGTATGAAGCACCACAGCCAGCCTCTGTGATGGGTGTAAGGACACAGTCAGGAGCAGGCAGCAAGGTCCTCCCTCCCAGAATGCACTGCCTGGTCAAGAACTCTGATTTGACTACAGTGTCTCCACACAGACATTCCACAACAGACACATCACCCAGTGCCACATTTGTCTTTGGTGACAAGAAACCCACATTCTGAGGCAAGCAAGGGCACACGGGTCCCAAGGGCCATGCCTCCCTTTTCTCTAAACAAGACGATCTGTGGAAATCTGAAGCCCCATGTAAGGAGAGTGGGCAGGAAGACTGACCAGGGCTGAGGTGCCACCTCTCTGCCCTGTGAGGGTGACAGGTTGTCAAGGGACAGACACCCCAGCACCACAGCACTTCTCCCAGAAAGTACCATAGGTAAAAGTGGAGGAAGAACAAGAAATGGCTGCTTTAATTATTGCTCAAAATGAGGGCTGCTCCTGTGTCCTTACGCCCAGCACAGAGGCTGGCTATGGTGCTTCATTCCTAATTGCTGAGTGAATGAATGGCCTCTGAGAGACTGGACAATCTGGAGCCAGACTTCTGGAGACCCTTTTGAGTTTTCTGCAAGGAAATGGCCAATGTCTGCCAAGTTCTTCCTGTGGGAAAGATGACACACTGAATAATTTCTAGATACTGTTAATCTCACAGACTCTGTGAAGCGAAGCTTCCTCGTGCCCACTTGCCAGAGGAGAACCCTGAAACACAGAGGTATCTGTGCTTTAGCTGATGACTCAAGGATGAACAGCTAAGTCTTGGTTCTTAACTACTGCCCTGAATGTCTCTCCTGGACACTGTGCCCCAGGATACCAGGCATTATGTGCCTCCCACAGGCCCCTCTGTCCAACTAGCAGGATTCTTGTGCTTACTACAGGCCCTACTACCGGCTGCCTACTTCTCAGTGACACCCAGGAAGATGGCCAGCCCATGGATTGTCACCCTCCTCTGTGGTTTTCTGGGAGCCACACTGATCCAAGCTAACCTCCAACCCCCTGCAGTGCTCAACCTTGGCCCAGAAGTCATCAAGAACCGTAAGTCATGAGCCCCTAGGCCTCTCAGCACCTTAGAGCAAGGGGCAGATGGAGCAGTTCTCCACAAAGGGAATTTCTCGTCAAAGGAGAATACCAGGCAGGGGTAGAGCCCCAAGCACGAGTGAGACAAGAAGCGGCTGAGGTAAAAGATCTGGGATAGTGTGATCTCAAGAGCCCATGATGCCAAAATGTCCCCAAATGAGATTATTCCAAACACCTACTAGTGGGCAGAATCTGGTGACTTCAGTCCCACACAAGGGTTTGTTAGTCTAGATCCATGACCCTAGGCCTGGTCCTGGACCTAAGCTTATTCTCTGTAAGCACATGGGAAGGCCTTCCTCCCTGGGCCAATGGGAACTCCTAATACCATAGAACCTGAGGAGAGCCCCAGGCGCTCTAGGAGTTTCTGCCATGGGACACAGTCCTGCGTGTTAGAGAACACTTGGCAGCATCTTCCTCCCAGGCACTGACTGTCTCCTCCTCCGGCAATGTGGCAATTACCTGGTAGACAAGCACTGTTCTAAAGACTAAGGGAAGCAAATGACCTAAGGCTAGTCCAATGATTCTCAAGCATGTGGTATGTGAACTATGGGGGGCCCTTAGGGTAAGCAGCCACGGGTGAAAGTCTGCAGCCAAGGAGTTATTACTAATGATAATTTGAGAGGAGATTCCCAGGATCCCCTGCAGGGGAGTCAGTGGGCCTACCCAAGCAAGTGACCACTGAGCACCAGGAGCCACAAGGAAACTGTATTATTAACTCTATCAGAAGACAAAAGCCACGCCATAAACCTGTGGTGGGTTGTTTAATGTAAAGAAGAGTAATGGGACATCGAAGAAGGAGGATTTGCCTAAGAGGGGGAAAAAACTTCAAAGGGTACCCAGAAAAGAGGTGGCACCCAAGGACAGAACAAACTCAGAATTGGAGACCCCATCCCAGGCCTCAGGGGACTGGGTATGAGTCATTGTTTGGTGGAGAGGAGCTTGCTAGGTTGTGCTAGGCCAGCGCTGACCTGCTGCTGGCAAACAGAAGCTGCGGAGCACACACCTGTCCTGAGCTGATGACATCCTTTGGATGATGTCCCTGGAGGGAGAAGTTGTTTTATCTCTGGGGGGGGGGTCATCTCTAGGTGGCCCCTGGAAGCTTGCCAGGGGCCCCCAAAATTTACTCTCAGCCTTCAGGAGCCCTGTTGACTGGCAACTGAACATTGCCTGGGCAGTGACACCACAGGGACTGATAGGGAGGTATGCTTCGGGAACTTTCCACTCCGTGTCTCTTGAAAGCCGATACAAATAGGGTCTAAGACTGCCAGCTGGCAAAGATAAAATGTAATGGGTCCAGCCCCATTAGCACAGGCAGATGCTTGATAGGAATGCCACGGGGGCTCTGAAACACTGGCTGGCACAGCTGCGGCACACTGCCTATGAAATGGGCTCTGGCCACTGGTGAAAAGCCAGCAGGGACCAGCCCCAGGGCCTTGTTTCCATTTGTTCCTTCCTCTGCTCTGCACCTAAGGCACATTGGACAATAGGGTGAACAGTGAGAGTGACAGAAGATTGTGATCAGGTGTGGCCTAGTATTTCTTGCTAGCTAGGGAGAAGGAAGACACAGGTCCAGCATCCCAGCAGTAACTGGCAACATTCTGAGTGTGACGGTTCCCATTATCTCCAGCCTCACTGTCCACCCAGGGAAACCACCCTCCAGGGCACATCTACATGGTGAAGATAATAAGGCTGAAAGGGCAGAGCCTTCACCTCATGTCAGATCCAAGGGGTCCTGAGTGATGGCTACCCTCAACATGGAGCCACTGCTAGGCTACTTTCCCTGGTCCTCCTCTTGACGTCTAATCCCTACATCTTTCTGCAGGCCTGACCCAGGCACTGGAGGACCACGATGCCACTGCCATCCTCCAGGAACTGCCACTACTCAGAGCCATGCAAGATAAGTCTGGCAGAATCCCCATACTGGACAATCTCTTGCGCACCGTTCTGAGATATATCGTCTGGTGAGTGGGCCTGACAGCACTGGGAGCCATCTCTTCCCCACACCTCTGCCTACGTATGCTGCTTGTTCACCTGTCTGTCAACAGACAGTAGTGAAGATGGACCAGACTAAGTCCCTCTTTTGAAAAGCCTCCAGAATAGCTAGTGGTGACCACTAGGCAGTGTCACTGGTACCTCTAAGAGGGCAGCCACATAGGAAGGTGGCCCCAGGTGGATGAGTGCTGGAGCCTGGAAGTAGAAGTCATGGCTAAGCCAGGGACAACAAGAAACTGACATTTCAGGCAAAGGGGCAAGTGGAGCAGAACTATGGAGGGACAAGAGTCACTCAGAATGATTGCGATTCAAACCCCAACAGCAAAGAATGACAGGACAGTAGGATCAGGTCACAGAGGAGCTTACTGTCAGCCCAACAGGCTGAGGCTAAAAGCCAAGGAACCTGAAAAGAGTCAAGTGAGGGTGAAGGGGTGAGACAGAGGGAGGGCCATGATGGAAAGGATTAGTAAACTAGGCTTGGGGTCCAGGTTCTGCTCAGGGGTGAGGAAGCCAGAGGAAAGGATGGGAGCAGGCTTGGGATGACACTCATCTGAGTGTGAACATGATTCTCATCTCCCTCCGTCCTGTTCAGGATGAAGGTCACCTCCGCTAACATCCTCCAGCTGGTTGTGGAGCCTTCAACCTATGACCAGGAGCTGGTAGTCAGAATCCCCCTGGACATGGTAGCTGGATTAAACACGTGAGTATCCCCTGAATCAGACACAGCTAACCTAACAATTTCATCTACTCGATCTTCCCACTCCATGCAGATACCTAGAAACAAACCCCAAAGTTAGCAGAGCAAGTGCAAAGGCCCTGAGGCAGGAATGACAAAGAGAAGGTGTGGGGAGTGGTTAGAGACGAGTTCAGCAAGCCAGTGAGGACTGATAGCACAGAGCCTTGTGTGAGGAGAACTCGGCTTTAATGAAGTATGAAGGCCAAGAGCAACAGACGGTCTGAGCTAAGGAGAAAACAGTGTGCCACAGAGTGGAGGCAGGAATGCCACATGGAAGGTCCTGCAACAGCTCAAGAGGAGACAGAGATGGTTGAGGCCCAGGTTTGGGACCAATGAGCAGAGGAGTAAACAGATTCTTGCTGAGTTGGAAGCAGGCAGAAACAACAGGGATTCCTGCGAGTTGGATATGGAGAGAGAGAGACCAAGGATGACTTCAGGGTCTGCTCCCACAACAATCCGGGAGGAACAGCCAGCAGCCAAGGCAACAAGGTTTGAAAGAGGCAGGCCGGGGAACAATGTGGAATCCACTGCTGTTGTACCTGAGGACTCAGGGGACATCCGAGTAGGACACAGTGTGTGACTTGGACTCATGTGGCATCCATAAGCGGTGAGATCAGGAGAGAACTCCAGGACTCCAGATGTGGGAGGGATGATGGGAACCAGTAAAAGAGAGAGTAAGAACAGACAGACAGCTGTGGCTCCCACACAGACTTCAGCAGCACCTATTCTCACTGATGTTGTCCCCACAGGCCACTGATCAAGACAATAGTGGAGTTCCAAATGCACACTGAGGTCCAAGCCCTCATCCGGGTGGAGAGAAGCAAGAGCGGCCCCACTCGCCTGAACCTCAGCGACTGCTCCAGCAATGAGAGCACCCTGCGCCTCAGCCTGCTTCGCAAGTGAGTGCTGGGCCCCATCATGCTGGTAGGAGAGTGTGTCCTTCTGACTCTAGACCTGGGG